>NC_068363.1:44504098-45111598 GCF_020536995.1 Dreissena polymorpha
TCGCAGGATCACTGGGGTTCACATATGATTACACAAGGGCTGGACAGAATGAAAACACGCCGTTAAGAACTTTATTTTTGCAGATATCTCAAGTTATTGAAATATGTTTGCAAAGTCTTTAGCGCATAAGTTTTTTCTTGTAATGTTGCCGATATCTTACGATTGAATAAAACATTATTACACATAATCAATAGAGATAAACTTTATACCATAATGATTGCTTCCTACATGTAGGTCACAGACGTACCTAAAATAGAAAACTGTACCGTACAGTCGTTTGAGGCCCGAACAAGGGAACTGAATATTTGAAACTCATTCAATGCTGTAACAATGTATTATGTAACGATTGATCTGAATTTTTAGTCTCAAAATAATATTTACAATTAAAGATGTATTTCATAAACAGTTAAATTTTTTATTAACGTGTTCAGACCAATGTCGACCGATTACTTTACTAATTTCATTCCTCAAGAACACCCCATGCACGGAAACATGAACAAGAAGCGGTCACCGACGGCTAATTGCCTGTTGTCACAAATATTCAACAGATAAGTTTCGTAGAATATACTGAGCATTGTCTGAACATTGTTCAGAAAATGCTCTTGGGAGAAACATTCACGGTTTCACGCCTATTTCTATTCATTTTACACATATGCCGCCAGCGTGTACCAAGCAATGGGAGACAACTGGAGGTTAATTATGGCAAGCGATTCGACGCATAATCCCAAGAAACTAGGTTTCTCATGAGAACCTAGGTTCTCATGAGAACCTTGGTTTACGAAATCCCAAGAAACCAGGTTTCTCACGAGAACCTAGGTTCTCATGAGAACCTAGGTTCTCATGAGAACCAAGGTTTATGAAATCCCAAGAAACCAGGTTTCTCATGAGAACCTAGGTTCTCATTTGAAAACCTTGGTTTACGCTTGAGAACCTAGGTTCTCATGAGAAACTAGGTTTTTCATGAGAACCTAGGTTCTCATAGAACTTAGGTTCTCATGAGAACCTAGGTTCTCATGAGAACCTAGGTTCTCATTCTGAGAACTTAAGTTCTCGTTTGGTATCCTAGGTTTTCACAAGAACCTAGGTTCTCATTTGAAAACCTAGGTTCTCATGAGAACCAAGGTTCTCATTTGAAAACCTAGGTTCTCATGAGAACCTAGGTTCTCATTCTGAGAACCAAGGTTCCCATTGTGAGAACCTAGGTTCTCATGAGAAACCTAGTTTCTTGGGATTATGCGTCGAACCGCTTGCCATACAAAACGACCACTCATGCAAGATCCTATATTATTTATTTTCAGAAATGTCTACTTAGTTTACAGTTTCTGTATTTAATTTATATAAGTTAGCAATGCAAATTAAGGAAATTAAAAATTCGTAAAATCAGCACATGTAATGGATGTACGTTATAAACAATTTCATGTACATAGGAATATTTAACATGCGTTTATGGTTGCTTCACAATATTTATATTTTCTAAAATATCAAGAATAAACTAACTAAATATAAGATTGGTTAAAGAAAACGGGGATTAATGCATACGCGTAAGGTGTCGTCCCAGATAAGCATGTGCAATCCGCTCAGGCTAATCAGGGATGACACTGTCCGTGCAAAGTGGCTTTTGCTAATAATAGACCTCCTTCAAACGAAATATTTCCATAAAAGAGGAAAGGGTCGTCCCTGGTTGACCTGTGCTGGCTGCACAGTCTTAACTGGGGTGCGCGTTACACACATGAATAAAGACTGCACAGTCTAAACTGGGTGCGCGGTGCGTCTAAACGTTACGCACATGAATAAAGACTGCACAGTCTAAACTAGGGTGCGCGTTACGCACATAAATAAAGACTGCACAGTTTAAACTAGGGTGCGCGTTACTCACATAAATAAAGACTGCACAGTTTAAACTGGGGTGCGCGTTACGCACATGAATAAAGACTGCACAGTCTAAACTGGGGTGCGCGTTACGCACATGAATAAAGACTGCACAGTCTAAACTGGGGTGCGCGTTACGCACATGAATAAAGCCACGTTTTCCAAGAGCAAGGCTCAGATATCGATTTTTGCAATGTTTTTCAGATAATCTGCGGCGGGATCTGTTCTCTGTACGTGTTCATGACGGAAGCTCCTCTGCTTGACTACTATTATCTGGACTTACCGTCTGCCGTCAAGATCAAGCGAGCGGTAAAGACTTTGTTTTTGTTTTTCAAAATGGCTATAAATCATAATGACATTGATTGCGTCAACATATATATACATGTATATATTGTATAATGTATAATATATTATATAATTGCTAAGAAAAATTCTACGGAAACGATTTTTTAGTTATAACAATAAGCAATGGGTGGTGCGGTAGTCGAGTGGTAACACTCTGGTCTACCATTCCAGAGGTCCCCGGTTCAATTCCTGGGTGGGACACTGGAAATTTCAGAAATGCTTCAAGTGTTTCCCACCTTACAAGAGATGTACTGGTATGAAACCCAGGTAATTCTCGCGTGTATCGGTGCTATACACTGAGCACGTAAAAGAACCAAGGAGTCTATTCGCAAAGAGTTAGGGTATCGCACCCTGATCCCTTGTATATCAATACTGTCTCTTCTGCATGCTGTCTCTCTAGCAAAAAAACAACAACAACAAAGGACCCCATTGGAAATAAGTGCTTGCACTTTCATGGGTTATCCTTGACTGCAAGGTCAAAATAAATGAATAAAAAAGATACGGACAATGTATCTCTCACTACGGTTGTATTGCTGTCCAAAGGGGTAAAATTAAGAACACAAAATGTAAGGCGAGTTGCGCACGGACTCTTTGATTTGTAATTTTTTTAACAAAAGACAATAACTCCTTTAGAAAGTCTATCGCGAAATTTTCACAATACAAGCTGTAGCACTTCGAAATAATCATGTTGTGAACGATTGACGAGAATTGCATTAAGGAGGTGTTAACCACATATTGTTTATTGTTTATTGTTATTCTACATGTAAGACAATGACTCCTTAAAATAACCTCGACAATATGCGCTTTAGCACTTGTTATTTAAAAGTTTAACGATCACCGCAAGCAAAAATGTAACTGGAGTGCTTTTAAGCTTTTACACGTATGTGTCATTTTAAACAAAGGGCAATAACTCCACAAAAAAATAAACTGAATCGTAAAAACTTGACAGTATGCGTTGCAGTACTTGGAAATAATCATTCTGTAAACGTCTGACAAATATTGCATAAAAATGTAAAAATTCTTGTGCACAGAAGTTTGCGACGGACAGAAGCACGGACATACGCACACGAACGGAATGACGTCTGCAATATCCTTGCGCTGTTACGGCGATGGATTAAGATAAAGACATGTCGGTTGCAACATGTGTTTAATAGTTATAAATTGTTACCAATCATTTATAAAGATTTGCGGCTGTTGAAAGCTTGACTGTCAACACTGCCTTAAATATGCTCATCGGCAGGAGTTTGTGGTTAACATTAAAGTAATCTGTCAAATTAATTATTAATAATTATTAAGAACACGTTGAAACTAGCTTGCCATCAGCATATTATTATTTTCCCAGTGTTTCTTACTGCTTAGTTCGCATATGTTAAGATAAATTTCTTTCTGAATGAAAACTCACCATCAAAAAACGTGTATTGACTTTCATTATGAATCAACTTGAGTTATGGTTTTATGCTTGTTTTAAAATTATGCACATTTTAGTGCCATTCGAGATCAATAAATGTATTTCGATTAACTGTAAGTTTCATTCTAGGTCACCGGAAAACACCGTGACGTCAGTGCTATCGCTGATAGGTTGTGTGGCGGGGCTGTTGGGGTGTGTGGGTGTTCGCGGTGGGGCCCTGCGACACGGACATGTGGTTCTCTAAATGCAGCTACACTGAAAATAAGACTGAGCACAGACTCCTGGCCATATTTATTACCATCTTTCTTTGCTCATGCACAATTCTGTCTGTGTATTCCTCCATAATGTCGTGCGTTCATGGTTGGGGTGTTTGACTTCGGCGCATGCGCTGTGGAGATGCGCAGACTGGAGTCGCATGAAAACAAAACCGAGAGTAGACCGGCGTCTTCGTTTTCAGCCCGCGTTTCAGCCAGTGCCAATGTTCGATGCGGAACGAAAACGGCAGTCGGAGCGACGACGAAATGAAAATTTCCAGCAAATACACTGCTACATCGTCATTTAAACAGCACAATGATCACAAAAACGATCGAAATTGGGACGGTAACCATGACGACGGTCACGTGGCCGCCAGGAGCAGCACATACAGGCCACGCAGCCGCAGTGCTACATCGCAGTCCTCAATGATCCGGCAATGAAACAGAAACTGAAAGAGCGAAATAGTCGCCTGCAAGAGCATAACTTGTATGTGGATACCGGTGATAAGACCCATTGTGATCCCATGTTAATGTAATGTAACAAGCAAAAATCGTTGTTTCTATATGAATCGTATTGCATAGCGTCATGTTGCCAACGATTGAAAATTGACTGCACGAGAGATATGGATGTTATTGTAATATTGTATAAGGTGTGGTATATTCATTTATAATGGCTTACGCCACCAAATTATAATATAGATGGTTGGTTGCAAACCAGCAGATGCAGATCTTTTGTTATTTCACAGCGCAGTTAGAATTTGAGTGTTAGTCCACATAAATACTCAAAATCAACGAATATTTCGTTAACGTTTTCGTAAAATGAAGAACACCAATAAAAAATCATTGTTCCTTATAGCAATAACCAAAATTTCAACGGCTAGATGCGGTATGGTAACATAGACTTAACGAGATACACAATGCTCGCTTTTATACTTGGGTCACAATATATTCCATGTGAATTTGCGCGAGGATATCCGAACATTTACGAGCAATCGCGTATGTGTCAACTTTATTTGTCGAATATTTTACGAAATGTTCGTCGATTTTGAGCTTTAATGGGCTTTTTAAATTTGATATTGGTGATGTGGATTCATTTCCTTATAACTGCTTATCTTAAGTATTGCTCGCGAATATTGCTCGTCAAATCGATGCGATGCTGTAATAGTACACAACAAGAGAAGCTTCGCTTGTAATATTCTGTTTTATGATAGGCGATATACTTGGACAATGTTAATGCCAATTACTAGCCACTTTTGGATGACTTTAACAATGTGTTAATTGCAGCTTTTATACAATACTAACGTCTCGCTAAACGATCACCCAATATTATGATCAATTGCTAAATATATCAAATTAAATTATAAAAACTGGAGGATAAATATTTTAAAATATTTACGCTACTCTCTCACCCTACCCCCCGCCCCTCCTCAGACCTCGCATAATCACAAAATCTTCCTTACGTAGAAAAATGTTTATGTATTTTTTTTAATGCGCATTATTACAATATAACCTATCGATCCCCAAAATGCATTTACAAATAAAATGGTATTTTACCACTTATAAGCACTAATACTGATTTAATAAGACGAATTTGCAAAGATACTTCCAAATCTGGAAAATTATACTTGTGACGATAGTAGTTACCATTTACCTATAAGGGAGGTAATCTGATCGCGGCAAACGTTTGAAATGGTCTCAAACTTTGAAAATGAACCTCGCTTTCGGAAAATGAGCTGAATGCATGTGCGTAAAGTTTAGTCCCGGATTAGCCATGCAGTCCGCCCAGGCTCATCAGGTACATGTATGATACTTTTCTCTTTTGGGAACTTTTCATTTAAAAAAAGTAAATTTTTAGCGAAAATCCAGTTAAGACGGAAAGCGTTGTCCCTGATTAGCCTGTGCGGACTGCACATGCTAATCTAGAACGAAATTTTAAGCCCCACGCATTAAACATTGTTTTCCCAGAGCGAGGTTCAAATATTTTTATTATAATTTATATAAACTACACAATCAACTTACTAAAGATGTCATCTCCTGCAAAGACAAAATATTTTTTTAAATATACATAATAAAAAGTGAACGGTTTTCTCAATTGTAAATGCATGTTTTGATCGTTTTTTTTCGGTGCAATATCAAATACGAGCTATGTTTTACTTTTTATGCCCCCCTTCGAAGAAGTGGGGATATATTGTTTTGCACATGTCGGTCCATCCGTATGTCCGTCCGTATGTCCGTCCACCAGATGGTTTCCGGATGATAACTCAAGAACGCTTAGGCCTAGGATCATGAAACTTCATAGGTACATTGATCATGACTCGCAGATGACCCCTATTGATTTTGAGGTCACTAGGTAAAGGTCAAGGTCACGGTGACCGAAAATAGTAAAATGGTTTCCGGATGATAAATCAAGAACGCTTATACCTTGGATCATGAAACTTCATAGGTACATTGATCATGACTCGCAGATGACCCCTATAGATTTTCAGGTCACTAGGTCAAAGGTCAAGGTCACGGTGACCCCAAAATAGTAAAATGGTTTCCGGATGATAACTCAAGAACGCTTATGCCTAGGATCATGAAACTTCATAGGTACATTGATCATGACTCGCAGATGACCCCTATTGATTTTTAGGTCACTAGATCAAAGGTCAAGGTCATGGTGACCCGTAATAGTAAAATGGTTTCCGGATGATAACTCAATAACGCTTATGCCCAGGATCATGAAACTTCATAGGTACATTGATCATAACTCGCAGATGACCCCTATAGATTTTCAGTTCACTAGGTCAAAGGTCAAGGTCACGGTGACCCGAACTAGTAAAATGGTTTCTGGATGATAACTCAAGAAACACTTATGCCTAGGATCATGAAACTTCATAGGTACATTGATCATGGCTCGCAGATGACCCCTATTGATTTTCAGATCACTAGGTCAAAGATCAAGGTCACGGTGACTCAACGTAGAAAAATGGTTTCCGGATGATAACTCAAGAACGCTTACGCCTAGGATCATGAAACTTCATAGGTACATTGATCATTACTCGCAGATGACCTCTATTTACTTTAAGGTCACTAGGTCAAAGGTCAAGGTCACGGTGACTTGACACAGTAAAATGGTTTCCGGTTGATAACTCAAGAAAGCTTACGCCTATGATCATGAAACTTCATAGGTACATTGATCATGACTCGCAGATGACCCCTATTGATTTTCAGGACACTAGGTCAAAGGTCAAGGTCACAGTGCCAAAATACGTATTCACACAATGGCTTCCACTACAACTGACAGCCCATATGGGGGGCATGCATGTTTTACAAACAGCCCTTGTTATTGTTTGATTTTACCATTAAAGTCGTAAATCATAATAGTGCTTTATATACTTATTATAGAAAGTGATCGAATATTTTATAAAGTGCTTGATAAGAACTATAATTTGTGAAGTTTCATTGGACGGTGCATGATACAATTTAAAACAATACGAACAGTTTATGGGAATAGCAATGGCATAAAGTAATTTTTAATTTACATAAAGCCCTTTACATTAAAATTTGCAATATCAATAAACCTATAGCACGTAAATCTGTCATTTCAGCACTGTCATAAAGAAGCATCGAAATGTTTTGACAAAGTTTCAATGGGTGTAGATTTAAGTAGAAGATTTGTATATTAGAACAGATATTTTCATTGCGGTTTCTTCTGTTTTTGTTAAAATGTTAAAGTTTGGTTATCAATATTGCAACTTTAACACATATCTTTAACATGATATTTTATTACTTTTGATTTATTTTTGTTAATAATGTGTGTTAACTCGTCTGATCGTGATTCTAAGCAAACTATATATGAATGAGCGTCTTTGTGTTTAGACTTTCAACGAATTCGAGCTTGAAAACAATGTTCAATGCTTTGTAGGTGCCATCAAACAAAAATAAAAAATGAAATGATAATACAAAATAATAATATATTAACAACAATAATAATAATAATAATAATAATAATAATAATAATAATAATAATAATAATAATAATAATAATAATAATAATAATATTAGTAATAATAATAGTAATCATCATCATCATCATCATCATCATCATCATCATCATCATCGTCATCATCATCATTATTATTATTATTATTATTATTATTATTATTATTATTATTATTTTTTTTTTTTATATTATTATTATTATTATTATAATTATTATTATTATCATTATCAGTACAATATATTTATTATTATTATTGTTATTAAAAAGTATTATTTTAAGTCACTTTTATTACCCATCTCCTAAAAAATAATTCAACATGTGTTTAAAAACTACAAATTTAATTTGGCCATGCTTTGTTTGGCGTCGCATTTTCTTGCAGTGTAATTTAATTTCATAATATATGCCTACAACATTAAATAAATGCTCTTATTTAAGCAACTGATTTGTTATATCTTGAATTTTCTATTTTTCTGAAATTGTATGCTGTTTCTTCGAATGTACTTACCCATAGACATCATCATCATCATCATCATCATCATCATCATCATCATCATCATCATCATCATCATCATCATCATCATCATTTTTATCTTCTAACCCCGTATTGAAAAATCGTTACTATAAAGAAAAGCTTTAAAGGTAGCACAGACAGACGCGCAAAACGACATTTAGAAAAACATGTCTTTCAGTACGATGACTTATATTATCATAATTTCTTCCTGTTATGCAAGTTTAAGATTATTTCAATGTACAATATTCCCTTTTACCATCAATAAAAAGGAAAAATACTTTGCTGCAGTGTCTAAAATAATCGTGAAACCGGTGTTGTTCGGATTAAATACGCCGATGCCCATAACCTTCTCCTAATTAACCAATCTGAGGACCGGTGATATCAGCCTAGAGAATAGAGGAAATAACAACCGTAATTGCCATCGACTTAATTAAGTGTCGCTCTTTTAAAGGTTAACCACGATATTTTGCTTGATGTTATCCGATCCTGGTACGGTCTTCAAGCCACAGCACTCGAAGTATATTTTCCGTACCCGGGGTACATTTAATTAGTACCCGAGCCGACAATGACCAATCGAGCGTTAGTCATCGTTTAAAAGAAACGCATATTTTAAAAGTCTGTCCTTATTTGTCTGCCCTTCTCAAGATAAGCGATGGCTGATGCAATACGTTTCAAGTTTTAGAAATATTATCTCCCTGGCCATTATCACTTTTCTAAATGACAGTAATATCCACTGAAAATTTTCTATTACGGTAAACACGTTTGAGTAAAAAAGTGTTGATTGGGTGTCTAATTTGTGACAATAATTCGCAACATGTGTAGTCAACGATCGAAACCATTTAACACCTTATCTTTAATAGCATGAACAAAATAAACGCCTTTCTTTGTTAACAGACGGACGGACGGACGGACGGACGGACGTACGGACGGACGAACAGACAGACAGACAGACAGACAGACAGACAGACAGACAGACAGACAGACAGACAGACAGACAGACAGACAGACAGACAGACAGACAGACAGACAGACAGACAGACAGACAGACAGACAGACAGACAGTTGTCAACTAGTTTAATAAAATATTAAAACTTTATCAAGTCAAACCACTGACCCATGGAGTAAAAGTCTATCGCTTAGACCACTCGGCCATCCGCGCTCTTGTAATGAGTGATGAATTTTATACTCTATATAATGAATTTTCGAAGTATCACAAAATATAACGACAACAACAAAACTCTCCAAACTGTTGCAACGTTTTATAATTTTCAGGATTTTAAATCATCAAAAGATGCATATAATGGTTATTTTAGAGTATGTTTAATGTTCAGTATTACTGTTTCCTCACAAATATCATAACTACAACGAACATTTATAAATCTGATTGTTTTTTAATTTTTGTCAAATTACCAAAACGTGAAAAAGCACAGTCGTGAAAAGGCACAGTGAAAGGAACCTGTAGACATACTGACTCATTTTTAAACCAAGTATGATTATACAATCTTACTTTTTTTCTCAAAAGCGATAAACAGTTGATACATATACAAATATACTACAACGAAGGAGAAGGTGTTCACAACATCATCATGTTTTGTACAAATTCAAATACTTTTCATTTTTAAAGTCGAAACCTCATTCATGTACATAAACATATACACAGATGTGAAATCCCAAGTATATTGTGCAGATATGCTCATACAACAGTCAACACACAGACAAATTATTTGTATTAGCATCAATTACGTGTAAACGCGTCGGTTTCGGCGTAAACTTGTTAGTTCTGTATTTTATTGAAGTAAACAATATAATATTTATAGTATCATTAAAATATAATCGATTTATTGAATTCTTAGATCATATTCACTTGCCGCTTTAAGATTTAGTGAATGTTTAAATTGACATTTAAAAACGTATATTCACTTTAAACATTTAAACAGGAAATGTATTTAATATTTAAATGATAAGTTTGGAATCAGTGTAATGCGAATGAACGAAGAGGCATGTGTATATCACCATTCGGTCAACATATCTGTCTCGGACACTAGTTATTTTTGGACACCACACTATCACCACTTATAATACAAAATTGAATCGGCAATTATTTTAAGGAAACACACATATGTTAAGCTTAAAATGATTTTTTTTCAATTGATCTGCTCTTAAAACTCATGTCAAATTTACATTCTATCAAATATATATGCCCTTCGCATAGTTGCAATTTGTGGGCTCATGTTGAAACCATTGAATCCAATGCGTCCCATAATCATGTCGAGGATGTACCGAGCGTGATCATAGTTTATCAGCTACACTGAATGTAGAACATTGTATCTCTTATATCCACGTCAGCAGTGTCACTCTTCTGTATGTGTCTTGTTCGATTAGCACGTAAGTTTGGGTTTGGCTTCTTTCGTGACGGTCTATATTGTTTTGTTTTTTACATTATAATAAAACAAATGCTTGAAAAAGACATAAAGTATATATATATGCTTCTGAGTTTGTTTTATCGCGATAAAGTATATATATGCTTTTGAATTCGTTTTATCGCGTCATTACCTCTTTCTTTCGCTTCTGAACTATTGTTTTTGTATATCGAATGCGTTAACCTTTCAGAATGAAAGTTCCTACAGAATTGGTTGCCATCTGGTCAATCTGCATATTCGAGCAAAATGGTACAAACGTTTATCGCATATTTATATTTCATACAACTTTATTAATTTCCAGTACACATTTAAAAGTAAAGATTTGAATTCTTTATCATGTTTGGGCGACAGTTGTAATTTCTCTAACATTCTTTTTGCACAGTTGAAGCGCTGACCTGCCTGAAGTGCGACTACGTGGTGCAGCCACGACACTGTAAAAACGGTTGTCTCATGTCCGGACGATGATGTAAATAATATATAGCGTTTTTGTATTTTTGTAAAATCCCCGCCTCAAAGCGGATTGGGAATTAAAGGAAAGCCCTCTTCTGTCCGTCTTAGCGTAACACTTAAGTACGTACTACATATATCCTTTACCATTTTGTATCAAACCTTTCTAGAATGTTTAGGTTACTAAGACGATCTGCTAATAACATAATTGCGTAATATTGGCGAATGTCACATTCTAACTTGAAGGTCAATAACTAGAACCTCCCTTTTCGAAGCCGGTCCATAACAATTATGCTCGTTGAAGAACATTCACGAAATTTGGAGAATATAAAGGTCATTGAGATAATGTGAAGAAGTCATAAGTCTTTCTCACCGGCTGTATGTCTTTGTCACAATTGAAGGTCTATTATGTGAGTTTTCATTGTATGTATGTCTGTTGTATATTATGACAGATTATATTTGTGTTAAAACAGACATTTAAATCATGATTGGAGTCGATTATGTCGTCAAAACAAATGCAAACTATCTAGCTAATAGTGTTTATGCCTTGTAACTATCAGTAGCTGGTATCTATTAAAGATATTTACTAAAATTCCGATTTTTATTTCAATTTTCGTACATGTAGACGTATTATCAAGAGTTACAATAACGTGACTGTATTAATAATTTTTTATATGTGTTAAACCAAATAATACTGATCTTTATACCAGTTTGTTTACTTCAAAGCGCCATTTATCGTGTTAATTCAAGCGCCGTCGAAGAAGGTCAGAGTAAAATAGTACTATAACAGGTGCTTAATTATCATGGGAGTCAAGAAGTATGATATCCCAATTTTGGAATGATAAATAAGCATGTTATTTTGAGAAGTAACGAACTTCTGATTCCAACATGAACTAAAAAATGCAGTATAGTTGTAAAAACTAACTCCAAATTCGCCATTGGCAAGTTGTAATGATAAAATTGATTTCGAAATATTCAACGTGGCTCCTTCATTTTATTTTCAGTCGTGCTTTGTTGAGAGACAGACGAATGCCTTTGGTGAAATAGGCTTCAAACTTGGATGTCTCGCAAAACGCGTATGTGTAAAAAACCTTTTAATAAATATTGCAAAGAAAAAATGTAAGCATTAACTGATTACATTTCCACGTCTGTGCTCATTCTCATTTTGTTGTTGTTTTCTGGGAATTCATGGTAACAGGTAAATGTTGAGTACATATATTGTATCAGTAGATGATTTTGATATATAGTCCTTGAATGGCATAATGTTTATAAGTGCGATGAGGTATTCTCCATAATGCAAGTTTTTTACTTTTGTTTTTTACTTTTAATAAAAGTCGTGCAGAAATTCAACCTCCAGTTCGAGTCATTGTACCCAATGTTGTGACAAGGATATGTGTAACCAAGCCGGATGCGGCGAAGAAGGTAAAGTGAAAATAATAATCTTTAAAATGAGATACATTGTCGTGGGAACGAAACAACTCTTATAACGAGGAATTATCACTTTTTATTATGCGATTAGTATTGCATGTTTACTTTTGGTGAAACCCCAACCCTTCCAAGCACCAATACCTTTCATCTTTTTAAAAATCACGTCAACAGCATCGTTTATTAAGATCTAGAACTTTGAACTAAAATGACATACTACATACAAAGGATCAATTAAGTCAGATAGCTAATAATACACAAATGCAAACTTATCACAATACGGATCTAAAACGGCGTCAAATGTAAACTTTCAAATGAAATACTGTAACAGCCCATGTTATGACTAAACACATAACACATATCGTAGCTTTACACAATATACATTTAATCAAATAAAGTTATTTTTTAATGGGTTTTATTCAGGATATCCTTCTCAACGTGGACCCGTGTGCTATAGTTGTGATAATCCGTTACCTGAAGGTCGTTGCCATAGTATTGACGTTTGTCAAAAAGGGGAGGTATGTTTAGAAAGGAAAATGAATAATTGAGGACAATTGATAAACCTACATTCTTTACATTAGCAAGTTTTGTTTTAAAGCGCGTGTTGTGTTATTCTCATTCCATATTAAGTACCGTCTAATAAAAATATGGTTCCGTTTCCAACCAACCAATTTTTGCAACTAACACTACATTTTAACGTGTTATGTTCTTCCCATGAACTATGTTCCAAAGTCAAGGATGAAATAGTTGTTTAAACTCTGGTCTGATAACTAACTAACCAGCTCAAATATTAGACTAAATGAAGAATGATGAAGCTTCAATTAGCTGGTAGTTTCGATCGAACGATTTATCAGGGAGCTTTTTCACTCTAATTACATATATGAAATTATGTGAAGAATTACTCGTTTACTTGCGAAATTTAGTAAACTAATGATCCGGCTTTGATGAAACTGTTTTTGAATAAGTCATACAAAGAAGTTATTTGTAAAATCTCATGAATAAATGTTCATTGATAAAATATCATTTATGTTATCGACATTTTATTATGTTATTACTTCATCGCATTATCGTAAGACTTCAAAATTCATCACCTTCGTGTTTGTTAGAACAGTTTGCTGCAAATTGTCTTCTCAATGCATGTCGAAACAACGTTTTACATGCTGTGTTATTCTGGTTTTGCATGCTGGTTGACCAGTGTGAGATGATTGTTTAGCTATAATCCAAACATTATTAATTTCTATTATACCATCGTAACAGAAGCCGATCAAAGCACTCCGATACACTTGTCCTGTTGTCTTTTGGGCAAGGAGACCGGGTGGAATACATGTATAATACGCTTGGTACAATCGAAATGAGCAGTCTGATTCACTTACCCAATTCTGCTTAAATTAGATAATGATTTACATCATAAATTGTTTTTGAAAACATACAGTCACAAAGTCACAAAGCCCATTACTATTGTACTTCTCTTCAATACATTAGGAGTACATAACAATATAAAGTATAGTCAACTTTAAAGCGTAAATGACCTTTCAAGGAAATCAAATGTCCCAAGCTAGTTATCCCGCTTTTTCCGTCGTGCATATGTGATTTATCTCTCCTCTTGTAAGTAAAACACAACCATCACATATTTGATGTTTCATTAACACGTGATTATGTTAGTTCACTCTTTGTTGACACAAACGTACATTTAACATAGGTTTGAAGTGTTAATGGTGAGGACACTTTTGGATCCATTCTCTTTACATCCGGATGCATGCCAAAAGACGTACGTATTATAGATAATATGTTTATTTATTTATTTGCTTAATTACGTTTGCGTACTGAAGTCTTCTAATGCACACATATATACCCGTTTATTCTTTAAACTCGTCAAATACTGACCTCTAAATTGAAAATGGTGGTATATTAATATGCATGTATCACAATTGTTGAATGAAAATTAAAGTATGTATTATATATAATATAGACGCATTAAATCTTGAAAAGTCGACACAAGTTCTTTTTTTTTCTCCTATGTATATATGTATATATTTGTAAGTTCGATGTTTAAGGAAGATTGTTTTAATGTTTATTTTACTCCGATATCCCTTTCATAAAAAGACAGAAAAATTTCAGCACTGCGTGTCTCACCCTGGAGGCGTCCTAATTGGTAGACGCAGTCAAATTACATCCACACTTACTGGGTCACATGGTCTGCATGATTGTTTCCACTGTTGCGATGATGACCTGTGTAACAAGAATTGCCAAACTAGAGGTACTTATATGTTTAGCTCACTTGAGCACGAACTGCTCATGATGAGCTATTGAGGCGGATGGTTGTCAGGCGTCCGAAGCCGTGTGTCGTTTATTGTCTGTCTTGTGGTTTTTGTCGTCAATAATTTGCTTCAAAAGACATTTCGTCCTTTAGATCTTGGAATATGTACAAGAATCTTAACAGGAATATTGCTTGGGTTGTTCAAATGGTCCGTTTTAAATCTAGGTCACACGAGCTAAAATATTTTTTTACATTAGATAATAAAGAAATTTCCGAAACCGCGACTCTCAGTGGTTCAAATATGTGTTATACCGAATCGTATAGAAGTCCTATAAACAGTTTGTTCAAATCATGACCTGAGGGTAAAAACTAAGCTGGATTACCTACTTTATGTAGACTTTTCCTTAAACGACAAAGCCGAGAAATTAAGCCTATAATGTAACATGGTTTTACACTACAAGATTCGTTCAAAATATGCATCTGGGGTCAAATTGGCTCCGCCCTAAGTTTTACTTGTTTTCTTTACATGCACACAGTGAACTGAACAAATCTTCTCTACCACCACAAGGCAGATGGTGGTATTTGACTTGAAGCATTGTATGGAGGTCCTCTATGAAGATTGTTCAAATCGTGTCGAATTCGGCCCTACCATGTGTTGTAACTTGTTTTCGTTCCTAATCTGTTAACAATATATCAGGAACATGTTTTGATATATTTTTGTTGCTCTTCACTCAGTGGAAGACTGCTCCGAGCTACTACGCAGTGGTGTTGCTCGTCTCAGTGGCGGGTACAACATCACCACTCCTATCACTCGTATCAAGATTCAGGTGTATTGTGACATGGAGACGGATGGAGGAGGATGGACGGTAGTATCAGTTTAATTATTAATAGTCTGGATATAAATATATATAGTTGTCTATTTTATATATATATAACGCGTTTTTTTAAATAAACAACTACAGAATGTACGTGTTTTTATTGAAATAATACCTTTTAAATAACATACTTAGTGTAATCTGGTATAAGTTCTTACCTTATTGGAATTAAAAATAGGTTAACATATGCGAGGCTGAAAATCAATTAGAATAAAAAGATGGCAACCATTGGTCGCTTTCTTTAAGCTTTAATATATAAAAGCAACATTGATATTTGTTACGTCTTAGCTGATAACGATAAATTTATCAGTAAGTTCAAACCATGATCTGTTATCACCATCTAATTCTTAGACTGATAATAAAGAAAATAGTAAGAGTTAAATTAACAAACACACAACAAGCTCGTTTTAGATATGCCTGGCGGCTGTTCTGGCTCTATCGCCGCCTCGAATTAAAAAGACTTATGTTTGAAATAATACAACTATTTTGATTTTCATTATTTGTCTTAAATATAAAAACAAACTATAGCAAAAAAAGTTTTTATTCAAATGACAACACATGCGTTGGTAGGTGCAGCCCTGGTAAAAACTGTCCAAGCATATTCGAGAGTGTCGCTCGATGTAAGCAAATGTATCCCAGAGAAAAGAAATCACGCAATTTTTCAAAACAGAAGTACACTGATATTTTACGATTATGACAGGTTAACAGTGTGCATGGTAGCCATTAACGTCATCAGCAGATTAGCTTTTCCATGAAATACCTACTATTTTACACTGTACATGTATAAACATTCAATATAAGCCGATACTAGCCAAACGTCCTTCTCAAAATATATACTTCCAAGCCAAAAAATATCATTTACAATGAATTAATTTGGATCTTCATCATTTTTCTGCCGATGGGTGCTTTCTAAAAAACTGCTCATTATCAAACCGTTACCCTGCTGTCAGAACTTGTGGTTTGCGCGTATGTGAGGCGCACCCCGTAAAATCGCAACCTATCGAAAAACTAGACCGACAAATACCGATGTGGATACGACAAAAATATTTTATTTGATCATGCCTGCATTTTGGTGACTTATTAAATTGTTAAAGTGGCAAAACAACATAGCAAAAGATCCTTCTACTACATGTAAAAGTATATTTTTGTCAAAAGGAAAAATCATACATATCTCACGTTTGGGTGTCAATTATTTGGCATGTTTGCGCCTCATTATTGTCGTTCACACGCCAAAATGGCAGACATGAGTTACTATATATAACAAGAAAAACATATGCACACATGCTTAACATATTTTTTTAATTACTCAAGCTTGCTTGAATTATTGAACTGAAACATTTTTAAAGCCGAAGAACGGCTGGATTACACATGTACATGTGCTCCGTTCGTGCAATAGGAGTTAGTCTAAATTACAATTTACCTTAGAAATAAAGCGATTTGTAACATCTGTTTTATATTTTCATAAATTTATCATAAATAGGCTGCACAAAACGCATAGATTTACAATAATATTGCATTCTGAATATCTTATGGGGCTTCTTTTCAGGTCATATCATCATCCAGCACGTAATTACAAACCTATTGTTCACACATATTAACCATGTGGAGATGACTTGTCGCATTTATGACCAGTCTCCCGAGCTTAAATATCAAGGTTACATTTAGAGGTAAAATGTCAAATTTGGGCTCAATGAAGATTATCTTGACGGAAAATTCATCATCGATCATGCATTCGAAAACAACGTACCACAAAGTTTACTATAAGGACACGGCGCGTTGCGTGTAAGACCGTTTCCAAACCTTTAATCAAAGTCTTACTTAAAGGTAAAAGGTCAAATTCTAACAGAATACAGCCTGTCAACACTGTCATCGTCATCATCGTCGTCATCATTATCATCATCATAATCATCATCATTATAATCATCATCATCATCATCATCATCATCATCATCATCATCATCATCATCATCATCATCATCATCATCATCATCATCATCATCATCATCATCATCATCATCATCATCATCATCATCATTATCATCATCATCATCATCATCCTCATCCTCATCCTCATCATCATCAACAACAACATCAACATCAACATCATCATCACCATCATCATCATCATCATCATCATCATCATCATAGTCATCATCAATATCTTGGCCGTTGGGGATAAATGAGGGACGACGATACAGAAATTCTCCTCCAGTCAGGTCTGTTGTGTGCTCTGAGAGTTATTCATCCATGGGAATGAGTGTCCATTCTTTTTCATCGTCCATCCAGCTTTTCTGCTGCCGGCGCCGACTTCGACCTCCCTTTAGCATAACCTGGAGAACAGTCTTGCACAGAGAGTCGTGCCTGGTGACGTGTCCAACCGAGCCATTGTTCGTCATTTCACGGTCTCCACTCTGTAACTTCATCAAATATCATGCAACTTTTGCTTACCACGACTGCGGAAAGTTCCATACATATGTCCCGATCGTCGATTTTATATGCGCGCGTGCCATTGAAACAAAAGAAATAAACAATTTACTATGAGAAACTGATTTTTAAAATTTGCGTCGAAATCCCGTAAAAAAAATCTTCTTTTTTTATTGATATTTGATTTCTTGAAGGTTGAACGATTGCTATTTCATATATTTTATGGCATGCTAAAAATCACAATTTCTGTTGCTTGAAGTATCAAAATAATGAGGTAATGATATACTACCCATAATTCACTTGTATATGGTCAAAGGTTCAACTATATATAACATTTAATAAAATACAACATTTGGAAATTAATGGTCGCTTACATATGAAAATAGAATATAAGAAATATATGATCTGGCACGAGTTGTCATATCATACCATATTTTATTAAACGAGTTCAGGAATTTTGTTAGTAAGCAAGCCTTTGGAGAGCTTACTAACGAATTTCCTGGACGAGGTTAATAAAATATAGTATGAAATGACAACGAGTGTCAGATCTTTTGTAACACATGCTTTCAAATGAGCAAATTAAATAAATATTTACGCAAACAAACTGATAAAGCCCGAATGTTGTTTACATTTCGTGACGTCATTTGACGTTGAAACGTCATTTACGCAAAATTACAAAATGCGATCGGTCAATCGCACGAAAACTAAGCAAAAGAAAACGCTTAAAAAGTTTACTACACATGTGTAAGATAAAAATATTCGTAATGGTTATATTACATGGAAAACAGGGTATGGCATGTGATAAAGACATTTAACATGTTCTCATGAATTTGTATAAATATGGCCATTGCTTTATATTTATAAATGCTTTAAGTTATGTTTGGGTCTATCACAGCATGCTGTTTGCATATTTGTCATTCTTCTTCAATACACGGTTTTCAGTTTGTGATTTTTGTTTTGTTAGGTCTTTCAAAAGCGGTTCGATGGCAGTGAGGATTTCTATCGGAACTTCAGTGACTATGAAAACGGCTTTGGATCAGTTCACGCTGAACACTGGCTCGGTAATAGATTCAGCCACTAATAAGGATATATATTCATGGCACTCGATACAAAAAGTTAATGTTAAGTATCGCGTAAACATAGTAAAGCTCTTACAATTCTTTAGTTCATGTTTTTATTCAAAACGTTATCATAATATCAGTAAATGCTTGTGCTGTTCTGGATTTAACTTAAAATACGTTTTTAATCAGAAAGTGTGATAAAGACGTAGCAAACCAGTTTGTTTTACGTCTTGATTTAGTTTCCTTATTTAATACCAGCTTTATTTTCAAAGTCTATTTTTATTTATATTTATACAAAACATTATACAATGGACAAACATGATAATAAACACTCGCGAAAGTTCTTTAGAATTCAACATGAATATTAAAAGAAGTCCGATCAAGTCGCTGAATACGACACAATATGGACAAGTTAGACAACTAATGAACGACTTACTTTCCAAGTTTTAACCAGTAAATCTCTATCATAAACAAATTGTTTACTTGTATCAAAATGCACAAATAAAAAATCACTAAGTATCGAGCACTATACATATCGATTATATGAGTAAGTTTTTTCAATTCCAGGTCTTAAATACATTCACGAAATAACCTCAAGTGGTTCTTATCAACTCCGAGTGGACATTGTACGTTCGAATGGAAGCAATGGCTACGATATGTATGGCAACTTCAGTCTGCAACCTGGCACTAAGTACACGTTGAATCTTGGGTCGCGATTACGGTCAGACGGGGGTAAGAGCTGTGTTTGTGAATTATTTTTTGCGTAGATTATTCAGCTTACTTTGACTACCTAAATATATAATGACATTTCTTGAACATAGACATATTGATTAAGCTGGGTAATTGCTTAACCCATTTATGCCTAGCGTCTAGATAAAAAGGCATTGGCAAACAGCGTAGAACCAGATGAGACGTCGCATGATGCGACGTCTCATCTGGGTCTGCGCTGTTTTCTTAAAGGAATTTCTGTGAGAAATATTCTAAATATAGAAAAAAATATACTAGACATCCCAAATTTTGGAAATAAATTGATCCAATTTAGAAGGATGGGAGAGTCCGCTAGGCATAAATGAGTTAATACGTACTTTACTTTTACATTTGAAGAACATGAAAGCCCTCTCGTTTTCGACAATCGGTTTAGTTTCAAAATGCAAACATTCGGTACCGGAGAAGTGGTTTATGACAACGTATAATAAATGACATAAACATTCTTCACACAAAATGTACGATTGCTCAATTAGCAGTGATGTGAATTGACATGCATACAATGGCGTTTGTATTTCATAACTTAAAGCATTAAAGGGCGTCGGGAATTTCAGTGTAAAAGGCACTCAATGAAGTTACATGGAACGATTTTTTTCTACTGTAAATATTAATATATTGGCCGATTATTTTAAACAAAATAGAAAAAGATACTGGTATAACCATTATCTATGATTTTGTGTTATAACTCCCAAATAACCATTATCTTTGATGTTGTGTTATAACCCCCAACTAACCATTATCTATGATTTTGTGTTGTAACCCCCAAATATTTCATAGTTCATTTTATTTACATTGGTTTCCTTTTTTTACTGGCATCGGTGTGCAGTTTTCATTAATGGAACAGAACTGTGTAGGTTTTAAAAAATCTGCTTCATCTTGTAAACGTAATTTCCTATTTTTTCTCAACTTCAAGGGGAGATGATTCTGAACTTATTCTTACGTTGCTCATTTACGATAGGGGTTCAGTACTCATTGATATGAAAACACTGTAAAAGTTTTAATGTGTTTACGACCCCCCACCCTCTCACACATATATTTCATGGGCATAATAAAAACAAAAAATGGTTACAATAACACAGCATATTTATTTAAACTAAAATGTCTACATCAAAACAAAAAGTTAACATAGAACACAAATAAAATAATTTGATTCTACTGGGGCTCGAACCTTGGGCCTCTCACATGTGGAGCGAGCGTGTAACCACTTCACTACGGAGCCGCTTGAAAAATCACCTTCTAACTAAGATATTTATAAGCTATTAATAGTCGGTTTAAATGTAAACCCGGAAGTTTAAACGCTGGATTGTGAGCGGGGTTAAAGGTCCATACGAAAGGGTCCATACCACTGGCAAGATATAGTTCAGGACTGCGGCCTTCTATATGTGGTTCTTAAAAAAAACCTGTAGGAGGACTTCATAGTAATGAGACTGGGGTGCTGTGATGGTGCTCCTCATTGATAAGCGGCTGTTTCCTTTATCAAGACTCATTATTACAATTAATAATACGTGCCGCGCTTCGCGCTCTATAGCGCCTTTATTAGTAACTAGGTGGTTGCTAGGATAGTGGAACAAAGAAGTTTTGTTTTTATACCAAACCAGAAAGTTTCACCGGTTCGCGTATTTGCCCAGTCCCTGTGATCTTTTGTTATTTCACAGTCCCTGTGATCAGTTATTAATTAAAACAATTAGCTTTGCATTATTGGCAATAAATGTTGTAGTAAATGTAATAGGCACAAATGCAGTACTCATCTACACTAATTTACACAAAAAATCACCACTATGCAAGATATTCTGACAAAGAAAATATATACAGTGATCCGTAAAATAACTTCTCCTCCCATAAGCGAAAAAACAACGTATTACATACTAGTCGCCGTACTTCAGTGCGACGCCAATAAGATTAAAGTAACATTTTTGTGTGTTTGATTTTGTCTTACAGTACTCATCGAAAACTCATTTGGCAGTAGTTTAGACACTATTGGTTCTCCAGCCGGAAATGCCTTCAGTACGTATGATCATGACGTAGACCCTGCAGGGATAAATTGTGCAGCAACGCATAAAGGGGGCTGGTGGTACAGTGCCTGCTACAGATACACCAATCTGAAGGTTACAATACACTAAATACTTTTGGTGTTCAATGCTATACCCTCTAAAAACAAAATCTTCATTTATTTGAAGACACAATTCTCTGTACGGGCACTTGCCATGACTTTATTTTTGAATATTTCTGTGTTCATGTGGTAGGGAAAACATTGTTGTATACTACAAATTCCCTGTTTTGCTTTTAGGTTGGAGACTACATAAGACTTTGACAGTTGCGGGAAACCATCATCAACTGGAGAGATGCCGGTAAAAAGATGGCCATAAAACAGTGACCGCTGATTCGCATTGAGTTCTTTCTTACATATTGGATGACCTATGTTTTTTATTGTTTAAATCATTGCGGCTTGGAATGCTCTTTAAGAAAAGGTATGGTTATGGGGGTGTCTACGCGCAAAAGTTTGACTTTATTTTTTGTTAAAGTTATTGCTTTTACATTGAATTTGTGCAGGAAATCTTTTGGTATGTTGTGACCTGAATGGACTTTATCGACCAGGACAATTAAGTGACTACCAAGCCATGAGTTATGACTCTAATCTTGGTATAGCCGCCAGTACTTTGATGTTTAAACGGGTGTGATAAAAGTACGGAAGCATAGTTCCACTGTGTAGAGTGTTACAACCCGTTTTGCAATTAACCTGTTTTGAAATAAATGTATTGCAAAACGAGTTTGAGTGTCTTATTGCAATTTGATTTTTTTAAAACAACCCGCTTTGCAATAAACCCGTTTTGCAATAAAATCATCGCACATTTATTTCCAATAATTTTTTTGCAAAACGGGTTGGTGTGTTGAATTGCAATGTGAAAATTTTATAGCAACCCGTTTTTCAATAAACCCGTTTTGCAATAAAAATCATCACTCTTGTATTAATTATTTCAAATGTATTGGAATAGTTAAAAGGCAGTTTCAAATGTTGTATTTGAATAATATTGTTCTAAAAAAAAGACAAAACTGTGAATTAAGATTTAAAATTAAAATACATGGAAGGTGGGGAATTTCGAGATGTAATACGATAAAACATCACAGAATGTGTATCGAAAGTGATTTCAAACAATTTAGTACTAGAGTTAAGATAACGCAAACATGCAATAATATATGGAAAAATTTGTTGAAATTACTTATTGTAATATGAATTTTGTGTAACAAAATCATCACATATATATACTAATTGTTTTATATTGATTTGAAACGGTATAAAGTAAGTTTCAAATGTCGTCTGCAAGGTAAATATGATAAAACAAGGCTGGATGTATATATGAAGTGATGTTCACCAATTTGGGATTTAAGTGAAGAATACCCAGAAGTGCATAATTTTATTGCAAAACGTGTTGCTTGTTTTATTGCAATGTGCATTTTTTTATTACAACCCGTTTTGAGCTAAACTCGTTTTGCAATAAACTCATTACACTATTGATTCAAATTGATTTGAAAAGCTGAAAAGAAATAGTCAAATGTCGTATTAAGGGAGTTTGTATATAATGAGAAAGAGGTGTAAGATTCGACAAAAAATTAACAAACAAACAACAACATTTATTCAGCAATAAAGCTTACAATAAAGCTTCTAGCCTACATTAGTGAATACAAATATACTTCTGGTTCAGATGATTGCATTTAGTATCTGATAGAGTAGGAAGAAAACTTTTAATCGATTGCTTTGGTGCTTCATTCATTAAAAGTATAAAGGTGAACAGATCGTTAAGGGAGGAAAATCAGTAAGTCCCGATGTGTTCATATATCGCGATTGCTTCCCCTAGATTGTTAGAGTTCGTATATAATAAATGACCTTTGTATAAATGAGCGCAGGAAGCGTTAACAATGTTTATACAATTTTCTTTTCTTTCATTTTAATATAGTCTGAAATCTGAAAAATTTCAGTGTTTATGTATTAATTAATTGGATGTAAAACCTGTAATGTGGACATATTGAAAAAAAAGCGTACAGATTTAATCAACAATTTTAACAAAGTAAGAGATATAGTGGTGGATACAGTTCTCATTGAATAAACATCGTGCAACAAATAATTATCATGTTCTTCTACTATATATCTATCGTATCTATTCTATATATCGTTCTCTCTCTCTCTCTCTCTCTCTCGTCTCTCTCTCTCTCTCCTGCTCTCTCTCTCTCTCCTCTCTCTCGCTCCTCTCTCTTCTCTCTCTCTCTTACATATATATATATATATATTATATATATATATATATATATATATATATATATATTATATATATATATATATATATATATATATATTATATATATATATATCTTATATATCGTCTCTCTCTCTCTCTCTCTCTATATATATATATATATATATATATACATGTATAGATATCAGATACCTGTATGACAGACAACACGTGAATATGAATCATAACATGTATACTTTAGACAGACATAGTAATTAACAAACATTGAAGATATAAAAATGGATCTTAAGAATTTCATATTTAAGCGAATTAAACCCAGAAATGCAATAATTTTATTGCAAAACGGGTTGCAGTGTCTTATTGCCATGTAAAAAAAAATACAGCCCGTTTTGCAATAAACTCGTTTTGCACTATTTCATCACACATGTACTATTTGATTCCAATTGATTGGAAACTTTTAAAAGAAAGTCTCAAATGTCGTTTATAAGTATCATTTTTCAAAATAAAACGGAGGTGTAAGATTCGACCAACAAATAAAAGGCAGTTAAATCGATCAATTTCATGAGTAAATGTGATATAACAACACAGAATTGGTATAGAAAGTGATTTCAACTAATTTAATTCTTAATTGAAGAAAACCCAGAAATGCAATAATTTTATTGCAAATCGGTTTGGAGTGTCTTATTGCAATTTGATTTTTTTTAATAACAACCCGTTTTGCAATAAACCCGTTTTGCAATCATTTTGTTGCAAAACGGGTTGGAGTGTCTTAATGCAATTTGATATTTTTCCAATAACCCGTTGTGCAAAAACCCGTTTTGCAATAAAATCATTACACACGTTTAAATTAATCCAAAGGGATTGGAAACATTAAAATAAAGTTTCATATGTCTTATTTGAATAATATTATATCACAAAATAGACAAAACTGTGAGTTTTGACTAAAAATTAAAAAGCATGGAAGGTGTTGAAATGACGATACTGAATACGATAAAACAACACAGAATAGGTATTGAAAGTGATTTCAACCAATTTAGTACTTAAGTTGATATACAATAATGTATTGATAAACCTGTAAAAGTGTCTAATTCAATGTGAATGTTGTGTAACAACCGTTTCGCAAAAAAAAAACATCACATATATTCTTATTGTTTCAAATTGATTTGGTATAAAGGAAGTTTCAAATGTCGTCTACAAGATAAATTTGATACAACAATACAGAATGTTTCTGCACATAATTGCCAAATTTGTTGAAATAATTTCTTATAAACGTAGTGTGTCGTTTTATCATATTTTCTCCTGAAATTAATATCTTGCCACGTATTTTATTATTTGAGCAAATCGTACAACACGGTCATAATATGTTTAAAACTGAAATCCGTTAATACGACATTTGAAATGTTCTTTTCACTGTTTCCAATCAATTTGAATAAATTAATGCATGTGTGATGAGTTTATTGCAAAATGCGTTGATTGCAAAACGGGTTGTTATACAAATTTCAAATTGCAATAAGACACTCAAACCTGTTTCGCAATAAAATAATTGCAAAGCGAGTTTATTGCAAAACGGGTGGTTATAGTCACTGCAACCAGTTTTGCAATAAAATTATTGCATTTCTGGATTTTCTTGACTTTATCATGAAATTGGTTGAACTCACTGTTTATACCAATTCTGTATTGTTTTATCACATGTACTCATGAAATTGATCACTTTCAATGTATTGTATAGTTTGGTCGAATCTTACATGTCTGTCTCATTTTGAAAAAAATCCTTATACACGACATTTGAGACTTTCTTTGCAAAGTTTCCTATCAATTGGCATCAATAAGAAGATGTGTGATGAGTTTATTGCAAAACGGGTTGTTATAAAAACTTCAAATTGCAATAAGACACTCCAACCTGTCTCGCAATAAAATTATTGCAAAACGTGTTTATTGCAACACGGGTTGTTATACATATATCAAATTGTGATAAGTCACTGCAACCCGTTTTGCAATAAAATTATTGCATATCTGGATTTTCTTGACTTTAGCATGATATTGGTTGAATTCACTTTTTATACCCATTCTGTGTTGTTTTATCACATGTATTCTCATGAAATTGATCATTTTCAATGTACAATGTATTGTATATTTTGGTCGAATCTTACATTTCTGTCTCATTTTGAAAAAAATCCTTATATACGACATTTGAGACTTTCTTTTCAAAGTTTCCTTTTTAATGTGTAATGAGTTAATTGCAAATCGAATTTATTGCAAAACGGGTTGTTATAAAAATTTCAAATTGCAATAAGACACTCGAACCTGTTTCGCAATAAAATTATTGCACAACGGGTTTATTTCAAAACGGGTTGTTATAAAAATATCAAACTGCAATAAGTCAATGCAACCCGTTTTGCAATAAAATTATTGCATTTTTGGATTTTCTCGACTTTAGCATGAAATTGGTTGAAATCACTTTTTATACCGATTCTGTGTTGTTTTATCACATTTACTTATGAAATTGATGAATTTCTATTTTTGTCGAATCTTACATGTCTGTCTCATTTTGAAAAAAAAATATCCTTATATACGATTTTTGAGACTTTCTTTTCAAAGTTTCCAATACATTCGCATCAATAAGTAGATGTTTGATATGTTTATTGCAAAACGAAATTCACATTGCAATAATACACTGCAAACCGTTGTGCAATAAAATTATTGCATTTCTGGGGTTTCTTCACTTAATTCTCAAATTGGTTAAAATCACTTTAAATGTACATTATGTGTTGTTTTATCATATTTACCTTGTAGACGATATTTGAAACTTCCTTTATACTGTTGCAAATCAATTTGAAACGATTAGTAAATCTTTGATGAATTTATTTCGAAAAGGGTTTTTACACAAAATACACATTGTAGTAAGACACTTCAACACGTTTTTCAATAAATTATTTCATTTCTGCGTTTCTTCACTGAAGTACTTAATTGGTTGAAATAACTTTCTTTATACATTCTGTGCTGTTTTAGCGAATTAAATCTCGAAATACATCACCTTCCATGCTTTTTAATTTTTAGTCGGAACTCACAGTTTTCTCTTCATGAGTAAATTTTACATTTTGTTAGTCCCCTACCGGTTTCACCGGAGGGGACTTATGGTTTGCGCTCTGTGTGTCCGTCAGTCCGTCAGTCTGTCACACTTTTCTGGATCCTGCGATAACTTTTAAAGTTCTCAATATTTTTTCATGAAACTTGAAACATGGATAGATGGCAATATGGGCATTATGCATGTCATTTTATTTTGTTCCTACGTCATAAATTCTGGTTGCTATGGCAACAAATAGACTAGAAATACTGCTGAAAATGGTGTTTTTTCTGGATCCTGCGATAACTTTCAAAGTTCTTTATATTTTTTTCATAAAACTTGAAACATGGATAGACGGCAATATGGACATTATGGACGTTATTTTATTTTGTTCATACGTCTGGTTGCTATGGCAACAAATATAAAAAAAATTCAAAAAATTCTGACATTGGTGGAATTTCTGACAATGGTGGAGCCGGTAGGGGACATATATTGCTTGGCAATAGTCATGTTTTTAATATGTCCAGTCCAATTTATTAATACATGTGTGATGATTTTATGCCAAATACATTTATTAGAAAAGTGTCAAATTGCAATAACACCCCAACCCATTTTGCAATAAAATTATGGAAAAACGGGTTTATTGCAAAACGGGTTGTTATAAAAGTGTCTAATTGCAATAAAACACTCCAACCCGTTTTGCAATAAAAATTGTCTATTTCTTGGTGTTCATCTTTTTAGTATTAAATTGGTTAAAATCCCTTTCTATACCAATTCTGTGTTGCTGTAGCACATTTACGCATGAATACGCATGAAATTTATCACTTTCAATGTCTTAATTTTTTTGGTCGAATCTTACACCTCTCTCTTAGTTTGAAAATAAATCCTTAAAAACGACATTTGAGAACGATGTATTTCTTTTCAATGTTTCAAAACAATTGGAATCATTTAGTACACGTGGGATGCGTTATTGCAAAACGGGTTGTTATTTTTTTTACAATGCAATAAGACACTGCAACCCGTTTTGCAATAAAAGTATTGCATTTCTGGGTTTAATTCGCTTAAATATGAAATTGTTGAGGTCAGTTTATAAATACATTATGTTTTTGTTTATCACATTACTCATGAAATTGGTCACTTTCAATGTCTGTTAGTTTTTGGTTGAATCTTACACCTCTGTCTAATTTTATACAAACTCCCTAAATACGACATTTGAATATTTCTTTTCAGCGTTTCAAATCAATTTGAATCAATAAGTACATGTGTAATGAGTTTATTGCAAAACGAATTTAGTGCAAAACGGGTTGTTATAAACAATGCACATGGCAATAAAACACTGCAACCCGTTTTGCAATAAAATTATGCACTTCTGGGTATTTCTTCACTTAATTCCCAAATTGGTGAACATCACTTTATATATACATTCAGCCTTGTTTTCATCATATTAACCTTGCAGACGACCTTTGAAACTTACTTTATACCGTTTCAAATCAATATGAAACAAATACTATGCATGTGATGATTTTATTGCGAAACGGGTTGTAACACAAAATTCACATTGCAATAAGACATTTCAACACGTTTTTTCCATAAATTATTGCATTTTTGCGTTATCTTAACTTAAGTACTAAATTGTTTGAAATCACTTTCGATACACATTCTGTGTTGTTTTATCGTATTATTAAAAAATGACGAAATTCCCCACCTTCCATGCATTTTAATTTTAAGTCTAAACTCACAGTTTTGCCAATTTTTTTCAACAATATTATTTAAATAGAACATTTGAAACTCCCTTTTAACTATTCCAATACATTTGAATTAATTAATACAAGAGTGATGATTTTATTGCAAAACGGGTTTATTGCAAAACGGGTTGGTATACAGTTTTCACATTGCAATAAGATACTTCAACACGTTTTGCAATAAAATTATTGCAAATAAATGTGCGATGATTTTATTGCAGAACGGGTTTATTGCAAAACGTGTTGTTTAAAAAAAAATGCATTAAGACACTTAAATCCATTTTACAATAAATGTATGGTTTCCTTATGGTTTATAGTCATTCCTGTATTTGTAGAGAATTCATAGATGTTTTTAAGTAATTCTACTTCACAATACGAGACATCGTCTTCATAGGGTTAAAACTTGTCGTGCTACTTACGTTCCTATATGTAGTACCCATATATTATTTTTAAGATTTGATCGTGTTTTTGGGTGTATACGTGCACGTTCGAATAAGTCCTAGACAAAAACAACAATACTATAGTAATATTTTCCCCAATCACATCTTGTAAGAGAATTTCAAAACAAAATTGTGGTTCATAAGCCAATCGAATGTAATTTTGAAGTCAATATCTAACCACTGATTTTGAAAAACGTTTTTTACTTAAAGTTTGCTATTTTAACGTTTGTTGCTTAAGATAGTTCCTTCGTTTAACATGTTTGCGCAATTTTTAAACAACTAATTCCTTATCAAACGCATGCTACAATTGAAGTTATTGCCTATTTCGCGTTTTGCTAGAAGGTAACAAAGTGCAAAACGGTATGAATAATATGCAAGTGAGGATGCATTGTTCACCCCTGAAGTGCCGTTATTAAACGGTCCTGTTCAACGAATCTGCTTCGCCCTATTTATATACCTGCGTGACGGGATCAATGACATGAGATCGTCGGCAAGTGGGTGATCGATCAAAACCAACACACGCTCAGCTCCGCCCCTACTTAGACGATATCTCGAAACAATGTTCTCATCTCTTGTGTTTTCGAGAACAATTCTCTCCCTAAAAAGCCTTGGCATAAGTATATATCGTCTTCTGTCATCGTCGATGAGAAAAACGACCGCCATTTCGTTTATTTACGGGTGCCCTTACCCAGTTGTATATTTATGTAATAAATTTTATGTAATTTTAATTTACGATTTGCTTGATGAAACGCGATTTCATTGAAACATCGTAATTTATGTAAATCGTAATTTACAACTAGTCGTTAATCGTTGATGAAACGGCTCCCTGTTATAACATTCAAACCAGGCACGGCAAAAGTCAAACAAGGCCTTGACACGGCCCTAACATTACTCGCAATACAGGAGTCCCTAACTGTTTGATGCAAAACCAATTAAAACATATGCATACTTTCAAAATTATCTTTATCTGAAAACTTGTTATAATTCATTATGGAATTCAATATTCATTTAGCACATACATATTAAGTTTATTTTTGAACATTCAACACACAATTTACCACGGACGAAGAAGGGTTGTACGCATTACCGACGCATTTCTATTCATGTGTGGACTCCGTTTCAGGATTAGTTCGTATGTACCTTGTAAGATTCGATATTTCATGTTATTCCACTTAAACAACAGTCATCGGACATTAAACATCTGCAAAAACGAAGGGTCAAGCATAATCCTCTCATCACGTATACATAGTTTCATTATCAGATTATTTTTGAGTTTGTTTTTCTTTTTGTCGTAAGAACTAATACACGAATGGGCTAGCAGAGGACGAGATTGACAGTAATATAACGGATACACACACAAAGCATGTTTTGTAAACCAAGCTTCATAATCATATCTAATGTAACTTTTATCCAATAACAACATTAAGTTTTGTTCAATTTTAGTAACAGTGACCTGATTTTCGGCCACTGGTGAAAACCGACATTTTTTCTTCATTCATTCATGGCGCTTTTGTTTCGTGCAAGAAACGCCAATACTTTTTAGACATCGCAAAATACAGTTCCATCATATCTACCACAGAATAAATCAAAGCGCTGAAGGCACTGAAGTTGTTCGCTGTTGTCGTCCTTAATAGCTTGTGCGTATTGCACAGGCTAATCAGTGTACACAGGCGAATCTTATTTGACATGCATTAAGCCCCGTTTTCCCTGAAAGCACCCAATATGTACAGATTTCAATGATAAACACTTGACTGGTCAATGTCGTCTTACAAGCTGGTATATACACTCGCTGCAGAAGTAGAGTAGAAGCATTTGTCGTCTGCAGCGCAGACAGGCGAGGTAATCCTTCCTAGCATAGTGAGTTGCGGTTCTTACCGTACTTAAGGTAGAGGGAGACGAGTGTAATGCACATGTGTTAGGATCTATCTCATCTTGGTATTTTCTGATTGTGTTGCCAATAAGAGTATCTTTTGTGCAATATCAAAAAAATCTAACCACAGATTAAGACATAATTTAAATTTTAGTAAACCTATCCCCCCTTCTCGGATTTCTACAAAATGAAGTTATGGGGTATGAAAACAAAAATAAGAGCAAAATCATTAAAAGTCAATTTATCATATCAGGAAAACCTTTTCTGTAAACAATAATGATATATCGACAAAATAAATTAAAAAATTCAACATATGTGTTGTTATTTTTTATAAACATCAAAGAATTTTATAATGTGAAGACTCTTTTTTGATAAATTTTACCTAATACATGGAAATGTACAACTTTTAAATCTGAAAAAAGGACAACAAATTATCATTGCCCACTAATATACTTGACTTAAAAAGTATCACTAAACATTAGTTGTAAAAAAATATATTGTGTATGGCAATGTTGCCCAAAGCTAACTAAAAATAATTGAAATATACAATGGTGACCCCCCCCCCCCAGAATAAGAACAAAAAAATTATATGGAATATTTTGTAATCACTTTTTTAAATGAAAGTGTGTTGGGGCACTAAAATTTCGCTCACAATATTAATATTGCATTTATGCTTAACAAATTGAAGAAATTATATGGTATGTTTCCAGGTGTATTTTCAAAAGAAAAGGAGATAGCTATGGCAATGTAAAGAAATGAAAATTTAAAAAATGAGGCACACACGTGCCCATTTTATATGTATACTTTCTATACGGTCAAAATAAAAGACCTTAATCCATTCAATAGGCCTACTTACTTTAAGGATTTTGTTTACAACAAAATACACTATAAAGAGCTGTAGAATATTCTTATTCTAAAGTAAACAAAGACCATAACTCTGTAAAGAAAATCGACGAAAATAGCCATAACAACCAATTATCACTAGTTTTTTTAAAACAATTGTAATGTATTAGAAAAAAGGTTTTGTAATGCTTTTCATATATCTAACAACAAATCAGCACTCTACAAGAAATTTGATGGATCCAAGGGCTGCAACTCTGTAGAAATTTCAAGAAAAAAAAATAAATTTGTATGCATTGAACAACTATGTGCTTGATAGCACTACTTATTACAAATCACACATAATTAGACATCTGGGTTTACTTTCACACACTTTTAAGTGATTAAGAAAGCTGCAAGCTTTGGCAGAACTTTGTTGAGTACTTTCTTCATACTAGTAACTCGCGGTTGACCATTAGAGTTTTTCATAGTGAAGATGTCTCGGAGGCCATCTTCTCCTGACCTGCATCTTTTGCAGACTCTTTGGCGACAGCTTCAATGAATTCCCCGGCCCGGTTTTCTATCAGTTTGAGATTCTCTGAATAGACTTCTTTCATGTCCAGGGCTGACAGGAAATTGTTGACCTTTACAGCACCACCCAATCCATCAATCATTGCTGTAAATGTAAGAAAATACACTGATAAGTACCTTTCATGTATTGCACCAAAATTTAACAACCCATCAACATAACAGCTCAGACATAACGGTTCGAAATTCAGGACAGTACAGCCTATATCTTTGATTGAATTAACAGTCAGTCAAAAGACAGAATAGCAACGGTACAATAGCTATCTTCGAAATATATTGTTTAAAACCACTTGGCAGTTGCCAAAATAGTTATTTTTAATGTTCATAGTAAAAAGTCATTTTTTCAACTTGCACAGCTACAATTATTTGCAAAATTACACTCGCACTCCAAACAGATGTTATAAAAGCAATTTCCATAAATGCGAAATTCATACAAACTTCTTACCTATCCCAAGCTTTGTATTGACTTCAAAACAGGGCATCCCTCTGGATTTGATATCATATAGGAGGTTTTGGCGTGACGTCACAAGAGGGGTTTTCCGTTACTAAAAATAGATTGGCCGTCAAACCTCTCGATCGCGGCCATTTACATTGTATTAGAGTAAAGGTCGTCGGAAGACTTAATACTGACAATTTCACAAAACAAGACTATAAATTCCCGTTTTCTTTCTTAAAGTAGGACTTAAATAAAAAATAATTCAAAAATAACAAAACATATAATAATTTGATTATAATTATAAGTGGTGTGGATGCGATAGTGTTATTTTTCATCAGCGATAGAAATGTATTGTAATAGGTGCATTGTTATAAAACAAAGCCCTAAAAAAAGCGCTATACATTACAATCTTTCAATGTAGTTTTAATTTTCTTTTACACTGAATGAATTTTCGTTTGGTTTAACATTGAATGAAATAATTAATAAAATTTAGCATTCAAATGGAAAAAAAACACCTGCATATTTTGAAAATTGAACTGTCGATCTTTACATGTTAATTGAACACGATTTACTAGTGATAATGAGCGATACAAATCTAGCATTTAATGATACCATAAATTATACATTTTAATTATTTTACGCAAGTATTTTACATCCCTACTATGATCAAACGTTATTGCTTGTTTTCATGATGATGTTTCGAACACTGCAGTAACGCATGATCTTTACAAATTATAGCAGAGTTTACATTTGCCGGTACCCGTTAAATACGTTAATTGTGTAGCAGTAAATTAGTACAATATTTTAAATTTATAGTTATTAAACACTTTATTGTTATGCTTAAACTGGCTTATATATATACACTGTACAGTTCCTGTTGATCCATTTATGAAAAATGTATATTTTTTTTAATATGTTCAAATATTTTATTAAAGTTACTGTTAAGTATTTTGTATTTGGCTTAAATGACTGCTCAATATGCCAAGAGATAACCTGGAGGTATCATAAATTGTGTTTAATGACCAGACACATGTGGTTTATTCAGGGTATAGGTTCCCAGATTTATGACACCCTGTTTTGTTAGTAATTGTCTGGACAGTATCCGATCATAACGAGATAATCGGTTTGTGATGAACAGGGGCAATTAAACACTGGGTTAAAAATGCTGAAACAAAGAGTGTCAGAATTGGTGTGAACAATTAAATAAAAACAAATTTATCAAGAGGATTTAGTTCATCTGTAACAAGGTAAGTTTTTACAGACAAATAGATTCAAATTAGTTTCTAATGGTTGATTACATGAAATCAATATATTGTTGTTTATTTTCGTCCTTATTTGTGTTCGTTCATTGAATTTAATTGATTCTGAAAGAATTTCAATTTCTGAGTATTTTGTTGTTCTTAAAAATGGTCGCGAATATGTGTCAAGTAGAGATTATTATGATAACCTTATCACGATGCGGTTCATCAAATGCAAACAATAGCGACATGGCCGCAGTGTTGACGGCCAAAACTCGAGCATGCGCAAACGTGACGTCATTATCGGAATCCCCAAAACCTCCTATGGTGTGTTGTTCCATATGGCACTCTGTTCAACATTTAAACACACAACATACAAGTTGCCCCCAAACCATTTCTGTAGTTCATCCACAACATTGTCAAATCTTAGTGACACGGGTCCTAGTTTACATGACAGGACTGGAGGCTCTTCAATAAAATATCCAATTCAACAATCCGACGTCCATGCCAGTTGTCGTTTTGTTTTCTATGGCTAAAATGGGACAATTACCTTCTATGCACTTTCATATATTCAAGACGTGACTGTAATTATGCTCAACTAACACATTCCTATGATTAACATACACTTTTCTCTTAGATTTGGATTTAAAACGTCCTTTTTTGTTACGATTGTTACCATTCATTGTTGTTTGTCATTGTTTTGGTTGTGAGTAGAGTAATCTCCCTTAGAGGGTTTCCCAGGAATCCCCATTAATAATTTCGAAAAATGGAAAACTTTCTTTTCTTTTATGATAAATTAATTTGATGTATCAAAATCCGATTTAATGAAAGTCAATATGCGAGAAAATAATTGTGTTTGATAAAAAAATATTCAAATTCCCTCAGCCTCAGATTTATGAATGTGCTGTTGTGACTTTGCCCCCGATCCGTACCGAGTCGAGAGAAGACGGGACGTAGATTAGACCAGTGGTGCGGGTTTTTGTGCGTACCGGTGGTGACATCAGACGATGCAGGTGGAACTCGTGCATTCGAAGGACCGAGACGAAGCGAACAACATCTCTTGATATTGAATTGTACATCTTGTAAATAAACTTGTATTTTAAAGAAGAACGTCTCGGTTTTAATAGTAGAATCATATAATTTCACATTATTGGCGACGAGGGAAAACTTTTAAGTAGCCTGTTTTCCTATCTATTCGGCCACTTAAGGATTTCATGAGCTGTGGATTATTAATAAGCAATAAAATAAACAATTATAACGCAATATGTTAACAAAATATACATAACAAACAAGTTTTAACGCGAAACTCAATCGGAAACGGTTTGTTTACAAAACATTACCTCGTTTTTCATTTGACAGTTGTATGTGTGCGGATCGCTCTGACGCTTCCTATCTATTCGGCCACTCTAATTGGTCGATCATTGGCGCGTGCAATGACGTGTAGAATGAGGTTCGGTACGGGGGATAACTAATTTGCATACGGCTGTGCTGAGTTAGTCGTTTGGTTGTGTGTGTTTGTATATTTTATAACGAATGCAACGAAATTTCGTAACAAAACAATTATGTTTTCACAAAAAAGAAAAATTTTAAGGTGATAAGCAACATTTTTTTTTATTTTGGCGAACAAATAATTTAAACATTTGAACAAATAAACTATTAAACATTTAAGGAAACTTAATTTCAGCAACAATGACGGCAACGAAACGCGTCACCGCGACGCAAAACCCTTTTCTCGTGGCAGAAGGCCAAGTGAACCCAATGCCCACATGAGTCACATTGGCCCCAACTGAGTAGTTTAATGTGCGGGCGGTCATTGAAGGTTGGTGGCTGGCGTTGCTGACACACGCAGCAGACCTCGTCATCGTCCTCATCATCTTCACATTCAAACTCCGAATCTTCGAAGATACTGCCACTTGTAGACGGCAATGTCGTGATTGGCAGATTCTTCTTCAGTTCGGGCTTCTTTCCTTTTTTTACGCGGCTTTGGCGACGAGTTTTCCTTTTCTAGCTGGTCCATTTCGGCCATAAATTGATCGTCTGTTATCTCACGTCCACTTGGGTTCGGTCTCGATCTTCTTCTAGTTTTTAGTTTGCAAGGGCAGCACTCGGATGTCACAGACGTTTGGGCCACTTTGTTCTTGAGGTAGTCAAGTATAGCGTCTTTGCCGCCTCGCATTGCATCCGCTTTTTGTAACGGTGTGTCGTCTCTAAACGGTTCACAAGGAAGAAGTTTCTCTGATGCGATGGCGCTTCTGTTGAGGGGGAAAATCCCAGCCTTTTTAAAAGCCGAAATAATGTTTAAGGGGCTGGCTGCCTTCAAATAAGCCTTGCAGGCGATGCTAGCCACATCAAACTTTGTCACTACCTTTCCCATGTGTTTCTGCATGAAGACCGCGCACTCTGCGTAATAGTACCACATCGAGTGGTTGTAGGATGTGCGAAATGTGCGCAGGCAACACTAGAAACGGATGTTCCGAGCTCTGGCCCAATTTATCATTTCAGGCGACGTATGGGTTGAATGACCGTCGAATATCAACATCAACGGCTGGCTCATATCGGACCGGTTGGCGTACTTTAGGAAATGGGTCTCCATGTATTGCTTAAATACATCTAAATTCGACCAACCGGTCTCCGACATTGCTGCCATGGCTCCCGCTGTCGCTCCATCCATAAGCTCATCGTTCATTCTTTTGCCTATATATCGTATTGTAAAATTTTACAACTATATTAAATATGAGTAACTATTAAATTGTCATAAAATATCTTATTAAACATTAACATGAACTTATTCATTTCAAATGTAAGTCATTTAAATTAATTGCCTACAGTGCCTTTTATAAGTAATTTAATGTATGGGCTCGACAAAAGTATTCAGAAATCTAATTACTTTGCGGATTAGAGAATGCAAACAGCTTAGAAGGACAGAATATTTTCTCTTTAATATGCAATATCTTTCGTATAATATCACCTTTAAAAACAAAGAAAGGGGGCATGTGGTTCCCAGCAGCATTGGCGCAAGCTATGAGAGTGGTAGTTTCTGACCGCGGTGAAGTAACTGACTGGGGTTTTTTCTCTGGTGGGGGCAATCACATTCGGCGGGCGATGCTCAGGACTGATTCCTGTCTCGTCCATGTTATAAATCCGCTCTGGACAGTCATGACGTCCGAGCTCGGAAAGAGTCTTGTCGAGGTTGTTGTAGAAGTAATCTACAGACTCTGGTGTCGAGTGTCTGGCCCTATTACTGTCTAAAGCGGACGGTTTCTTCGATACAACTCTCGACTGCCACCTCTGCAAAAACCCATACAACCAGCATATGCTCACGGGCTTGTCCACGGGTCTTCTACCAAATCGAAAAGCCATTTCGCCGGCATACTTCTGCAAAGCTGAATTCGACACCCCGTAACCCAACCGTGCCATCACCTCTGTGAATTCAACAAGACCTAATTCCTCTTCTTCTGTGAATAGGGTTTCTCGACCGAAATTATCGGGATCGATTTCACCGCTTATCCGGTCACGCAGCGTTTGGTAGGGGATGTCATACTCAACGGCCGTCTTTCTGATAGATTTTCTTTTTAATCGAACCTCGGACACTGCCTTTAGCATCGTCTCAGTCGAATACTTTCGGTAAATATTATGATACCTTGATGGGTTTGCCTAGCAGAAAAAGGTGTGCGATAATTTAACAACGGACGCAAATTGGATTTTAATTGTGAACGCTAATTTTTTAGCGGATCACCAAAAACCGAGAGTAAACATAAAGACGGGCCTCAAATTAAGCGCTATAGTAATAGTGATTAAGTCACGTGACCCACAAAAACATTGAAACGCTGACGAGTGCATGAGTTGTGAAAATACGACGAAAAATAATAATTTAGGAGTCATTTGCATGTGAAATCGAGGTTGAATTGTGTACAGGTTCATGCATTTTTTACAACAACAACGGTTTTTACCTGTTTTTTACGCATTTTTCTATCCCGATAGTCACGAAACGAATGTTGTGTATACTAGCTTAGAATTCGGACACGTGCGGATACGCGGATTTAGAGTTTATTACGTCATAAGAAAGTGGCCGAATAGATAGGAATGGCCGAATAGATAGGAAGGAAGGATATTAAATTTGGAATTGGGGCTTTTCTGCACCAGGCAAATTTAGGAAAATTTGACGCTCGTTATTCGGACGTGAAAGTCAAAAAGAAAAACCACGAGGCACATGAGGTCATCGTTTTGAAGAATACTTCGGGGCTTCTTTGGTCCTGTACCTTTCTTCAACCAGTTGGCTGTCAAGATTGGGGCTTTACTGTACTAGACAGTTCACGGCAAGACACAGTCTTCATTTTTTAAGGTGACGGGAAAGATGTGTTATTTTGCAAATTATTGTGCATTTTTATGTAACATCTTTGTTTACCTAGAGTAAATTTTTGTTAATGCTAAGCAAGATTTGGGCTTTCGTGATTTTCAGTTGAAAGAACGGGCATGTTAATTGTGCATTAAGGTCATTTGGGAGTTATATAAGGGAGGTAATTTCTGGTAGCCATTCAATGGTGTAAGGACGAAAAAAAGTTTGGTATCATTTACTAGATGAAAATTATTAAAAGGGTGTATTTTTTGTACTTGGTAGCCATTCGCGGTTTTTCGTACACATTAGAGTTCGTACCGGTAAAAGAATTTCTGGTAGCCATTCAATGGTGTAAAGGACGAAAAAAGGTTTGGTATCATTTACTGGATGAAAATAATTAAAAGGGTGTAATTTTTTGTACTTGGCAGCCATTCGCGGTTTTTCGTACACATTAGAGTTGGTACCGGTAAAAGAAGTTTTATTTAACTGTCCAATTGGGTTGGCCTTTTGAATGTATAATTGAACATATGAAATCTGATAGGGAATATGATAGTAGAATCATAAGGGACACTAAAGCCAACTTTTGGGTTAGATTATTAAAAGTAAATATTCTTACGAGCAAGCATTAGGAAAAAATATTAATAGAGTCAGTACTGACATAAAAAGGGCACAATTCCATTACAGGAAATTGTTTATATTTGTGTGATTGCATTTTGTCCGTCGTACGTCGTCCGTCGTACCTTGTGCATTTCCAAATCCTTGTGTGATTGCATTTTGTCCGTCGTACGTCGTCCGTCGTACCTTGCATATTTCCAAATCCTTGTGTGATCGCATTTTTTGTCCGTCGTACGTCGTCCGTCGTACCTTGTGCATTTCCAAATCCCTGTGTGATTGGATTTTGTCCGTCGTACGTCGTCCGTCATACATTGTGCGTCTACAAATCTATGGTGGGCCATTGATGTCATCATAGGACTTTGAAAACCTATGGTGGGCAATTAATGCCATATTGATACTTAACATCTCTATGTTGGGCCATCGATACCATATAAGACTTTGCAAACCTATGGTGGGCAATTAATGCCATATTGATACTTAACATCTCTATGGTGGGCCATTGAGACCATATAAGGCTTGACAAATCTATGGTGGGCTATTGATGTCATTATAAGACTTTATAACTCTATGGTGGGCTATTGAAGTCATCATAAGACTTTACAAATCTATGGTGGGCTATTGAAGTCATCATAAGACTTAGCAACTCTATGGTGGGTTATTGTTGTCAACATTAGATTTTTCAAATCTATGGTGGGCTGTTGATGTTATATTAAGACTTACAAATCTATGGTGGGAAATTTGTGTCATATATTTATTGTCATTTTTTTGTAGATGCATTTAATATTATTCAAACTTTAATTTTAGTTTGTTTTGAATTATTTTGAATAATTTTTTGTGTGCTGATAAATCTTTTTAGTATAAATCTTTCATAATTTAGAATTAATTCATTAATTTATAAACAATTAGGGATTTTGTAAATATTTGTATACATATAATTGACTCATTTGTTTAAGTTTTTCATTGATTAAATTAAATCTTACTAAATTAAGCATTTAAGTTTGACACAATAAAACATCTTGACCCAACGGACAGTAGGAAAAGGGCATCCTCAACAGCTTCACAAAGAACAATGAGAAGTCCGACTGGGGCTGAGTTGAGCGCCTGGATGAGACAATTGGATCGTCAGCAGGCAGAACTGTACGCAAGAACAACCATGAGAAGTCCCACTGATGCTGATTTGAGTGCCTGGAGGACGCAGTTGGATCGCCAGCAGGAAGAACTCGACCTTGAGATTTCACGCCTTACTGATGTTATATCAAGTGGGTTGAGAAGACCATCACTCACTCCGCCAATCAAGAGGGGTAGACCAGATGTTGATGGATCCAAAACAGCAATCAGTATTTCAAACCCTGCAGTAAGGTTGCAGTTTGAAGGCCTACAAGGTTTAGAACCTCTAGTCCGAAGTCAGAAGATGAAGATATAGACTTCATTACCTATAGAAAAAGACGTCCCTATCAAGAAGTAGATACTGGGGCGTATCGCCCCAAACCAGCAGTCGATGCTGTTTCCAAACAAGAATTCTATACTGGGGCTTATAGCTCCAAACCAGAATTCAATACTGGGGCGTATCGTCCCAAACAAGAAGTCTATGCTGGGGCGTATTGTCCCAAACCAGAAGTCTATGCTGAGGCGAATCATGACCGAGCAGTTTATCCTGGGGCCTATTGTCCCAAACAAGAAGTCGTCGATGCGGGGGTATACCATTCCAAGCAAGATGTCGATGCTAGGGCGTATCGTCCCAAACAAGAATTCTACACTGGGGCTTATAGCTCCAAACCAGAATTCAATACTGGGGCGTATCGTCCCAAACAAGAATTCTATACTGGGGCGTATTGTCCCAAACAAGAAGTCGTCGATGCGGGACATAGAAGAAAGGATCGATCTCCATCAAATGAAAGAAGCCCAGTGAGGAGAGGTAATCCTTAAGACTTGCGCAAAAACCTCAAGTACGATGGTTCCACCAGATGGCTATCCTTCAGACAGAAATTTGAGAGCTATCGCACTGTCAACAAATGGTCAGCCAGTGAAATTTGGACTACTTGAACTGGTGCTTAGAAGGAAAAGCATTGGACTTCTTCTCCATTCATCGGCAGCAAGGACCAAACATTTCTTCATTGACATGATGGCCAAGCTTGAGTGCCGTTTTGTAGCTAAAGAGTTACCAGAAACGAGCAAAGCCAAATTTCAACAGGCAACCCAGAATCAAAACGAATCGTTGGAAGACTGGGCAGATAGAGTCCTCTCCTTGGCAATGCCAGCCTTTCGTGACCTTCCAGAACAATATTGTACGGAAGAGGTTATTTCAAGATTCTGCCAGGGTTGTCTGGATAAAGAAGCAGGGAAACATGCGTGCTTAAATCGACCTAAATCGATGCAGGGGGCCATAGACCTGGTTCGCTACCATCAATACATCAGTACAGCAGTTGATGGTAAGGTGTCGCGCCATAAAAATAACTCCGTGAATGCAGTCAGCAGTTCAGAAGACAAGATTTCAAGATTGGAAAAGAAATTGGACCTTTTGATGGAAAAGTTGGTTAAAGCAGAACCATCTAACAGCTCAAAACCTAATGAAGGATTCAGAGGTTTTTGCTTTTTCCGCAACAAACGAGGGCATATGCAGCGCGAGTGCATACACTTTAAAGAAGAACAAGCACGAGCTGGAAAAGAAGGAAAATTAAATGTTCCTAAAGAAAGAGGCCCACAGAACTTCAACTGGAAGAGGCAGGAGGCATCGAACCAGCCAACCCGCCAACAGACTTTAAACTTAAAGGGGCAGGAGGTATCGAGCCAGCCACCCTGCCAAAAGTAGATCAAGGCTCACAATGTTCGAACCAAAGTATGGAAACACCATCAAGTACAATCCAAAGGAATGAAATTGAACATGTACATGAAAGTGAAGTCATAAAAACTACTCAAACATCAGATGCTGCGTGTGTCACTCCTTTACAACAGGATACACCATCAGAAATTAGCGAAGGTTCCATTCAAATAGTAACAGGAGGGTCATCTGCAGTGAAAATAATAGTTGGTAACATTCCGGTTTTGGCAAAAATAGACTCTGGTGCTGAAATAACTATTATATCAACCAATGTGTATGACAAATTAGAAAGAAAACCAACCAAAGTCAAGGATGTTCAAATGCAATTGGCTGATAAGGATTCAATCTTAAAAGGTTTTATAATCAAACCAATTGGACTTACATTAGGAAATCAGACTTTCAAAGAACGTGTCTATGTAGCTCCAATTAATGATGATATGCTGCTAGGCCATGATATTTTACATCATTTGGGAATTCTTCATGACATGGCTTCTGATACTCTACTACTCAACGGTGAACGTATACCAGTTACTCCTTCTTTTAAGGAAAGTACACCAAAGGTTGCCAGGGTAATCATTCCTCGAAGAACTGTTGAACCACCTAATACAGTACTGAGAGTTAAATGCACCTTGTCATCAGAAATGAATGCAGACTTTTACTTTCAAAAGAACGAGGAGTTGGAACTTTTAGCACCTAGGGTGGTACGATCAAAGGGACAAGAACCAGTCATCTGTCTTTTAAATCCTCTAGAACATTACCAGACACTCAAGAAAGGCAAAATCATTGGCAATGTTTTTGAGTGTTGTGTTGTTGAAGAAGACCTTGGAGAAAAGAATGGGGTTTACAATCCCAGCGTTGACAGATTACAGAAGAATGGGGTTTACAATCCTAGCGTTGACAGATTACAGAAGAATGGGGTTTACAATCCCAGCGTTGACAGATTACAGAAGAATGGGGTTTACAATTCCAGCGTGTACGGATTACCAGAGAATGGGGTTTATAATCCCAAGGTAAGCCAGTCACATGAAAAAACAGATAATACACCAACAGTTCCAGATCACCTGAAAGATGTGTATCAGGCGTCCATTTCCAAGCTGAACATTGAAGAACAGAAACAACTTGCAGATCTTTTGATTGAGTACCAAGATGTTTTTGCAACGAATGAATTCACTATTGACACTGGTGATGCTAAGCCTGTGAAGCAAAGAATACGCAGGACTCCAGCATGTTTTGCTGGGGAGGTGGAGGCACATCTTCAGCAGATGCTCGACGCAGGCGTGATACACGAGTCTACATCAGAGTGGGCATCTGCACCTGTTTTAATACGGAAGCGTGATGGAACTGTAAGGTGGTGTATTGATTTCAGGGAATTGAACAACGTCACAGTCAAGGATACCTTTCCGTTGCCATTGGTTGAAGATTGTCTGGACACGCTCTCGGGAAACATCTGGTTTTCGAAGCTTGATGCAAATTCAGCATACTGGCAAGTAAAGGTTTAAGCAGAAGATCAAAAGAAAACCGCTTTCATTACCAAGTATGGTCTCTTTGAACATGTGAGGATGGGTTTTGGCTTAACGAACGCCCCCGCAACATTTTCATGAGTTGTAAACTTAGTATTGAGAGGGTTGACCTGGAAAACTGTACTGGCGTTCCTTGACGACATTCTGGTGATGGGAAAGTCATTCCTTGAACATCTTACACATCTAAGAGAAGTTTTTGACCGATTAAGGAAACATGGCTTGAAATTGAAACCAAAGAAATGTATCTTCTTTCAAGAAGAAGTAGAGTTCCTGGGCAGAATTGTCACTGGTAACACACTCTGTATGGCGTCGAAGGACACTGAAGTTGTTGCAAATTGGGCGATACCGACATATTCAAAAGATGTAAAGCGCTTTTTGGGATTTGCCAATTACCATCGATCATTTGTAAAGGGTTTTGCAGACATGGCTCAACCTTTGTACAACCTTACCGGAAAGAATACATTCAAATGGAATGTAGAGCATCAGTTGGCGTTTGACGCATTGAAAGAGGCGCTGACGCAACCTCCGGTACTGTCACTTCCCAATGGCATTGATCACTTTATTCTTGATACAGATGCGTCTGATACAGGAATAGGAGGAGTGCATGAAGGGAAAGAGAAAGTAATTTCCTACAGCAGCTTTACTTTGACTCCCGAACAGAGGAAATATTGCACAACTCGTAAAGAACTATTGGCAATAGTCCGTTTTACAAGACAGTATAAATACTACCTACTTGGAAGAGTGTTCACGGTGAGAACAGACCACTCAAGCCTTACCTGGTTGCTGCGTTTTAAAGATCCTCAGGGACAGATAGCTAGGTGGATAGAAGAACTATCGCAGTACCATATGGTGGTTCAGCATAGACCGGGGGCGAAACATGGGAATGCGGATGCACTTTCGCGGGTTCCAGATGGGTTATCGCCATGTTCTTCGTATCTATCCGGGATAAAGCTAAGTGACTTACCCTGTGGAGGATGTCTTTATTGCACCAGGGCGGAAAAGCAGTGGGGTCAGTTCATTGAAGAGGTGGACGAGGCAGTTACTCTTGCAACAGGTAGTTGGACAAACATACGTGTAAACAAAACGGTTGAGGGGAGTGCAAGTTTAGCGCTTAATCTAGAAGATGAAGTTGACCATTTGCACAGTGAAGACGCAGCAGATGGAGATGAACTATGTCAGGTTCAGGAAAGTCAGGAGTCACAGATGGACAGCTGCGCAGGGCTGCATGGTGAATCCGACAGGAAGGTTTGGGATCCAGGAGGAAAAGAAAAATTGGGGTTTATAGATCCCAGCACTGAAAATAACTTTAGATTGGGGTTTTTATGCCACAAGGTGTTAGATTTCGGTGGAACACAGAGCAAGGTCTGGGATCCAGGTGGTAATAAAGACGGAAAAGTGGGGTTTATTGATCCCAGCAGTGAAAATGAAAAAAGATAATCATTGGGGCTTATTGGCACCAGCGAGTTACTCTAACAATAAAGGTTCAATTTAACTTGTAGGCTGGGGCTTTTCCAGTCCCAATAAGTTTCTTTGAATGTATAGGTTTAATTTAACTTATATACTGGGGCTTTTCAGTCCTAATAAGTTTCTTTGAGTTGTAAAATCTTGTAAATTTGTAAATCATAACGCTGGTCTGTCCTACAAAGGTGAACTTAAAGTGTGGTGCTTGGGGCTTTTCTGTCCTAAAGTGAATTGATTCCGTATAGAATGCCTGAATGTTTGAAGATAATCGTCTGTTTTAGTATACCGGTATCATCTCGTTACTAGTCATCTATCCTGTCCAGCGGCCTCCTTCAATAAAGTCGGGGGGAGTGTTGTGAATTTGCCCCCGATCCGTACCGAGTCGAGAGAAGACGGGACGTAAATTAGACCAGTGGTGCGGGTTTTAGTGCGTACCGGTGGTGACATCAGACGATGCAGGTGGAACTCGTGCATTCGAAGGACCGAGACGAAGCGAACAACATCTCTTGATATTGAATTGTACATCTTGTAAATAAACTTGTATTTTAAAGAAGAACGTCTCGGTTTTAATAGTAGAATCATATAATTTCACATTAGTGCTGAGCAAACATACTACGTAACGCAGACGCAGCAGAATGTGGACTATTTTAATCATTCATAAACAATCTCCTCCGCGACACGTACAATACGATCATTGTTTATTGATTCTTTTCTATAACAGTACCGTTCGAAACTATTGCATTTAACACGATATTAATATAATGTTTCCATCTGTGAATGAATATAATTTGAGAACTCAAATCTGTTGCATAAATAATACAACTCTTTCTCGCGCGGATACGCGTAGTAAGCGGGTATTAGGCTCCTCGTAGATAAGGCGTATCGACAGGAATTTTGACCAACGACTTTAGCTGGTCGCTAAGCGACCAACTAAAAATAAAAACAAAGACAGGCTGATATATCAAATACTTACAGCTGAACGTAAATGGCTCAGTCTCACTTACATGCGACATTCGGGTGTGCATTTTTGTGATTTTCTTTACTTCATAGTATGCGTTTTAGTGAAGATTTTAAGTGTTTCATTTAATAAATATGTCTTATTATAACAGAAACCATAAATCATAAATTATAGCAATTTACAACTTCATTGTACAATACTCAACATAAGTCAAAATATAATACAATGATTCAATTTATACATTAGATTACATGGTGATATATTTTAAAATAAATCTCATGATATGATATGAAAAAATAAATAATTACAAATATTAAATATTCCTTCATGCACCAGCAATGCAGAGCATATCTTACTTTTTTAAACTATTTTTTGTTAGTTAAGTTTGTGTGTCGTCTTGGATAAGAAAGTTCTGATGCTCCAGACGGTCACATCTAACTATCTAGTAGTTGAAAGATCTAAATGGAAATGGACCGTGCTTTGTGAAAAAGGGGTTTAATGCATGTCCGTAAAGTATCGTCCCACATTAGGCTGTGCAGTCCGAAGAGACTGTCTTGAAACGAAAAATATTTCAAAAGCGGAAAGTGTCGTCCGTGATTAGCCTGTGTGGACTGCACAGGCTAATCTGGGACGACACTTCACGCACATGCATTAAACCCCTTCTTCACAGAGTGTTTATATGCGTGATTTGAATGCCCTTTATTGACATACATGTCCGGCGCATGCATAATTGTAAGGTTCAGGGCCCATGAAACTGCTCTCCTCAAGTTTGAATTGAATGTTCCAAGATCCTCTACACCTGTTCCATTATTTCTTGTTTGTGTTTAAATGTATTTCATGTTGTGATGTGTCTAGTGAGTATGCTGGTTTTGACTTTTCGGCAGCATGTAACTTAAAAAAAATGACGGACTCAATCTCAAAATAAGATTTCACTTCTGCGGATGCAGCCGATGGTTTCCTTTTTTTATATTTACAAAGAAACATCTGTAAAGTAAAGAGACAACATAAACTATCCTTAAATAAACAGGTAGGCATTGCGTGGGGCTGTGCTGTTGTTAAATAAATGCTTATCTCATCTGCTGTGTTATGTCATTTTTATCAAAAAATGTTTAATAATTAAAAGGTCAACGTATGTGGGTGTGTGTTATCTCTCACATTCATTATTTAAGTCTGTATTATTAGATTATGAAATCGCTTAATCATTCTTTCTTTATTAGCTGGCACAAATAAAACATTGCAAAAACACATCGCTGTTGTTAAAAGTACGACAAATGTTGTTTTTTTTTATATTCCGTTTTAATATATTATGTATTGAACAAGTCACTAACTTACGGAAAATTCATAGAAAAGATTGTTTTTAGGTTTCACCAGTTGAAATCGCTTCATATACCTAAAAGTGCTGGCACCAAACAATATTTTGATTACAATTACACCAAGTTTAACTTTTATAAGATATAATGTAAAACATTTAACGTTTCCGAATAGCTTAACACTCTAGACAGTATTCTTGCGCTGATAAAGCTTTAAAAACCTGGCTTAACTTATTTGCACACGACGAATGTATTTGTCATATGCTGACTTCACATCATAAGGGAATGTACGAGGTTATAATCTGCTAGTACAATGCATTAATGGCTCCTAATCGATGATTCGTAACTGATGCGAAAGTCAGTAAACACTAGTAACTAATTTTTTTTTAACAGTCCTTAAATTCCCGAAGAGATAAATCGAATTGCTTAGTACCAAATACGTTTGCAAAAACGATTAAAATGATTAACAATACACGATTCGTGATTTATTTTGTAAAACACAATGCTAAAAATGATATAATGAAATATTGATGTATAATTGTGGTACATAATATTTTGTATATTCTCTGGTGAAAGTAACGGGGTCTTGCATAATGTTCGGATTGCCCATATACATGTTTACCAATTTTCATTAAAGTATCATCGATACTTTTTAAGAAATCTTACAAAAAAATTGCGGATAGACTGACTGAATGACGGACAGCAAGGCGGACTAACAGACATGACGGATTGAATGTTTTTTTCCGGTGAAACCGGTAGGGACTGATAATTATCAACTATTTGTCTTAATACATTCAACAATTTTTTCTCGGAGTTTTTCCCAGAACAAGGCTCCAGTGTAAGGCAACAAGGACTTAATACTCCCTCAAAACCGAATAGCACTGCCGTACTTTTAAATATGAAAAATAATACATATATTTTATCTTGATTGAGGAAAAGCACTCCCCATCACAACCAAGAACTTTGTATGATTATATCAGCCACGTTCTGGAAAAAACTGGACCTAATATATGAGCGTAATGTGTCATTCTAGATTCGGGGATAATCCTTTCCTCTTTTATGGATTTTTCCTTTTAAGGAGGTCTCATCTTAACGTAAATCCTGTTTAGGCGGAAAGTGTCGTCCCTGATTAGCTTGTGCGGACTGCTAATATTAATACGACTCGTATTACTGACCGCAACTTTGATTTTTTTATGCTCAAATGTTCATATCTAAAATTACGGCCCTTTTAGTTTAAACCTATTTATTTAAGCTCGATTGCATTGAAAGGATAAGGCTTATTGAAACGCGAGTCTTTTTCTTGGGTAAAACCAGTACATGTTGTCATTAGGGGAGATCAAAAGAACGCCCCCACAGTTGAAATCAAAACCCATTACCTCCCGATCGCAAGGCATACACCATATCCACTACGCCACTGCAAATGAGCTGTTAAGTCTGTGTTGTATGATAAGTCCTGCGAAGTGTATTACACTTGTTTTAAAGGGACCAACACTGAACAAATGTTAAATATTTTAATTAAAATAGTTAAACCAATGGTGCAGTTCACATAATATTGCATGGTATTCTATATGAATATTTAAAATACACTTCACATAATAATCAATAACTAATCTATTTACATAAACAAAATTTGAAAAGATACATATATGTAGTTATATAAACTTATATAAAAAAGCAATCACAATATTTGAAGTATGTAACTTTTAAATACATTATTTAACTATAACAACAATCAAAATAAGCAAAACAATAAACATTTCTATAAATGTAAACTGCAACATAAAAGACCCATAATGAGACCATGAAACTTGAGTATTTAAAACACTACCTTTGATCCAAAGTACAAAAAAAAACCGATGTATGCCTTTTCAATTATAAATCAATGAATTTGTACACATATACTTTCTTTGTTAAATAAACAAAATCTTTGTTGAATGCTATAGGCGTCTGGAAAGATTTTAAATATTTAATTAATATTTTTACTAATTAATTATGACACTAAAATGCAAAAATGATTATGTACTTATTCACCTAATATACATGCTATGGGTCAATAATATATAAGCGTATTTGTCGCAATTTTGACATTCCCACTTCATATTTTTTGTACAGCGGTAGTATATGATATACGCAATTATCTTTGTTAAAAAATCCAATAAAACTTTCATTCTGATTTCCTTAATTTCATATCTCTCATAAGCATAAAAATAGTCCACATTTTAACAAAGCATATAGAATTTCACAAGGTGCAGTTGTGCTGAAAATAACATTGCACAAACATGATAAAAATACACATAAAAAAGAAATCTGATACATTTCGAAATATACTAATTTAACTCATTCAGAACATGCAAATTATAAAATAATAAATGAATTTTTTAAATGAATTCAAAGTATTTGAAAACAACAATTTGTATATTAAGTGAAACTTATCAACATGTTGATTCATTTGAATGTGAATACGGACAAGTTAAGATTCAAATACTCCTTTGCTAAAACAAGCCAAATACGCATTTAGTTGCATTTGAAACTACAAAAGTGTCAATGTTCTAGTTTTCAATTTTAAATTAAGGACTTACTTGATAAATGTTACTGGGAATGAAACATATGATTTGACAAACATAAATGACCTTTAACATAAACGTGACGAAATAAGCACGAACTATCAATATTATCAATATTTATCTTCGCCGCAAAGACATGTCCTGGGCGTTTTACAATGTCGTAATTGCACAAGGCCCGTAAGATTCCTTCTGGGGATGTTTTATAAACATTCGAACAATAGTTTGAAAATTATTCTTGTCTTAAAAACGAAATAAATCTATATTTGTACGCGATCGTTGTAGAAAATCAAGTGTGGTTATGAGGGGCGATGAGTGCGCTTTTGTTAGCGTGTGTGCCTGTGTGCGCGTATGCCCGCGAACGTGGAATGTGTAAATATGATTTTACGATTGTAAGTCGTGAAGTACACCAATAAATGCAAAACTACTTAGCTTAAGTATCTTAAACAATCGAGAAGCCGTTGTTGTTCCGATTAAATACTCACGCCAATGCATATAACATTATCCCGAATAACCAATCTGAGGACCGGGGAAATCAGCCTAAAGAATAGGCGCTTCTTCGTTTACGTAATGATACGTAATGATTTATTAGTAGGCAAGGAGAAACAGGAAGTAACAACCATAGTTGACATCGACTTGAGTGCCGTTTTCCCACGATATTCTGCTTGATGTTTCCCAATCCCAGAAAGGTCATATAGCCACAACAATTGATTAAATTGACTACTTCCTGAGAGACCAAACGTGCAGCGTATTAGTCAAGGAGCTGTCTAGGTCCCTCGATATATATTGCCCACGCGGTAACTCTTTTTTGACGTTAATCCCTAAAATATACCTATCTTTTGGTTTCGATGACAATCACATTGCAAAAACGTCTTTCAACACGCTGCACCTAGGTAGCAGAAAACTTTAACAGACTTTGAGAAGTTTGCATTCACAATCAATATCTGGATAAATAAAACTAGGCAAGAATGAACACTCCAAACCAATCGCTTAAGCACAAAACGTTATCCGTGTGCGTTTCTATGCGAGTCTCTTAGCTTAAAATAACATGCTGAAATGTTGAGATGAAGTGTCTTTCGGCTATGCTGAGTTATTTTAGATCGTCGATTATAGTGTTGTGCCATTCGATGAGAGGAAAACATTCAGTGACACAAGTCATAGCACAGCCGGCCCAAGACTTTGTAATGTTTTGCCACTAGAACTTATACAGTCACATTCTCTATATTGTATTAACGAGTTTAACAGTCATGTCCTTTATTATGCAATGACTTCAAATGATTTTTTTTCACTTCTACAGGGAAATGGAAGGGTTATTTCACTAGATGTTACTTCTCTGATCAATATCACTTAGCTGAAACTAATGCATTTTATAAAACACACCAAACACAAAAAATCAATTAAATGATAAAATTGATGATTTCACATTTAAGCGAGACAATACTCTGTTTTACATATCTTCCGTTTAATTTTTATTTTGAAATATCAATTATAAATTTATGTTTTTTATACGTAGTGTAACAAAATAACCAATAATTGTTTTAAATTTATTGTGTGAATACGATTTTTAATGTGTATGGTGATGAAGCATGGCCTTATTTGAACGTACGTTTCTATGATTAAGTTTTTGTCATGGACCGTGTTTATGGTTAAACATACTTTGTTCATAAGAATCATGTATGCATATTACCTGTTGTGCTAAAACAAATGTTTTAAACTTTATTTTACGTGTTGACGATCAGAAATGTGTTTGTTGTCGTTTTGTAAACTGTTGTTGAAGTAAACATGTGTTATCTGACAGGTTAATTATGTTTTAATCATATCAGATCAGGCAATATGTACCTGCAAAATGCTACTGATCAGTTTTTAACCCGCGGTAAGAAAGTTTAACGATGTGGAGTTCGCTGTAAAGACTATATAAATGTTCATATAGATATATGTAGTTTGACAGGCTCATAGAAACTCCCTAATAAGTGAGTTAGTCAGCGTTTAAAAGAAACGCCTATTTTAAAAGTCTGTCCTTAATTGTCTGCCCTGTCATATGTCATTTTCTTAAGATAAGCGATGGCTGATGCAATACGTTTCCGGTTATAGAAATATTATTTCCCTGACCTTAATCATTGTTCTAAATGACATTTATATCCACGGACAATTTTCTATTACGGTCAACACGTATAGTAAAAAAATGTTGGTTGAGTGTCTAATTTGTGACAATTATTCGCAACATGTGTTTAGTCAATGTGCGAAACCATTTGACCCGTCATCTTTAATGACATGAACAAAATAAACGGCTTTCAACAGTAGGTCTTTGTTATCGCCCATTTAAATTCGAAAGTGTTTTATAACTTGAATAAGTCCAAAATTGTAATTCATTTGCTGCTTTAAGATTTAGTAAATGATTCAATCGACATTTAAAACGTATAGTAACTTTAAACATTCAAACAAAAATGTATTTAATTGTTAAAGGGACTGTCCAACAGATTAAAACGTCGTTCGACGCGAATCGATATTTTGGGAAACTACAAGGATTGCTTATATAGCTAAAAAATACCTCCGCATTTGACTTGAGCGTGGATGGTCGAGTGGAAAAGTCGGGAAACACTTTACTCCAAGCTTCCATGACTCTAGGGGTCAGTGGTTCGAGCCCTGTGGAGGTAAACGTTTTTTCTTCTTTTTTTAAATTGTATTCGTATTTTTTACTGGAGATTTTTAGTTCAAATGTTTAAATGTATCAGTATAAAGCATTTAAAGCAGTTAATGACAAGCTTTAATACATGCACAAATCTGTTGGACGGCCCCTTTAAATGTTATGTTTGGCATGAGTGTTATGCGAATAGACGAAGAGGCATGCTTATATCACTTGACACATATCTGTCTCGGACACTCGGTACTTTTAGACACAACACTAACTTCAATTGTAACAGAAAACAACAATTGATCCGGCAATTATGTTTAAGAAACACACATATGTTTAGCCTAAAATGATTTTTTTCAATTTACCTGCTGTTAAAAATAATGTAAAAATTTATTCAAATAAACATGTCCTGCGCATCGTTTGAAATTCGTGGGTTTGGTTTGAAACTATTGCATCTTATACACATGCCTATTTGAGATACACTTGTTTCATACTCTGCCATCGATTTGATGATTTAACCGAAATTTGCTGCAGTCTAAATCGGAGTCACTATGCCCGTCGGTTTGTCGGTCCGTCCCGAAGCTTATGCCGGCTGTCTTACCTCATGCATTGACGATTTCCAAATTTGTCGACACAAATGTTCGCCTTCATCTCAGCGTATGCTAACCTGCCACTATCATGTGGCTAACGTCAAACGTCAAGGACAAAATCACACTTTTAGGCAATATGTCAAACTGCAGAATTATATTGTCACATTAGGGATTATATGCTGTATAACATGGTCATGACTCGAATGATTTGTAAATAATGTGCATAATGAGGTGTGACACGCGCGAAAACAAACCGGCTACATTCAAGGTTAAGGGTAAATCTTTGAAATCAACAAAAACTTGATATGTCTTACGCATCGTTTGCAATTCGTGAGTTAAGTTTGAAACAATTGAATCTACTACGCCCCATAATCATGCCGAGGATGTACCGTGCGTGATCATAGTTTATCAGTAACACTGAATTTAGAACATTATATCTCTTATATCCACGTCATCAGTGTCACTCTTCTGTGTCTTGTTCGATCGATTAGCACGTAAGTTTGGGTTAAATATTTTCGTAACAGTCTATTTTGTGTTGTTTTTTTTACATAATAATAAAACAAATGCTTGAAAATTAAATCGCGTATTTACCTGTTTCTTTCGCTTCTTTACTATTTGTTCTATAACGAATGTGTTAACCTTTTAGAATGAAAGTTCCTACAGCATTGGTTGCGATCTGGTTAATCTACATATTCGGGCAAAATGGTACAAACGTTTATCGCATATTGATATTTCATACAACATAATTTGTTTCCAGTACACAATTTAAAGTAAAGATTTGATATTTGACATAATGACTTCGTATTTGCATTTATTGGATGTGTATTTATCACGTTTCTGAGACAAAATTTCTCTAACATTCTTTTTGCACAGTTGAAGCGCTGACCTGTCTGAAGTGCGACTACGTGGTGATGCCACGACACTGTAAAACGGTTATCTCATGTCCGGATGATGATGTAAATAATATTTGGGGTTTTTTGTATTTTTTTTTTGTGGAATCCCCGCCTCAAAGCGGAAGGGGATTTATACACCCCCGGTACGTCGATAATCCAAACTGAGTAAGATAATTCAAACTGAACAAAAAAAAAATGGCGACAGAAATAAAGACTCCAGTCATTTATTTCTTAGAACACGTTTATTTAAAGTCAGTTATGGCATAATAAACGTTTCTTTTGATAAAATATTATTTGCCGGATACAATGCGCTAATAAAACCATAACAATTAAAAACAATTACGTCGAAATAAAATGAATATGTTTGAAAATCTGGAAAAAGTAAATGAAATTGTCAAAAGTTGTAGGCCAAAAACAATTATAATCGAAAGTTTTTATGTTTTAATGCTTGGACTTATGTATTAACCTTTCATATATGTATGTAAAAAATTTGATTGGCGGAAATGCTCAAAAACTCGTATTTGTTTGGGAGACGAATATACAAATTGGATAATGACCTAACTAGTGAATGGATAATTCAAAACTAACATAAGGAAGTCGATGGATAATGACCAAACTGCAAGATGTCTTTATGTAAAGATCTATGTAAAATGAACACTCTTGTAAAATATTTCGAGATTTATTCAATTGCTGACAACAAAAGCATTTTAGCACATACTTAAACAATCATCATAAAAAATCGTCATGCCGATCGACCTTCATTTCCGCCAAAAGAGTTGTACTGAAAAATGTATATTCCATAAAACTGTATTCAAATGTTGAAAATGAATAAGCATTTTCATACGAATGCCTCTATCAGTCTGGTCTTACCACATAGTGAAATAAAGCCTATTCTATGTGCCCAAGTTCCGGCTCTAAAACTATTTGCCACCAGTTTAAAGAAGCGAATCGACGGTATTTCCCTATATAATGAATTATCAAATATTTAAAATTACAAAAGTCCAAATTTTATTTACATAAAATCGAAAGGAATAATACGTGATTGATGAAGTCAGAAAAGAAAATAGTTAAAAATCCACAAATATTATTCCCACCAAGGTTTCAATAAACTTTAAAGTCGTTCCTTATAGATTTCGCAAGCGTTCTATGCTAGAATACCGTTAAAAGTCGTTAATCGTCAGTGAGCATGCGCATAGCGGGTAACTGTACAATTCACTCGGAAATATTTTACTACTACTTCAATTTTCCCGCGCCGGCGAAAAGGGTCACGGGGAAAACTTTTTGTTATTATTAAAATACATAATTTACAGAAGGTTTTTAATATGTATGTCTGTGTATCAAGAAATCATTTAATATGTTCTTTTCAATGTGTAAATATATTTCGGAAAGTAAAATGCTATACTAGCCGTCGATATGCCCCTTAAATATTTGTGTATCATTTGATGCAATCGTTTTGATATAATGTATAATATATCAGATCAGTAATGCCTAAAATAATATTCGAAACCTCTAATATGGTGACGACTACATGAATCAGCGGGGAAAGTGCCACTTTAACCTGCAGCTTCGACTCGAATCCCTTTAAATCAAGTGATTAAATAATAAGTAGGGACATTTTTAAATTCCTATGCTTTTCATGCTATCCGAAATGACATAGAACACGTGTTATAGTATCTCTGTGTACGTGGAATGGAAATGTTGCATGCTTATTTTGCTTGTAATCTCAATTGTATATATATGCACGTTCCGTTGGAATTGATTTCACTAATTACAAATAAATGAATGTTGATTTTCGTTGAAAGTTTTTTTATATTCCATTATACACATCGTGTGAGTTTTTGGTAACAAATAGTTGTTTTCAAAGAATAATGTCGTCCAGCCTGTCTTTGAAAAACATGTTCGATACATCGCAGTTTGTGTATTATCAATTTTGAGTTTGGTTATTATCCGCAGATATCTCCAAATCAGTTTGGATTTATCCATAAACTGCAAACACACGATTTTAACACAGAAACACACTAGGTGTTAAAAGTAATATATTAATGTTCAATCATGATATAATTTGGCATACCTCTGTTACAGTTTCGTTAGCTCTTTTGTCAATTAACGTGTAAATAATTCAACACATAGGTCGCATTTTATGAAAATTAGCATTTTCCGAAAACAAATTTATCGTTTTTTACTGGAAAACTATTAAATCATTGCAAAACACAAAACGCATGTGTGTGTCAGACATTCATTATTACAAGTGTAGAACAATTATGTCCTTATAGTTACTAAATTAGCAGAAATGATAAAAGAATCACCTACCTTTCAGTTTCAGTTTGGCCGATATTGTTTTCTTCAGTTTTAATTATCCAACTCAGTTCAGATTATCGACGTACATGGGGTGTTATAGGAAAGCCCTCTTCTGTCAGCCTTAGCGTAACATTTAAGTGCGCACTACATATTTCCTCTACCATTTTGTATCAAACCTTTCTAGAATGGTTAGGTTACTAAGACGATATGCTAATAACATAATTGCGTAATATTGGCAAATGTCACATTCTAACTTGAAGGTCCATAACTTGAGCCTCCCTTTTCGAAGCCGGTCCATAACAATTGTGCTCTTTGAAGAAATTCGTGAAATTTGGAGTATATAAAGGACATTGAGATTATGTGAAGAAGTAATGAGTCGTTCACACCGGCTGTATGTCTTTGTCACAATTAAAGGTCTATTATGTGAGTTTCCAGTGTATGTATGTATGTTGTATATCATGACATTTTATATGTGCGTTAAAACAGACATCTAAATAATGATTTGAGTCGATTATGTCGTCAACACAAATGCAAACTATCTAGCTAATAGTGTTTTACCTGTATAACTATCAGTACCTAGTATCTATAAAAGTATCAGATATTTACTTAAATTCCGATTTTATTTCAATTTTCGTACATGTAAACTTATTATCAAGGGTTGAAGCATTCATAATGTTTTACTGATAACTGATAAAAGTGTATAAACGTTTTTACTTCAAAGCGCCATGTATCGTGATAATTTAAGCGCCGTTAAATAAAGTCATATTATAATAGTACTAAAAATTATGCTGAATGGTCACGGGAATCAAGAAGTATGATAACCCAATTTTGGAATAACCGTTAAGCATCTGATTTTGAGGTGTAACGAATAATGTCTGATTCCAACATGAACTATTAAATGCAGTAAAGTCTTTACACGACGCAAAAATTAGTCCTTATTTTCCATCGGCAAGTTTTAATGAATGAATTGATGTCGAAATATTCAGCGAAGTTTCTTCATTTTATTTTCAGTCGTGCTTTGTTGAGAGACAGACAAATGCCTTTGGTGAAATAGGCTTCAACCTTGGATGTCTCGCAAAACGTGTACGTGTAAAAACGTTTAAATTGATAATGCAACGAACAAAAGTGCTCATTTTGTTGTTGTTTTCTGGGAATGTATGGTAAAATGTAAATGTTCAGTATATATATTTTGTATCGATTGATGATTTTGATATATATTTTATAAAGTTCTTGAATGGCATAATATTTATGTTTGCAATGGGGTATAATGCATAATACAAGTTAAAAAAAAACTTTTAATAACAGTCGTGCAGAAATTCAACCTCCAGTTCGAGTCATTGTACCAAGTGTTGTGACAGGGATATGTGTAACCAAGCCGGATGCGGCGCAGAAGGTAAAGTGAAAATAATGTCCTTTAATAATTAGACACATTGTCGTTGGAACCAAACATCTCTTATGGAAAGAAATTATTACAGTGTTATTTTGCTATTTGTATCGCATGTCATCTGCGTACACTGTTGGTCAAACCACACCCCCACCCAAGCACTAAAACCTCCACCTTATTCAAAATCATATGGACAGCAAAGTTTATTTAGACCTACAACTTTGAACTTAAATGGCATATATTATACAAAGGATCAAACAAGTCAGATAGCTAATAAAACACAATTGCAAACTTATCAGAATACGGATCCAAAACGAGGTAATATACTTACAAATGAAATACTGTGACAACCCATGTTATGACAAAACACATAACATATCTCAACTATAAAAAATATGGAATTAATCAAATTAAGTAAATGGTTTTTTTATGGTTTTTTTTCAGGATATCCTTTGCAACGTGGACCCGTGTGCTATAGTTGTGCTAACCCGTTACCTGAAGGTCGTTGCCATAATATTGACGTTTGTCAAGAAGGAGAGGTATGTCTAAAAAGGAAAATGAATAAGGGGGGACAAATGATAAACCTACATTCTTTAGAAAGTTTTGTTTTAAAGCGCGCGGTGTGTTATTCTCATTTCATTCCAGAACCGTATAATATAAATATATTTTCGCTTCCAACCAACATAATTTTGCAGATAATTTTACATTTTAACGTGCTATGTAATTCCCATGAACTATGTTCCAAAGTTAATACTTTTTTTCAATCTGATCTGATCTCTAGCTTGCCAGCCCAACTTTTAGCCTAAATGAAGAACTATGAAGCTTCAATTACTAGTATATGGTCGTGTCGATCGAACGATTTATCAGGGAGCTATTTCGCTCTAATTACAAATCTTAAATTATGTGAACAATAATTCGTTTTCTTTTATAATGAACAAATGATCCGGATTTGGTGCAACTGTATATAAATTAGTCATACAGTGAGGATATTTGTTAAATCTGATCAATAATTGTTCATTGATAAAACATCCTTTATATTAGCAACATGTTAATATGTTATTACTTCATCGCATTATCGTGAGACTTAAAAAAACATTCGTTTTTGTTCGAACAATTTGTTGCAAACTGTCGTAACAACGTTTTACATACTGTGTAATTATGGTTTACATGCTGGTTTACCAGTTTGAGATAAATGCTAAAACATTTTTCATTTCTATTATAACATCGTAATTGTGGCCGATCAAAGCACTCCTTTCTTTTAGTCCTGGTACCTTTTGGGCAAGGAGACCGGGCGGAAGTTCATTTCTAATTCGAAGTTTCTGTCAATCGAAATGGGCAGTCTAATTCACTTACCCGATTCTGCTTAAATTAAATAATAATTCACATAATAATTGTTTTCAATTAATGTACTTCTGTGCAATACATTATGAGCACATTACAAGATAAGGTATAGTCAACTATAAAGCGTAAATTACCTTAATTATGAAGGTAATAAATCTTCCTAGTTAGTTATCCAGCGTTTTCCTTTTTGCAAATGTGATTTATCTTTCCTGTTGTAAGTAAAACACAACCATCACATATTTTATGTTCCAATAACACGTGATTATGTTACTTCACTCTTTGTTGACATAAACGTACATTGAACATAGGTGTGCAGTATTAATGGTGAGGACGATTTTGGAACAATACTATTTACATCCGGCTGCATGCCAAAAGACGTACGTATTATAGTCAATGCAATTATTTATTTATTTGCTTATTTATGCTTTCGTATTTTAGTCTACTAATGCATCAATATATACTTGTTTATTCTGTATACCAGTTAAATGCTGACCTCTTATTTGAAAATGATGGTACAATAACATGCATGTATCACAATTAATGAACGAATATTAAAGTGTGTATTGTATTTAATAACCGCATTAAATCAGCAATAGTCGACACAATTTATAATTTGTGCTAATCTATATATGTTTATATTTATACATGTTTATTTCACTTTGAAATATCTGAAATGCTAAGGCATACATATTTCAGCACTGCGTCTCCCACCCTGAAGGCGTTCTTATTGGTAGACGCAGTCAAATAAACTCCACTCTAACAAGGTCACATGGTCTGCATGGTTGTTTCCACTGTTGCGATGTTGACCTGTGTAACAAAAATTGCCAAACTAGAGGTACATATATTTTTAGCTCACGTCAGCACGAAGTACTCAAGGTGGCTATTGAGGCGGTTGGATGTCTAGCGTCAGTAGTCGTGTGTAGTTTATTGTTTTTTTGTTGTTTTCGTCTTCAACAATCAATTTGCTTCAAAAGACATTTCATCCTTCACGGCTTGGAATATGTTCAAGAATCTTCACAAAAATATTTATTGGATTGTTAAAATGGCCCGCTTTTAATCTAGGTCATACGAGTTTGAAATATATTTTTAAATTAGATAATTAAAGAATCTCCGAAACTACGAGGCCCATTGGTTTAAATATTTGTTATATTGAAGTGTATAAAAGGGCTATACAAATGTGTTCATATCATGACCGGGGGATAAACACGTAACACGACCCGGGATGTACTTGTTTATATAGACTTGTCCTTAAACGACAAAGCCGAGAAATTGAGCCTGCTGTTTAACATGGTTTTCCTCTACACGATTCGTTTAAAACATGAATCTGGGGCGGGAAAATTGGTTCCGCCCTAACTTAAACTTGTTTTCTTTATATGTAAATAGTTATTTTAAAACTCTTCTCTACAACCGCAAGGCGCAGATGTTGGTAGTTGACTTAAAGGATTGTATGGAGGTCCTTTCTAAAGTTTGTTCATTAATGCCCATTGTAGCTGAGCCGGCCACACCCAAGGGAATCACATGGTTAATATTTGACCACTGGCGTTTACAGATGAGAACACTTTTAAAGTCACTTTGGAGTTTTTATATAATAAATAAATATATATAAATGTACGCAATGAGGTTTAATGTAAGATATTGAATACATAATTACGTATCTGTAATTTGAAATATAGATTGGAGGGTCATTAATACAGTTTTTGTCGTGGAAAGAATCGTTTTCATGGTGTGCATTTGAATACTTACTACAGTTGTGATTAGCAAAGCAAGGTGTTGCTTTGATCTCCAAAATATACACTCCTTCATCACTCCCAAATACCTGACGCAATTATTCATGTGAAATATACAATAGATAATTTGTAAATAAAAGTTACTGTGTTCTGTCCATACGACGCCAGGCTGTTACACAAACAGTCAACTTTATTCTATGAATTGTAAATGGTATTAAATTTGAAATGTCGCATATAATTTCAATACTTTGTGATCAATATGTGAATTAAAAATTATACTAACATTAGTGAATTTTAACCATGAAAAATGGTATCTATTAAGAGATTTGCAGATATTTTTCGAATATTTGTCAATGATTTTAAAAGCCCTTTGTAATTATAAATAAGTATTTACAATGTTTCATGGTCGTGAAGATACACCATTTTAGACTTTTAAGTTATATACATTTAAGTGTGTAATGTGCTATGATATACAATCGGCGGGTTCAGCTCAACAGTTTGCAGTAAAATACGAAATAATGTGTTAATATAAGTAACATGTTTTAAGTGGACGGACAATGGGGTGCATGGACTGCATGGTCACTTTGCACATCTCACTGTAACCAGACACGGACTCGAGCTTGCAACAATCCAGCACTGCTACACGGCGGGACAGATTGCCCAGGCCTTTCGACGCACACACAAGGCTGTTACACAGACCAATGTCAAAGTAACGTTCAATATTATATAAATGGTGTCAATTCATTAATTCACGGTTATGTAGGGAGCACACATATATATTCAATGACTTCTGAACACCATCGAAAACGTAGGTATTCGATAATTAAAGTTTGTTTTTGTAAACTATTCAAAAAGTAAAAACATCGCTGATATTAATTCAGATTCGCTCAACAAGAATTTAAATTCAATTGTTAATATCAATATGTTATTGTAGTATTTAATGGACGCAATGACGATAATTAAAATAAAGGTGTTGACCTTTAAGAACGAAAAAAGGTATCTATTGAGAGATTTGCACATATTTATACGAATGTTTCAATAATTCGAAAAGCGCTTTTCAATATAATTATTCATGACAATGTTTCATGGTCGTGAAGATAAACCATTCTAGACTTTTAAGTTATGAACATGATCTTTTTAGCGCGTAATGTTCTATGATATGTAATCTTTGGGTTCAGCTCAACAGTTTGCTGTAAAATATATAATAATGTGTTAATATAAGTTACTGTTTTAAGTGGACGGACAATGGGGTGCATGGACTGCATGGTCACTTTGCACATCTCACTGTAACCAGACACGGACTCGAGCTTGCAATCAATCCAGCACCGCTACTAGGCGGGGCAGATTGCCCAGGGCCTTTCGACGCACACACAAGGCTGTTACACAGACCAATGTCAATGTAACCTTTAATATTATTATATAAATGGTGTTAATTCATTAATTCACTGTAATGTATGGAGCTCATATATACAATTGACTTCATAACACCATAGAAAACGTAGGTATTTGATATTTAAAGTATGTTTTTGTACACTATTCAGAAAGTAAAACCATAACTGACATTAATTCAAACGCGCTTAATAAGACTTCCAGTTTAATTGTAAACATCAATATGTTATTGTACTATTTCATGTACGCGATGACGATAATTAAAATAAAGTGGGAGACCTTTAAGCACGAAAAATTGTATCTATTGAGAGATTTGCAGATATTTATTCGTATGTTTCAATAATTCGAAAAGCCCTTTGCAATAATGGTTAATTCATTACTGTAACAATGTTCCATGTTCGTGAAGATAAACTATTCTAGACTTTTAAGTTATGAACATGTTCTTTTTAGCGCGTAATGTGCTATGATATGCAATCTGCGGGTTCAGCTCAACAGTTTGCAGTAAAATATATAATAATGTGTTAATATAAGTAACTGTTTTAAGTGGACGGACAATGGGGTGCATGGACTGCATGGTCACTTTGCACATCTCACTGTAACCAGACACGGACTCGAGCTTGCAACAATCCAGCACCGCTACACGGCGGGACAGATTGCCCAGGCCTTTCGACGAACACACAAGGCTGTTACACAGACCAATGTCAACGTAACCTTTAATATTATTATATAAATGGTGTACATTCATTAATTCACTGTAATGTATGGAGCTCAAATATACAATTGACTTCTAAACACCATAGAAAACGTAGGTATTTGATATTTAAAGCATGTTTTTTGTAAACTATTCAGAAAGTAATACCATAACTGATATTAATTCAAACGCGCTTAATAAGACTTCCAGTTTAATTGTAAACATCAATAGGTTATTGTACTATTTCATGTACGCAATGACGATAATTAAAATAAAGTGGGAGACCTTTAAGCACAAAAAATGGTATCTATTGAGATATTTGCAGATATTTATTCGTATGTGTCAATAATTCGAAAAACCCTTTGCAATAATGGTTAATTCATTACTGTAACAATGTTTCATGTTCATGCAGATAAACCAGTCTAGACTTTTAAGTTATGTACATGATCTTTTTAGCTCATAATGTGCCATGATATGCAATCTGCGGGTTCAGCTCAACAGTTTGCAGTAAAATACGAAATAATGTGTTAATATAAGTAACATGTTTTAAGTGGACGGACAATGGGGTGCATGGACTGCATGGTCACTTTGCACATCTCACTGTAACCAGACACGGACTCGAGCTTGCAACAATCCAGCACCGCTACACGGCGGGACAGATTGCCCAGGCCTTTCGACGCACACACAAGGCTGTTACGCAGACCAATGTCAAAGTAACATTTTATATTATTATATAAATGTGTAAATTAATTTAATTAAATCACTGTAATGTATGGAGCACATATAATTTCAAGTGAAAATATCAATAACATTTTTGATACATTTTTATTTCTCTTCACTCAGTGAAGGATTGCTCCGTACTACTAAGCAGTGGCGCTGCTCGTCTCAGTGGCGTGTACAACATCACCACCCCTCTCACGCACACCAATATTCAGGTGTACTGCGACATGGAGACGGATGGTGGAGGATGGACGGTAGTATCAGATTAATCATTAATAGTATGGATAAAACACAAAATTTACAGAATTTCTACGTGTTTTGATTGCAACAAAAACACTTTGAAATAGAATACTTAGTGTTAACTGGTATTAGGGCTGACATTATTGGTATGAAAAATAGGTCAGCATATGTTAGGCTGAAATTCAATTTTAAAATGTTAGTCGCATGTTAGGTGCGCCCATAAATATCGCACGATTCGTTTTGGTGTCAATTATGTGGCATGTTTACGCCTTGGATTTGTCGTTCAAACGCCAATATGGCAGACATGAGCAACTTTATATAACAAGATAAATATATGCACACATGCTTAAGATATTTTTTGTACTCAAGCTTGCTTGTTTTTTATATGAAACATATGACAAGCCGAAGAGCCGCGTAATAACATATCCTTTTGCTCCGACCAATCAATCGGGAGGTATGGTTGTGCAAAAGGTGTAAGTCTAAATTACAATTTACGTTAGAAATAAACTGATTGGTATCATCTGTTTTATATTTTCATATGGTTATCAGTAAATAGGCTGCACATAACGCACAGATTTACTATAATATTGTATTCTAAGTATCCTCATTATTTTTAGAATAGAACAAATGTTTAGTTTATATGGCCCCAACGCATACTTGTTTAACGCTAGTTTCGAGTGTGGCTAAAAAGTGTTTTATTTTTATAAAAAAAAGTTTCGGAGATACTCAGTTAGGAAGGCGGTATTATAACGGCATAAGCGACGAACTCAATGTTACGTGTAACCTCCGGTATAAAGCAGTAGACGCAGCATTCATAAGTAATATCATTCAAGATCGGAAAGTATTTCTGGTTTGCATTATTTTCGTGTGTTATGCAAATCCTTGTTATTTTATACATAATTGAACTTTTTAAAGATGCTTTGTGTAATAGATTAACACAAATTTGCATTAATTAAGTTTATTAAGAATTTGAAATCTACATTTCTACATTGAAGAAAACATAGATCAAATTAAAATACTTCATTTTCAGTACATAATAATATATTTATGCTGCCTTGTTCGCTATGCATGCATGTTGTGTTTTTGTTATTTTGAAAATTGTTATAGCCACTCGACGAATGAAAAACTGTTCGTGTATATGAAACACCTTTTATGGGAAATGTATGGTAGTATTTATATCTATAGTACTTCAATAAAAATAATTATCAATCGCTTTTATAAAGCGTGATACGCACCCTACTACTCATGGTGTGCATATAAATTTCGTATCTATGTTTCTGCCATGCGTTACTCCAAAATATTGCTGTGCGAGTAATGATACTTTGAAAACATTTAACCACCATATGAACCTTTTCATTTTGTTTTGATTTTTCAAAACTATAATCAATACAATGTTTTAGAAACATAGACATGTTGAACTGGTTCACGCGTATTGCTGATCACATTGTATAAACATTTGAACCAGGATCTTAACATGTGCAACTGCATATATTGTTTCACTGCTTTTTTTTTTAAAATTAACTTGAGCTATTTTCACTTCCTTGCAAACAATTGACATTCTTAAACTTGCGTCAAAACTAAAAAAATAATGTTGATCGAGTGATGAAACGAAAAACACAATTATTGTGTTTACATAACCAGTGTTATAAAACTGTTTTGCAAAAACAAAGCATTTAAACTTGCCCCGCATTATAGTAGAAAACAACTGCAAGTATGATTAATAGTTATAAATTATTCATTTTGCTCAGCATGTGAATTTGTGAACTTGGCTACGTTGGCGCATACATTTTTAACATTTGTGGAGTTTCGAGACGGATGGAAGGTTGGGAAATCCGTCTCCTTAACTCGCATGTATACATGTATATATTCTATTCTGTCATATAACATTAATCTATTGCATCATACTTGTATTAAGCTTTATCATGTTTTTGTTTCATCCTTTCAAGTTATGTTGACCAGCAGCTTGAGCTTTTTTGCTTGTTTAAACTATGACGTAGTCGGGTATGTAGATAGCGTCATAATCGAATACATTTTAAGGTCTCAGCACAAATAATCTCCAATACAATAAGTTTAAAACAAGATTGCGATTATATTCATCACAATTACGCCTTTATTTCATAAATATATACCAATGCATTATTTTGGTTTCTAAAAATAATGTTTTTTTAAATTGTTTTCATTTTTTTAATTGTTTCTTTGTCAAACTTTATCGTAAAAGTCAATGTGTTAAAATGAACGCAAATCATAAGAATGGTTTGTTTGGTACAATATCTTGTATCGAAAAGATTTAATTTGATCAAACTTTGTTATTTTATTTAATTATATATGATTTTAAGTGTTCGATACCGAATATATGACATCTTAACAAAGATTGTATTTTCAATTTGATGGACTAGTACCTTTCATGTCTTAAGATTAAACCATTGTAACTTTATAGGGCTAATTGTGCGCTCAGTCGATAACATAACACAGAAATTGGGTAGCTGCATCATATAATAAGCGTTTAATCGATGATTATAATGATCTCAGGCAAATTGAGTTTCACTTTGTTTTCACAAGACTGGAATTATGGTCCTTTTAGCAAAATAATGTTAAGCGCCCACGGAATGGGAGGCATTACGCATTACACTTGTCCGTCCATACGTACGTAGTTTCTACTGACATTATATCTAAAGGTGAGTCTGTGTATATACACTATTTATTTATGTGTGTGCTTTGTGAGGTAGCTGCTGATGATTTCATCGCAGTTCTGGTCTGAGGGGATAGTAGTTTTCTTAAATCCATTCTGTATCTGTCGCACCTTTGTGCCCATATTTTTCATTCAGTTTTTACCCTCATTCTTTTCAGGCATCTTTTAGACATTTATAAGTCAAGATCAGCAGGTGTAACACATATTTTTAATCGTACAATGTAATTAGGTTATTTCTTTTAAACCTACCTTAGATCTTTAATTTCAGTAAATGATACTCTGATGTTTTGTAGTTATTCATTTAATCTCATTAAATTTCGTACATGCTTGTTTAATTGTTACATGTTACGTTGTTATGATATGTCGGTAAATAGCTATACACAGCTTATGTTATATTTTCATATATGCACCGACTTTAAATAAAATGTGTATTTTATTGTATTGTATTTTATCACATGCTATACCCTGTTTCCTATGTAATACAACCATTACATATTTTTTTTATATTACACATGTGTAATACAACATTTTAAGCGTTTTCATTGGCTTAGTTTTCGTTTATTGACCAATCGCATTATATCATTTTGCTGAAATGACGTTGCAACGTTAAATGACGTCACGAAATGTAAACAACATTCGGGATTTATCATTATGTTTGCGTAAATATTTATTTAATTTGCTCATTTAAAAGCATGTGATAAAAAAGATCTGACACTCGTTGTCATATCATACCATATTTTATTAAACTCGTCCAGGAAATTCATAAGTAAGCTCGACAAAGGCTCGCTTACTAATAAATTCCTGAACCCGTTTAATAAAATATGGTATGATATGACAACTCGTGCCAGATCCTATATGTACGAATAATGTAAATAAGCTTGTGTTTTGAAATTATCTTAACCTACACGATATATTTCGCTCCAGCTTTCACGGTTTAAAGAACTTGATGTGTACATGACCGTAAAGAAAGGACATTGACTGCCACATTTTTTTTCAGAATTTGGCCTTGCATATTTTTACACGTTACAATATCTAGTACCCTGATACGTGTGGTTTGAACTCCTCTTTAACAGCCAGTAGGATCTCGCTCGAACTCCCACAGTTTAATAGCCTAAATGTGTAGATGATAGTTAAAACGAATTCTGGCTGTGACGAGTTTGGGCAGAATTATGGCCCTTTGTCTTTTCTTTCCTTAAAAGAATATATGGCCCAAAACGTTTGTGTTTCCTTTTTACTAACAGGTTAATGTAAATTTAAATTTCACATCTGCGTGAACTTAATGTGTTAATTATATTAAAAAAGCAATTTTAACTGCGCCGAGATTCTGGCAGAATTATGGCTCTTTGTCTGCTTAAATATAGAATATATAGTCCATTTTCAATACCTCTGTTATAATTGAACAACCTTTAAGTGTTTAGTATATTAAAGAAATGAATTTTAGCTGCAACATTTTCTGCGGAATTATAATCCTTTGTCTGTTGTTGATTTTTTTTTCAAAAATTGAATACTAAGTCCAAAAATGTTGTGATCTTCGACTCATCTTTAAAAATAGGTTGGATCTTGCTAAAACGTTCACAGATGAATGAATTTAATGTCTAGATGATCGTAAGGCAGGAATTGTGGCTGCCTCAAGTTATGACAGAATTACGACCCTTCATGACAGAATTACGACCCTTTTCTGTTTTTCCACTACAGAGTATACGTTCCAAAATTGTGCTGTGGACACGTATGTAGTTACTGTCAAGCGCGCTTGCGGAAAGCTCAATATAGCTTTCAGAATGGTTGAATTATTTTACGTGCATGTGTTTGTTGGCGCGTGCGTCCGGACTGTAACTTCACGATCGCTTTGGCGAGACGCAATGTCGCGCAAATGAACCGTGTCCTTAAGTCAAAAGCCAAATGTCACACTTTGGAGGTTTCGATGTACACTTAGAGTTCAAATGTCAAACTTGAGCACAGAAAAGCATGTCAAAGGTATAATTAGGACACAATGGGGCTTCTTTACAGGTCACTTCATTATACACTTTGTAATTATAAACTTATTGTTCACACATGTTCACCATATGGAGACGACTTGTTGCGTGTAAGACCAGTCTCCCGAAATCAAATATCAAGGTCACCTTAAGTGGTAAAATGTCAAATTTGTGCATAGTTCAATATAAGGACACGGCGCGTCACGTGTAAGACCGTTTCCAAACCTTAATCAAAGTCTTACTTAGGGGTTTAAGGTCAATTTTTAACAGAATACAGCCTGTCAAATCTTTAACTATATCAAATATCATGTAACTTTTGCCGACTACGATTGCGGACAGTTCCATACATATGTCCCAATCGCCAGTTTATGTGCGCGCGTGAGTTGAATCAAAAGAAATAGCAATCATCTATGAGAAAAAGATTTTTAAAACTTCGAAATCAAGCAAAAAAGCAACTTTTTTTTTTTTTTAAATTATTGAAGATTGAAAGTGTTTTATGTTATATATTAAATGTCACGCTTAAAAACATAATATTTTTATGCTTGAAGTTTCAAAATTTTGAGGTCATTGTAAACTACACATAATTCCCTTGTATAAAGTAAAAGGTTTAACTATTTATTACGAATGATAATAAAGCAAAATTGGAAACTAAATGGTTGCTTACATATGAAAATAGAATGAGAGAAAAACAAAACACATGTTTGAATGAATGTGCACTAACGTGTCTATTGCTTTAAGTTAGGTTTTGGTCTAAAGCAGCATGCTGTTTGCATTTATTTTGTCATTCAACTTCAAAACATGGTTTTTAGTTTGTGATTTTTGATTTTGTTAGGTCTTTCAAAAGCGGTTCAATGGCAGTGAGGATTTCTATCGCAACTTCAGAGACTATGAAAACGGCTTTGGATCAGTTCACGCTGAACACTGGCTTGGTAATATGTCCAGCCCCTATTGTTGATCTAATTGGTATTCAATATACAAAAATTAATTAAAACTGATAAGCTTCAATCATAAAGTGTGATATAGATGCAACAAAGTAGTTTGTTTAACGTTTGATTAAGTTCCCGGATTTCAGACCAGCTTTATTTTCAAAGTAAAATTTTTATTTCTATATAAACAATACCATATACGATGGGCAAAAATCATTATACACTTCACAAAAGTTGGCAAGAATTCAACATGAAATTTAAAAGAACGACTGACTTACACAATTGCTCCTTCCATAAAGATTTGATCGAGAAATACATTTAATAAACAATTTGTTGATTTGAATCAAATTCCACACATAACAAAATCACTTCGTATCATCCACTTTACATGTTAATCATTTGAGTAAGTTTGAAGTGTTTTAAATTCCAGGTCTTAAATACATTCACGAAATAACTTCAAGTGCTTCTTATCTACTCCGAGTTGACATTGTTCATCCGAATGGAAGCAAGGGATACGATGTGTATGGCGACTTCAGTGTGCAACCTGGAACTAACTACACTTTGAACATTGGGTCGCAATTACGGTCAAATGGGGGTAAGAGATTTGTGAGCTTATTTTTTCTGCATGTTCCATTCAGCCAATTTTGACCTCCTCAATTTAAAATCACTGTTCTTGAACAGTTGAATCTGCATAAAAAAAACTATTGTTTTCGAAAATCCGTCTGATAAATATCTTAATTTGTGCCATTTCAAAATCCTTCAGTGTTGGGTTTAGTTTGATATCGCAAACAGTTGTTCGGTGAAAACCTCAGTAACAACGTAATATATTTAGTAGCTCTTTGTATAATAAAATAACACAAAAATACTTCAATTTAAATGTTTGCTTTCTAATTAAGCAGTGATGTATATCAACATGCATACAATGGGGTATTTATGTATTTTGTATTTAAAAGAGAAAAACCCTTTTTGCAATTAATAAAGTGAAATCACTTCTTGGGGTGTTAAACCTCTTGCACAACAGGCCGCTATGAAAGAAAATGTTACAAATGCATAGCACATTTAGCTTATATGACCGGTCTTTGTTTAAGGATTAGGAAAAATGCCAGGTCAATCTTTCGGAAAAATAAACTACTAATTCGGCATATTAATCAGTTTAAACACTGACAAACTTATGTAACAATTACTTTATTTACTGCAAAGTTGTTACATGTTAAATAAAAACTAAGTAAAAGTATAGTGTATTAAGAGCAGCAGCGCAGTATTGACTATTTGCGTTTTATTGTTTGAATTTGCCTATAAATGGCTGTCTTATTAAAATCGTGTTTGTAAACACTATGACCAATAATTAACAAGCGGCAATATATACCCGAATTAAATAAAATTTAGAAGATTACACAGATAAATACTTCATAAATGTTTTTAAGTTAAGCGTGCTGTGATGCAAATGCTATTTTAACACAGGTATAAACATTTATTCTATCACTCTTCAACATGTAATTATTATAAATAAGATTATACAATAATGTATTCGGTAAAATGTTTTTATTTTGTCTTACAGTGCTCATTGAATACTCATTTATCAAAAGTTTGAAGCTTGGTGCTATCCCAGCCGGAAATGCCTTCACTACGTATGATCATGACGCTGACCGTGGTTCGCATGGCAACTGTGCAGAATTGTATAAAGGGGGCTGGTGGTACAATAACTGCTATCAATACATCAATCTGAATGGACTTTACCTACCAGGACAAGTGGCTGGTTACCAAGCCATGTGTTATGACTCTTTCATCGGTATTGCCGCCAGCACCATGATGTTTAAAAGTGTGTGATAAAAGTACGGAATAATAGTTCAACTGTGTAGAGCAATCATTTAGACCACTTACGAAACTGACCAAATCCGAACACGGACGCGATGTTTTATTTTAGCTACAATTATCAACTAAAATAACGCTTATGTATTTTTTGTTTATGATTTACAGTGAAAATGGAACCGTTATATACCAATATTTATGCATACGGACGAAAAACATGCACTGCAAATATCTCAAATGAAACCATAAAATTGGCAGTGTCACACAATTTACACTAAATTTTAAACATCGCAGCAAGATACGTATGAGCTATGTGCTATAAAACAACGAAATCTCCTGACGACGTAAACAGTGTGTAGAACTTTTTTAATTCATAGATATATATTTTCTCCCTGTAAATATGCTTAAGCTGTCTGCTTTTAAACAATAAACAGTAAAGTTTAATGCCATCTTTTATTTCAAATAGATATACTTGTATACTTGAGATCATCTGTAATTCAATTGCACTTTGACAACACACACGTTGTGGCTTTTTCAGAGACATCGTCAATAATATGCCAAAAGTATATATGTTTCTCCATAAGTTTTTTTTTTTCATTCGAATCAATAAAATTAATAAGAATATATTGATCTCAAAAAATAGTCTAAATATTTTAATTATATTTATTTCACACCATTATTGTAAACATGTTGTCAAATAGTCAAGATATTGCGAATATCGCCCACACTCGCCCACTTTCACAAGGTCATTTGCTGAAATATTAATATACAGAAGTTGTTAAAACATTGTTTTTGAGCACGTCTGATTTAAAAAACCCACTTAAAACCCTATATTTGATTTCCGTGTATTGGTGACGGCCGCATCATAGAGCTAAATAGTTTGAAGTATTCTTCCCTATGAAAGCTGCCGATTGATACCTGAAAAATCTTGACTGCATTAATCGACTTTTTTTACTAAGCAGCTAGCTTTTGTTCAGTTTTATCCCCGACAGAGTTAAGCACATACATCGTATGCTCGTATGTACCTTGTGGGATGCGATATTTCATGTTATTTTACTTAAATAGCAGTCATCGGACATAAAACATCTGCAAAAACGAAGTGTCAAGCATAATCATCTCATCACTTTTAGTAGCTATACCTAGTTTCATTATAATATTATTTTTGAGTAGTTTGGGGCTGAAGAACAGATACACGAATGGGCTAGCACAGGAAGCGATACACTTAATATTAAATGCACACACAAAGCCTGTTTTGTAAACCAAGTTTCGTGATCATATCTATAGTAGGTTTAACAATTTAACCTGCAACAATATTAAGTTTTGTTCTATGTTTAGCAACAGTGACCTGATCTTCGACCAGTGGTGAAAACCGACATTTTTATTCATTCACACATGGCGTTTTCGTTTCGTGCAAGAAACGTCAGTATTTTTTGTCCATCACATCTACTACGGAATAAATAATAATCAAAGTACTGACAGTACTGGTGTGACGATTCTTTTGAAGAAAATGGATATAAAAGCATCACTTTAAGTTTATCTACATCACCACAATTGTGTATGTGGGTACGAAAAGTTTGGGTACGAAAATTTTTGGGGTACGAACATTTTGGGTACAAAAAATATCCCCAAAATTATGGTACAAAAAAAAACACAATTAAATTGGGTACGAACAAAATTTGGGTACGAAAAAAAAATGGGTTCGAAAACATTTTGGGTACGAAAAAAAAGAGTACGGAAAATTTTGGGCACGAAAAATTGTTTGGGGGTACGGGGAAGTAGTACCCGTGGGGTACTTGACCCATTCAGCAAAACTGTGAGGCGGATGACATTCTCGATCTAATCTAAAAATAAGTACATTTGGGGTTTCCCCAGCGTCACAGCGTTTGAATTGCCACCTGGCAGTTGCGTGTCTGGTTCATGTCCCGAACCTATCGATAAATTTGAAAGAGGACGGGAACCACGCTGCCCTTACCTTTATCAATGATAATCCGCGAGGTATGCCGATTAAGAAAACTTAACTAACTCAATCGGACTGGCTCGGTCTTTTACATAGGTCGCCATTGTGATGAATTTTTTTCATGGTATGAAGCAGCATCGTCAAAAACATTGACAGACAGATATATCGAAAAATTACAGCTGAATTTAGATGACTCAGTCAAATTTACATGCGACATTCGCGTATGCATTTTTGTGATGTTTTGTTTATTTCTTTGAATGCGTTTTAGAGTACATTTCTAGTGTTTCATGTAATAAATATGTCTTTATATAACAGAAACCATAAATAATAAATTATATTAAAGTGTGTTTATTTCTTTGAGTGCGTTTTAGTGTACATTTCTAGAGTGACATGTAATAAATATGTCTTTATATAACAGAAACCCTAAAGACTAAATAAAATTAATTTACAACTTCATGGTACAAGAGTTAACAAATATAATATAATGGTTCAATATATACCATAAATTATATATTGATATATTTTTTAATAGATCTCATGATACAATATTAAAAAAAATAATTACAAATATTAAATATTCATTCATGCACCAGCAATGCAGAGCATATCTTACATTTTAAAATGTTTTGAAGTAAAATTTGTGTTTCGTCTTGCATAAGAAAGGTCTTATGCTCCATATGGTTTTCATCTAACTATTTAGTAGTTGAAAGATCTAAATTAAAACATATAGTCATTTGTATGTGTGACTTGAATGCGTTTGATTGACACACCATGTACGGTGCATGCATAATTGTAAGGATCAGGGCCTATGAAACTGCTCTCCGCAAGTTTGAATGTTCCAAGACCCTCTTTAACTGTTCCATTAATTATTGTTTGTGTTTAACTGTGTTTCCTGTTGTGATGCGTCTAGTGATTATGCTTGTTCTGAATTTTCGACAGGATGTCACTTAAAAAAATGAGGACTCAATCTCAAAAAGAGATTTCACTGCTGCGGATGCATCCGATGTTTTCCTTTTTGATGATGCTTCGATGCAGCTCGTCTAAGTTCATACCCTGAACAAATTCTTCAAAATGGCGACCTATGTAAAAGACCGAGCCAGTCCGATTGAGATAGCTCGATTTTTATAATCGGCATACCTCGCTGATTATCATTGATAAAGGTATAGGAAGCTCAGCTATAAATAGGATAGCATATTCTGGGAAAAAGATTTAATAATAGTTTGAAAACGTTAATTTTAAATCAGTTATATTCAATCCATAATATGTTTATATATCAATGAAACAACTATGCATTTTCTGTATTGTATTTGACATTTGTCGTGAATTCAGTAAATAAATTGCGAATTAAAACGTGTATAATTAACTTTCAACGCGATCATGAGTGTAAAGAAAACGAATTATTTCGAACCTGCCATTTGTAAACGTTGTAGCGACTATGGTATATAAACAGCATAATAGCCGTTTGACATCTTTGATACTCGCTCTTATGCGTGCTTTCTCATTTTGCATATTTATAAATAAACTTTTCAAACAGAAATTACAGAGCCACATCAGTGCACATACTATGTTTGATAATTCATTCGTCTGTTGGGTATTGTTTGCTGTTTTAAACACATATTAGGTCATATCGTGGAGATTTAGTTAACCTTACCATGTGTTCATGTGCTCTTACGACTATGTGCTCATACCTACTTTCGGGAATCATCATGAAATTATTGCCGTACTTAACGAACAAACATGCCAAAGCTTATGGAATTAGAGAAAAAAAAACAATATTCAAAAGAGAAAAATAATATGATCATGCACATGGGCATGTGAAATCACGTCCGTACACATAGCATCATTAACTTAGGAAAGGAAACAACTCAATAAAAAGTTTGGTATGATATACATGTGAAAGTAAAGAGCATGGTGTAATTAAAGAGCATGTCGAGTTTTGAATTTATATGCTGAAACGTAATGTTATAACCCACACACGTTTTACTGTAACATAACGTTTTTTTTAAAGATAAGTGGTACAGAAAATACACGTCGAATATCTTTTAAAAGATATTTCTTGTTAAATTTGATCGAGAATGTAACCCGCCTCCCAGTTTCGCTGAATGGATCAAGTTCCCCACGGGTACTACTTCCCCGTACCCCCCATTTTTTTTCGTACCCTACATTTTTCGTACCCAATTTTTTTCGCACCCAATTTTTTTTCGTACCCAAATTTTTGCTCGTACCCAAATATTTTTTCGTACCCAATATTTTTTCCTACTCAAATTCATTTTCGTAACCAAATCTTTTTTCGTACCCAATTTTTTGGGGGTATAATTTTCGTACTCAAAACACAATTGTGGTGATGTAGATAAACTTAAATAGATGCGTTTATATCAATCCTCTTCAAAAGCATCGTCACACCAGTACTGTCAATACTTTGATTTATAATTACATAGAAACATCTGTAAAGTAAAGAGACAAAATAACATATCATTAAATGAACAGGTAGACATTGTTTGTGGCTGTGCTGTTGTTAAATAAATGTTTATCTCATCTGCTGTGATGTGCTTTTTTCCCCAAAAATGTTTAATAATTAAGAGGTCAACATATATGGGTGTGTGTTTTTTCTCGCACATTCACTATTTAAGTAAATTTTTATTTTATTTTTTTATCGCTTCATCATTCTTTCTTTATTAGCTGGGCATAAATAAAACAAATCGAACAAATACACATCGCTGTTGTTAAAAGTACGGCAAAAGTCTTATTTTGTTATATACCATTTTAATCATTTATTTACCGAACAAGTCACTCACTAACGGAACATTCTAAAAAAGATTATGTTTATGTTTCACCAGTAGAATTCATATCAAATACCTAGCAAAAGTGAAGGTATCAAACAATACTTTGATAGCAATTACAGCAAGGTCAACATTTATAAGCTATTATATAAAACATTTTACGTTTCCGAATAGCTTAACACTCTTGCGCTGATAAAGCTTTAAAAACCTGGCACAGATTATTTTCACAAGACGCATGACTTTGTCATATGCTGACTTCACATCAGCATGGAGTTTGCTAGTAAAATGCCTTTATGGCTCCTAATCGATGAATCGTTTTTGATGCGAAAGTCAGCAAATACTAGTAACGAAAAAGTTATACAGTCCTGTAAGTCTTGAAGGGCTATATCGAATTGCTTAGTACCAAATTAATTTGCAAAAACGATTAGACTCGATTGACAATACGCAATTCGTGATTTATTTGTAAAACCAAATGCTGAAAATAACATTATAGAATATTGATGTATGATTGTGGTACATTATATTTTATTTTGTATATTCTCTGTTGAAAGTAACGGGGTCTTGCATAATGCTCAGATTGCCCTTATACAGGTTCACCAAGTTTCATTCAAGTATCATCAATACTATTTGAGAAATCCCTCGAAAGGGTTTTGCGGATGGACTGACTGAGTGACGGACAGCAAGGCGGACTGTCAGACAAGGCGGACTGAAGGTAACCTTAAGTTTCTTCCGGTGAAAGCGATAGGGACTAATAAATATCAACTATTTGCCTTAACATTTAACAATTAAAATATAAGACAAAAAATCGATGACTAGATTATTCATCATATTTTATTCCCCCGTTTGTCAACGCAATCATTGACTGACAACGATTTTCTTGCCCATTAGGATTGTGTTTAGATTTATAACTAGATAGTTTTTCATAATTTTGCCAACATATTTGCATTCTCACATAACATTCTACAATAATGGGTTTCATAAGGCATTGGTTCATGTTACGATCGTTGAAATATTTTCCTTCAAACGTATCAAATTTTATTGTATTATTGAATATTATTATATGTTAAGATGAGGAGTAACTGAACAATAGCAGTTGATTTTATCCTGATGATAATTCTCTACTTCGATGAATCGGAAATATAATGCTTTGATCATGTCTGTCGGTCAGTCGGTAAGACATTCCGTATGCCATTAATTTCCGCGCATTACTGAGATAATGCTTAGACCTGAATCCATGCTGTGTGGTAGGATGGTTACATTGGAGTTAAAGTAAACGCATATAAATTTTGAGGTTGAACAGATCAAAGATTGATGTCAGAGCTGATCGTATCATGAAATAAAATAGGTACATTAGTCGTTTAATTAGTCATCTAAAGTTTAGTTAAACCCCATGAAAACCATCCCTATAGTGAAAAAATACCTATATGTGCACAACTTTATTCCCTGTTTTTGGTAAATATTATTATACAAACAGCTACAAATACGTCGAAGCGTTTATGTCTTATTTTGTATTGTATTACTTACCGATGTCGACATGGGCTTGAAGTCATACATAATTTAAAGTTAAGGGAGGGGCGGTGTACAGTATTTCCAGTCAACATGGAAATATGACCTTGGACAAAGTCACTAAATTAATGTGAATCACCGAAGGATAAAATGATGTTTCATAATGTGATGTTGCAAGTATCATTTAGTATAGAGTATATTAAGTGTTGTTCAATTACAGTATGTATGTTAAAATAACCTATATGCATATATAGTTTACTGTTAACTTGAGTCTGTACTGTAACCTATGCATAATAAAGAGAATAGTTTGTTACACAATTGTGATATTTGATCATTGATTAAAGTACTAGTATATGACATGTCAAATTGAATTATTTATTTTTAGGACTATGAACATGTGGATTTCATATCTGTTTGGCAATTAGACAAATACATGTGTTGATGGTATTCAGTATGTATCTCTAAATTCTAAATTGATTTAACCAGATAGCAAAAGCCAAAATTTCAATTGTTGTGTGTTTTGTTCTTTAATAATAAAACAGTAGATGAATGGTTTCAAAGTAATAGTAGATTCGATTTAAACTTAAGATTATTTGTGAGAACTGCACAAGAATAATGCGGCCGAATATTTAGAGTACATGTGGAACCAACAAAAGTTTAACTGAAAGAGATCATACTATGGTCTGATAAAAAAATATTATTAAAACACACTTAAAATGCACTTAGGCATACTTATTTTGTAGAAAAAGTTTATTTTTCAAAAGGAGAAAGACACCTTTACACACTTTAGTGTATTTAAGAAGGGGACAGTAGCAAAAATTGAGTAATACTTATTGTAGTAGTAAATAAGTAACCAAGTAAATAAAACAGAATCATCAATTATTATATTTATTTATTATAAAATAGGTTGTTGGTGTCTGGATATTGTGTCCGTCTACCCATCAGACGGTCCCAGTTTGATTCACACTGTCACTGAGTTAGAGCACTCAAGATCTTGTCCGAAGACACAAAGTATTATCATTGGTTGTACCCAGGAAACAGATTCGAGACTCAGAGTCGCTCAATATGCCTCAGACCTCTGGTGAAATCTAGCTGAAATAATTTGGTTAAACTAATGATATGTGATTCTTTATGATGAAAAAGTCCAGGGTGCAGGATCACGTGACTTTGTATGCTTCCACCTTTTAACTTGAATGGATGTATACACAACGGTAAGTGGTGCTTTATTTCAAATAAAATTTTAAAATTATTTTTCTAAAGAATTCCAACTAGTGCATACTAGACAAATTTTTATGCGGCTTATGGAAATACATAGGAATTACTTTATTTAATAAGCCTGTATTTAAAAAAATCTTCTACATTCGTTGTACACGCTTATGCCTCACGCAACGAGAAATTGTGTCAACGATTTCAAACGTATTCAAGCATTTATGCATATACCTTACTTAAGGTATCGGCACAAACTGCAAGAAAAATGCACTGAAGATTTTAGCAAATGTATTTCACAATCTTGAGATATTTGCACAAATAAAGTTCTTAATGGTGTGTTTACATTCTGTCCAGCCCGTGTGTAAAACCCGGGAAACCCCATTGATTCTGCACCCTAAAGTCTTTAAAAGAAACATTCTGCGAAATTTTTTCACTTTTATCGGACGTTGACCGCTTATACTATAGACATACATATGCAACTCGAAATATTTCGACGCGATGTTATTCAGGAACTGTAAAGCATAACAAAGACTTAAACAAATGCATACTATTATGTATGTTCATACCTCAAGATTATATTATACTAATTCGATTCCCATAGGGTCTCATTATAAAACTGACAACTTTCAAAGCATTGTTCGTGCCTTTCCAACGTATCAATTTTCCGAACTTGATATCATTTCAAAGATGGAGTTGTTCTCTTCCAATAATTGCAATCAAAATCATCAACTTCTAAGACAGTCAATCGCTGTCGAATGCACCGACCGTAGAAAACAGGGTTTCGGAAGCCTTATTTCGACAAAAGCCCAATACAATATAGACCCCCCGTCCAAACTTCAAGTTAGCTTACAATCCAAAGCATCAAAGTATTCCAGACACATAAAGGTTATTAGAAATAAGCACAAAAGACATGTCTCACATTGTTATATGGCTTTTATTTAAGAAAAGAAAATGAGCTCTTTAAAAATAGGCATAACTTTCGGATGGAACACGGAGGGATACACAATGATTTAATGTAATGTAACCTCAAGAAATAACATACTTATAACATCATTATTTTTTGCGATTTTCACTTGCAATTTTTGTATAAAATGTATATGTTCTTCTCCGCTAAAAGTACGTTTTTCGACGCCATTTTGTTTCGTTCAAAATATTGTTGTCGGCAACTAAGATGTCACAATATCGCTATTCCCGATGTAAATCCATTGCGCCTTTACGCGATTTCTGCATGTCAGAGTTCGTGACCCAATATCCATAAGATATCAGAAAACTTTTTTACCCGTGAGCATGTGAAATATTAAGGTAAGTTGTGGTTGTAATCCATCAGAAACCCGTTTTCACCAAGTTAAGACGATATTTCCATTTAATGTTTCACTTTCTAGCTCATGTTTAACTTGTTTACACTTCGTTTGCTCGCACTTTGCCGATCAAATTTATATGCATAGTTTACTAGCTGCATAAAAAGGCTGCATAGAACTATATAAAGACAAATTAATTTAATATTGTACGATTCTATACTGAATGCTAATAAGGATTAACAATTATTTTATGTGCAGAAAATTAGAGGTTGTTAAACGCCCTACATGATAATATCACTTTTGTGTCAAAATGTTTCGATCCAAAATCATGCAGAAAATCAACAACAACTAAACATTGGCACACATTCTTTATCATGTCTAAAAAATTTTTTGGTTGATTTTCTGTTTTAAAAAGTTGTTCGCCCAAGCGCTAGGCATCACACAACCAATTACTTTGAGCAAAACTGAAATTTTGGCTTCCAGAAATCAACAAAGTAGGATATCTTCACTATCAAAGTTTGCAAGAAATAAAAAAGATAGCCATGTTTATTGGTTCTGTTGGTGTATTTGGATGGATAACAGACGTGAACCTTTATAGAACTGTGAAGATTCTATATATGTCTGTCTGTAAACAAAAAACAGCTATGGTATAATAAAGATCTTAAGTGCAAACATTGTCAAAACCTATTTACATTAACAACTTGCAAGCAATTAACACGTTGAAGAAATATAAAAGTTCCTATGCAGATTAAGTATGTAGGTCGATCAGTGTCTGCAAATAAATGTTAAACTAGATAATAATAAAAAACTTACCACAAGTAAATCAAAGCATCCAGTTCCTTGACGACTGTATTGTTATCATTTTGAGTAAGACAATGTAATCATAAAAAGTAGCAACAGGCTTGATTAGTAAATGAATTATTATGAGTTTTTGTTGATTGAAGCCAGAATAATCTAAAATACCGGAAAATGCCATTCTGGCTTTTTTCCCGATAAATGGACTGAAGGGGTTGTAATCCCTTTGCATAAAAAGGTGCAGTTAATGTTAACTGTTGATGCTATTTTTATATTGTTTTATATGTCTATTGTTCAAAATTATTTAAATGAAAATAAACGTTTGTATGTTATATACGTCGATATGTTAAAATGTTTTGATAGTATAAACCGCAATGCATTATGGTTGAAAATGTGTAAGTCTGGTCTACAAGGCAAATTACTTAGAATAGTGAAAGATATGTATGCAAATGTTAAGTCAAGTGTCAAATCATGTTAATCCTATTCGGATTATTTTAGTTATGCTGTTGGGCTGAGGCAAGGGGAGGTAAAGTCACCGATTGTGTTTTCTTTATTTGTTGAAGACCTTGAACTTTACCTACAAGATAACATTAACTCTGGTTTGAATATAGATGATATTGTGTTGATTTTACTATTATTTGCTGATGGCATGGCTATTTTAGGCAAGTCACCTGCTGAAGTTCAAACGCGTTTAGATAACTTATACTTATATTGCAATTCTTGGGAGTTAAATGTGAACACTGCAAAAACTAAAATAATGGTATTTCGGAAGAGAGGTGGATTAAAAGAAAACGAAAAATGGGTATATAATGGTAATGTTATTGAAGTTGTTGATAACTTTAACTATTTAGGCACAGTTTTGAATTATGCTGGAAGTTTTAAACTAAACCAGGAGCATTTGGTTGGTAAAGCCCTTAAGGCCATGAATACATTATTATCTAAATGAAATGAATTTGACATAAAACCAAAAATATTTTGCCAGTTGTTTGACTCTTTTGTGGGCTCTATATTAAATTATGTTTCAGAAGTATGGGGTTTCACGAAGTCCGTTGATTTAGAACGTATACATTTGAAATTTTGCAAACGCTTGCTACAAGTGAAAATAAATACATTTAATGTTGCTGTTTGTGGAGAATTGGGTAGATATCCATTGTATGTAAACAGGTTTGTTAAGATTATTAAATATTGGTTTAAAGTTCTGAACAATGATAATATCATAATGAACACTGTGTACAAACAAGCATTGAGCGACTGTAATAAAGGTTTTACAAACTGGGTCTCAAATGTCAAGAACATGTTAAATAATTTTGGATTTGGTTATGTTTTTGAAAATCCAAACGTTGTACATGTTAATAGTTTTATCAGCGAGTTCAAATGTAGACTTGTTGACAATTTTAAACAAAAATGGTACGGTAAAATTAATAATAGTACTGTATTAGATAATTATAAAGTTTTTAAAAACTGTCTGGAATATGAAACATATTTAGATTTACTACCTAGACGACTGCGACTATTTTTTGTAAGATTAAGAGTCTCTGCTCATCCTTTAAGAATCCAAACTGGGAGATACGCCCAAAATAACATACCACGAAATGAACGTTATTGTTTATGTTGTAATGACTTGGATGTAGAAGATGAATACCATTTTATATGTATATGCCGATGTTACACTGATTTTAGGAAAAAATATATAAGCCGTAAATTTTATATAAACCCATCTGTATATAAATTCCACCAGTTATTAGTTTCATGTGACAAATCAGTTATTTCAAATGTATGTATATATTTGAAGGAAGCTCTTGCTATAAGAAATACAATTCTAAATAATGTTTTTTAAACAAATTCATTACCGCTTTGATGGAATATACGTATTCTTGCAATTGATTGTGTTTCTTTATTTTTGTATTCGCAAATGACCATTTATGTTATGTTAAGTTCAAAAAAATTTCATTACCGCTTTTATGGAATATACGTATCCTTGCAATTGATTGAGTTTATTTATAAAGACCGTTTGATGGAATGTACGTATTTTTGCAATTGATAGTGTTTATTTACATTTGTATTCGTAAATGACTATTTATGTTATGTTATGTTTAAAAAAAAATTCATTACCGCTTTGATGGAATTTACGTATTCTTGTAATTGATTGTGTTTATTTATATTTGTATTCTTGAATGACCATTTATGTTATGTTATGTAATGTTATATTGTTACCCTATTTACGTGACAGAAATCAATGTATATTTTTGTGTATGAAGACGATGTACTTATGTATCAGTCTGAAAAAACTGTCTGTCTGTCTGCCTGTCTGTCTGAATTTGAAAACACTTGAGCACATGGTATGTAACTAAAAATAGAAATAACGTCATATGACCGTGAAATCTCGGGAGATTCGCATTTCAAGAACGTCTGTCACATCGCTGTTTTTCTCGATATTTAAGAGCAGAATAGATAAATTTTAAATGTTTAAGATAGTATTTTGTGAAATAATATAACAGTTAAATGTGAAAAATGTCAATCTTTCCGGTCAAGCGGTTGATTTGGGCCAATAACTGCATTTATTCTATATCCAATAAATTCATCCAATTGGCATTCTTCATATGTACCACGTGACCGTCCAATGTATTACGGTATTGGATCCAAAAAGTATGTATTTTTTTCTATATTGGACAGTTGAGTACAAGTGCACTAAGCAATTGCTTTATAACCATTAAAGCCGTTACCGAGAAAAAGTATCCGAATGTACAATAATCGATTAACATGGGCGCCTGTCTTGAAAATAGCATTGATGCAATTAAAGTGATATTATGGGCATTTTCACTGTTGAGCTGAAAAGAATTAATAGGTAAAAAAAGTTAGTGTCGTATAAACGAATCTGCACTAAAACTCAATTTAGATTCACATCGTAAATCGAATTATTTCTGTCGTCAGTTGTCAAAACGAAAGTGCGTTTGATATTCAAATGCATTATTTTTCTCTTTCCGGGATATTGTTTTAGTATGTTGATGCTGCATTTACAAATATAAGAGTATATGAAATGAAAACACCAAAAATAAACAACGGTTGCGATAGACAATTAAAACTGTTAGATGCCCATAATATCACTTTAAAGCATTTTAAAATAAAAATAAAAATAAAAATGAAACAAAGCGCTAAAGAAAGTAATATAGAATAAAAAGCTTATTAGACGTTTAAACTGTACAATATGTGATATATTTGGACTCGCACACAGTTTGAGTCACATTGGACTCGCCTAACGGCTCGTCCAGTATGACGTCAAACTGTGTGCTCGTCCAAATATATCTCCGTATTGTACAGTGAAACGTCTAATAACCTTAATTATAAGCTGTTTTGGACCGGTCTTTGTTAACGGTCAACTTTTCGGGAGTTTCTGCTGATTGACTATCCTAAAGGGGTTGGGTTATAACTATAAAGTCGCGCCAGTCAATAATCATAAAGAGCGAAATTAAACGTTATGGTAGCCAGAACTAATACAGATGACGTTTGACAGATAAATAAGCTACTATGATATCCGATATAGCTATGTTTCTTGTATCTGTTTGGGAAAGTATAAATAAAGAAATGTGGTCGATATAACATTATGTTTGTTTGCATTCAAATTATTACTTTACAACTAAAAACTAAGTGTATGAAGTGTAGAATGTGATTTATGAATTTCTACAAACAATATGGTTTTTAATGACAACATAATTTGTTGCATTGGCTTAATACGGATAGTTTTTATTGACGACATAATTTTAAACTAGGCTACGGGAGGTGGTGAAGAAAACTTTATACTCATCGAGATACCTGTATTTATGAAATATTTAAATTGCACATCAAGTCTTTGTACTTTTATTGATGTATTACAATACATTGTTATCAAATAAGATTTCGCCCTTAAATTAGGTAGCACATAGTATCGTATTATTATGCATATAGCTATGTTCCACAGATATGATGTTGATGGTAATTCAGAATGATTGTGAATAATTTGATATTTCTTAATTCCATTCCCTCTGACAAATCCACTTCCAGCTTAATGACTTCGAACAAAGTTGAAAATAATTTCTGTCGTTGTCCAACGGTACCACATATTATTTAATGTTCTCTATATTGCGTATGTAACATCTTTTGCCACTGCATTTATGGAGCTTCCTAATAATTTGAAAATTGTCTCTGGCATTGGCCTATAAACGTTCCATGCACATGTCCGCGGTTATATTGGACCCAGCCTGCAGCACGGTATTCTCGTGGTATTAAAGGAATAATCATTCATGTATAAACACAATGTTTATATATTAGAAAAATGAATTGATAGACAATCATATAATATTTAATTTTATTTTATTATTGTTTGAAGAAAATCCTTCAAATTAAACTGAGGTAGAAACAAAAACAACGACACTGTCCGCCATTGTAATTTAATCTTATCGTCGGGTATTAACGCGGTTAATATGTTAAACAGCACTTATATTAAATTGAACACAAATACATAACAATAACGTATATTACAATTTAAATATATGGAATTTAAGACACATTTTTTCAAGCATGTCCAATTTTAATTCTCAATATGCACATAATGTATCATTTTCATTTATTCTTGTGTGCAATGGGGAAAAACCTGAAAAAGCTATCTCGCCTCAAGAAACGTACACCAGTGCATAAGTAAGATGTACCCAATGCGGAAACACACTGCATTTACCCCATGTAAAAAAACAAAACAAAACGAAACAACTTCTTCCAACTCAGGTGGACGACACTTGTTGCACACACACCATACGTCAACAGTATCTGTATCACTTTTAAGAGTTGACTCTGTACCCGCATCATCAAGTGGTAGTGGCTGACCTGGTTTTGCTTGCATTGGCTGATGTCGATGGCTGTTGCGACTGCTATTGTTGTGTGGCCTTGGTGTCACAACCCCTGTTTTGACTCTGATGTCCCTTGTTACTTGTTTTTGCACATTGAATCAGCATTCGCCTCATTGTGAAGATTACCGATGAGTTTCACTGGTAGGATACGCTGCAAAACTTGTATTATCTTTTTACGCTCAAAAAGAATAATGCAGTGTCGGTTTCAAATCTTGGAGTTTCCACCACCTTAGAGACCGGGTCGCTTTCCTCAATGTGCGCTTGTTGTACAATGTATATTGATGCTAGGGCTGTCTTGACAACAGTTATGGCAGTTGCACTGAATGGGTATATGCAAGAATGCCTTGGTAAAGGGCTTAACAGTGAGCCTAGCGATGTTTCATGAAGTTATGGACATTCCTGACATGCATAAAGGCCCGACACTCCCTCATTTGTGTCCATCATAGAGTATCAATATGACTGGGTTGTCATCCATGTTCGCACTCAAGATTGCATACCCGAGCTAATTGGCTTGTCGCGTACTCGCGTCAAATATGCGCCTGTAAATCAAACCACATTTTTTCGCACTGACCCTGCAAACGCACCTTCTATGAAGCTGTCTAGCCACCTCGTCCCTGAGAAAATTAAAAAGGGTGGGGCATGGTTGCCAAGAGCATTTGTACCACGATTATAGTGACTGTCTAAGACCGTGGAGAGGTCACTGCTTGGACCTTTGAATCTTTTGCACCAACGCTGAGTCCAACACTGCATAAACCCGTACAAACAGTCCGAGCTAAGTATCCCGTTGACCCTTACAATTTTTTATAGAAAGCGGACAGCCATGCACCTCACATCAGTCACAGAATAAACATACCCTATATTGACCATAAAAACAATATGATCAGCCAACTTTCTCTCCTCTGCACAGATTAAGAGCATTTTTCGTCCAGGTTTACAGTCAACATTTTGCCTTGTTCTGTCCCTAAGTTGACTGAGGGAAATTCCTCCAAGGGTAGCATCAAACGCTCTCTTACGGTTGTCCTTATAATAAGGCTTATTTGCATCTGTAATCTGAAAAACATCAATTTTAGTTTCAGATTAATTCAGCCTTCAAATCGATTAACTTAACATTGATGTCTTTATAGAGCCTGACCTATAAAAATAACTTAAACCGTTGGTGTGTGTAACCCCCTAAAACTATTGAAAAATATTGATAGTGTCTAACCTAAGTGTTGTATATCTGTCACGTGATATGGCGCGGAAAGACGTGTTTAAAATTGGAAGGAGTATTTTGGGTAAATTTCAAGTTTTAAAGAGTGTTTAAGGCTTGGATTTATATCGGAATAGTGGGAGAAAGTATATGTGACTAGTTATTTAGTTCATTTCAAGAAAAACATGATTAAACATGAACATGAAAGAGAAAAGACAGAATAAGTAGTGGGAGTGCGAGCGGGAAAGTAAACAAAGCTACACAGCCAAGAGGCCCGTCTGAAGATATTGAAGCTAGTACTCCGGTGAGTGACATTTTTAGTAAAGCTAGTGCTGTTTTATTTCCGGATTCGATATTCCCAGATGATAACACGTTTGATTTGACGCCAGGGAATAACTCTTACTGTAAACAAATCAATTTCTTAAATATGGCGGACGAAGGCCGCGAGCCGACGAATAAAGACTTGTTGGACTGTATAAACGCATTAGGCGTTAGAATAGGATCCATGGAAAGGAAACTAAGTGTTTTGGATAACCTTGAAAGTAAAGTCATAGACTTTGATAAAGAGCTAAAGAAGATTTGGTTAGCGTTGGACGACCGCATTAAACGCACCGACGCGCGAGTGTATCGCTTGAAGAGATGATGGAGTCCGCTGACGTCGGGGCGGCACAAATGGCCGAGAAGGTGGCCATGCTGGAAAAACAGCGAGAGGAGCTTTGGGACGACGTTGCGTACCTAAAATCGCAATTCATTCCGAACAACTTAGTGTTCACCAATATTAAAGAAGACAACTCCTCCGGCAACGAGACGGCGGAAATCACCGAAACCAAGTTACGTACACATTTGCAAGAAACTCTCAAAATCGCAAAGGATATCGCAGAAACAATCCGCTTTGAGCGCGTTCATCGCTCACCTGGACAGCCAGTGTCCGGTAAAATTCGCAACATCGTTGCCAAATTCAAATATTTTAAGGACCGGATGGTACGGAGACAATGAACACTTGTCAGGAACCGGATGCCAAATGTTCGAGCAGTTCCCGCCGGAAGTGCTGGAAAAACGCCGGAAACTAGTGCCGAAAATGAAGGACGCCAAAAAAGAGGGTAAACGATATTGGATCGTGTACGATACCATTTACGTGGACGGAAAGCCAGTGAAACAGTAGGAGCATGACGGGAATGAACTTTCTATCCTTTCGTGGAACATTCATAGCCTTACCATAGATAAAAAAGAAAGTCCTGACATTGTTAATATTTAAAAACAGTATGATATGTGTTTTCTTTACGAATCATGGTGCGATTCGAATAGTATTATAAATTTAAACGGATACATTTCACATAATTTTTACCGTAAATTTCAGCATCGAAGAGCCCGTAGAAACAGTGGAGGAATTGTTTTATATTATAAAGAGCAATTAAGAGATGGAATGCAAATAGTTAAAAATCATTTTGATACAATCATATGGCTTAAACTTGATCATTTATTTTTAGCTCATCTATTTTTTGATTTTTTTTAATGAGCTATAGTCATCACCTTGGCGTCGGCGTCGGCGTTGGCGTCGGCGTCCTGTTAAGTTTTGCGTTTAGGTCCACTTTTCTCAGAAAGTATCAATGCTATTGCATTCAAACTTGGTACACTTACTTACTATCATGAGGGGATTGGGCAGGCAAAGTTAGATAACTCTGGCGTGCATTTTGACAGAATTATGTGCCCTTTTTATACTTAAAAAATTGAAAGTTTTGGTTAAGTTTTGTGTTTAGGTCCATTTTATTCCTTAAGTATCAAAGCTATTGCTTTCATACTTGCAACACTTACTTACTATCATAAGGGGACTGTGCAGGCAAAGTTTTGTAACTCTGACTGGCATTTTGACAGAATTATGTGCCCTTTTTATACTTAGAAAATTGAAAATTTGGTTAAGTTTTGTGTTAGGTCCACTTTATTCCTACAGTATCAAAGCTATTGCTTTCATACTTGCAATATAAAGAAGTGAAACTCCAGCTGCTGGAGCAGTATTGAATTCTCATTAAAAACAATTAGTTGGTCCTTTATTTAAGGCAAGTGACCGATTGCCCAAACAGTACAAAACAGCACAATACAGCACAATACAAACAAACATAAGCACAAAATATGAATAAAGCTGGGGTCACCGCCTTGGAACGGTCAATGCAAAGCATCGGGGGGTTAAACCGGTTATAGAGCGCTCAACCTCACACTAGGCCCAGTAATATTCATAATACATTTAAGTGTAAATAAAATTTAACGTCATGTAATGTAACTCAAATCAAACAATAATATAAGGGAAATAAAACGCATTCAATTTAATTACAATTTAATTACTCAATGGTATTGAAGATACCAGAGCAACAGAGTTACAACTTTTTGACGAATGATAAAATGAAACTACAAACAAGTGTCAACTACATTCCTTCTTTATAGAAAAAGATTTAAGAATATAGCGTCATTAAGTTAATATTTCAGATAATCATCGCGCAAATACAGGAAGAAGCAGCAATAATGGGTGTAAAAATTCCATATTACATTGCTTGGTTGTTTATGTGACTGCTAAAATTTATTAATAATAATTAAATAAAAAAAGAAACGCCTATTAGAGAGAAAATATAAATAAAATTGAACGTTATAAACCCAATGACCTATGCATGTAGCTTACAACTGGAAAGTTGATCGTATGACGTCAAAAAATCCATGTACCCAGGAACAGAGAAAGAGTTATGACGTAATTGACAGGCGAAGACACAATGACGTGAAAAAATCCAGGGGCAGTACTGTAAAGAAATAATAAAACTATTAATGGGGGGCTACTGCAAAATTGTACTACTAATAAAACAAGTTTAGTTGAAGAAATATTAAGAATCAAATATATAAAAATAGTAATTCCATTCAAGCGACATTATTGGAATCAAACAGTATATAGGTGTTTAGACAACTGACGACAGAAATGATCCGATGTACGATTTGAGTCCAAATGTAGTTTTCATGCAGATTTGTTCATATGACACAAAGACACAATTTTGTTCAACAGTGAAAAATGCCTATAATATCACTAATGATTCCAAATTTAAAGAGAAGAAAAATATAGTGAATCGAAAACCATCAAACACGTGTTTTTAAGTACATAAGCATCGTATCCTTTTGATAAAAACAAGTTGATTAAATTGAAAAGTTTAATAAGAACATTTAGTTTAACATATTTTAATTTGCGGACACGCTTTAAAACATCTCCGTAAAATGATGGATGGGAGATTCCATTATTTAAATGCCACTTTAAAGAAACATTATATTTTGAAATTAAATCACCATACTTAGAGTAAAATTTAGCAAATTTACTTCTTAGGTTATGATACAAAAAGCCTTGTTTTAGCATTTTTTTGTTAATATTAGATTACGATCACTAAAATCTTTGATATATGAACATGCTCTGGCATAACGTACCAACTGCGAAATGTAAATACCATAGGAAGGTCCTTTAGGGATGTTGCCATCTAGGAACGGAAAATTCACAATTTCAAAGTTAAAATCGTCCCGTTTGTCGTATAAGCTAGTTTTGATCAAATTATTATTAATAGTAAAATGTAAGTCTAAATACGCAGCGTCTGTATTGGATATACATGGTCTATTTAAGACTAGTTCTTTTGGGTAGATTTTGTGAATATATTGTTCAAATAATGGATTATCTAAATTTAGTTTGTCATCAATGTACCTACTAGTAAGGTTAAAACAATAAATCAAATCTACTTGCTTAGTTTTAGATAATTCTAACATAAATTCGCTTTCATAACAATATAAAAAAAGGTCAGCTATAAGTGGCGCATAATTACTACCCATAGGAACACCAATAATTTGTTTAAATATTTTACCATTAAATTCAACAAACAAGTTATCCAGAAGAAAAGTAAGTGCTGCACAAAAGTCAAGACCAGTCCAAATGATGTAATTATCTAATATCTGATTAGTAAAAAAAGCTGTTTTAGTGTTTAAAACTAGATACAAACACTTCTCTATAGAAAAAGTTTTTTCAATCAAAGAAACAAGTTTGGATTTTATTAAAGCGTGAGGAAGCGTTGTATATAGTGTAGAAAAATCATAAGTACTTACCTGTGACACCTTATATTTTTTATTTTCAATTTTATCAATAACTTCTAAGTTGTTTTTTATTGACCAAAATAGGTTAATATTACTATTTTTATAAACTTTATTACAAAATTTAGCTATATGATGTCTAATAGCACTCAAAGCAGATGTAAGATACACTGATAATTGTTTGGTGGTACAAGACACTGAATTAGCGATAAAACGACTTTTATATGGCGTCTTATGTAATTTAGGTATCCAGTAAAGTGATGGCAATTTCTTGTTAGTAATATTGACTATTACATTTAATTTTATGCATTGGGCAATATGGTCGGTAATAATTTCATTAGGTTGCTTATTGTACTCACAATATGATGTAGTTTGTGAATGTTCTTGTGAAATAGTTTGAACATAAAACACTCGTCATATTATTATAACATTATTTGCAGCCTTATCAGCAGGAACTCAGACGAATTTAGATTTTAAGTCTTCAAGCAATTTACAGAGATTTTGTTTATTAAATTTAGGTGAATGTGGTAGGGCCAAAGGATTTGTATCGTAAAAACATATTTTATTCATGGCCATACTAAATATTTTTGTTTTCAAATCATTGAGTGCAGTGATTTCAGCATTTTCCTTCCTGCACCATTAAGTGCAATAATCCTGTAAGGATGTTACGATATTCTTAATGCAGTCATCAAAATCAACAGGAATAGGCAATCTGTACTTAGGGCCTCTGCGTAGTAAATTTCTAAGGTTTTTATTTTGAATGAAATTAAGGTCCCCAGTAATAACATGTCCAACTGGACCATATATAAATTTAGAACTAGAACAGTCACATAATGTAGGACAATTTTTGAATACATTTATATCTGTGGAAATAGAATTATAATTAAAAACAATACTTCTTACAGGTTTACTGTATGTGTAGCAAATAAGTGGTGAATCAGTATTGCGGAAATAAGGGGGAATCAACCGACGTACATTTTTATCATTGAATATTTTAGGAAGGTCAATTAAATCAAGACCTTTGTTACAAAACTCAATTTTGATACGATTTCTATTTTTGTTAAGTACATTTTCAATAAAAGGTTTAAGATAGTAGTCAGTGAAAGATTCAATAATACAAGCACATTCATATCGGGGGTCATATTGAAGTAAAATAAGTTTACATTCCTTATCAATATGCGCCAACGAAGAAACAGAAAGAGAGCAAAGTGCACTTAGTAATTTATGTTTACCCCCATTTTGTAATAATGTGTAGCAGTCATTTAAAGAAAGCAGACGTTTAAATTTACGCCTTAAGTTACCATTTTTCCTTATGCCATGTGAACGTTTATTTCTTAGACGTTTACTAAACAGAGAAAATGAACTAATCGATGTATTTTTAGAAATTGTTCCAACATTTAGAATATTATCATTTAATCCAAGTGGGCAAGCTGATAGCAAACGTTTAATCTATTCAAATTCTGACATGCACCTTGCTTTTAATTGGCACTGATTTGAAGTACTATTATTAAAAATAAGTTGCTCCACAGGTTGAATTGAAATATTTGTTACGCTTTGACCCGTTTTATTAAAGTACTGGTAAATGAAGTTATAAAATTTATTGTTATTTTTAATTTAAAAAATGTTCCCTAAAACGTGTTTTAAGTGATCTACCAGTCTGCCCAACGTATTGCGCACCACAACAGGGTACATTTAAAGTAATAACATAAACCACATGCATAGAATTTCATGAGACATCGGATTTAATATTAACTGAAAATTTGCGGTTATTAACAGATGAAATAATAAAAGAGGACATATTTAAAAACTTGCAACATAAACACTTCCTGGAGTTGCACTTATTTATTGTAGGATACCGATTACACGGAGCTTGATTACGCTGCGAACTAGAACCCAGCCGCATTGTACTTCCAATGAAAGATGTTGGAAGTAAACTTAATTTGATTGTAGGTTTAGAAAAAAGTAATTGTCTATAATTTAACGGCAAATGAATACTACGTGTAATCGGAATCCTCAATGGTGAGAGAACAACTTTCAGGTTTTTTGTAATCAATCTTTCCATAGGTTATTTATTTGGCGAAACCACCAATCTTATAATTACATTAATACACATTGCCAAGTCAACATACATGAAAGAGTAAGAGGCAGCTTGTCAGGTAATGGTCTGTAAAAATTCAGTATAACCTGCAGAACTCTCAATTGATGAACATACACGTTTACTTTATAAGTACAGAGAATGTATAAGAATCTAAGTATAAGAAAGGTCTTAAACAAGGTTTCTTAAAATAATAATAAAAACACAATATCGCCACCAGCCTCTGAAGGCTGCAAATGCAACACTGATTAACTATCATAAGGGGACTGAGCAGGCAAAGTTATGTAACGCTGACTGACATTTGGACGGAATTATGGGCCATTTATACTTAGAAAATTGAAAATTTGATTAAGTTTTGTGTTTTGGTCCACTTTACCCCTAAAGTATCATAGATATTGCTTTCATACTTGGAACACTCGCAAACTATCATAAGGGTACAGCAAAAGGACAAGTTGCATAACTCTGGTTGTCATTTTTACGGAATTATGGCCCTTTTTTGACTTAGTAACTTTGAATATATGGTTAAATTTTGTGTTTCGATTCACTTTACTTCTAAAGTATCAAGGCTATTGCTTTCAAACTTCAAATACTTTCATGCTTTCATGAGGTTACTGTACCTGGCAAGTTGAATTTTACCTTGACCTTTGAATGACCTTGACTCTCAAGGTCAAATTATTAAATTTTGCTAAAATTGCCATAACTTCTTTATTTATGATTAGATTTGATTAATACTTTTACAAAACTACTCTTGCCTGACATACCACAATAGACTCCACCCAAACCATCCCCCGTGCCCTCCCCCCCCGAATCCTCCCCCCCCCTTTTTTTTAAGATCATCTCACAAATGACCACCACACCCTCACACTTTACCCCCCCCTCACCCCACCCACCCCCCACCCCCGAAATTTTGCTATTTTTTTGCATTTTTTTTCGAATTTTTGGAAGATAATGTAATAAATGTCCACAAATGTGATTAAAATTGAGAGTCCCTTCACCTTTAAAAAGAAAATAGATGAGCGGTCTGCACCCGCAAGGCGGTGCTCTTGTTTAATACCCAGAACGATATCTATGTATGTGGAGCCTATATCTGGGGAGAAGATTCACCTATGTACAACAGTATTAATGTGGATTTATTTGATATGTTAGAAAATGATTTGTTTTTGTATGATAGCTTAGGCAGTGTTTTTATTTGCGGCGATTTAAACAGTAGAGTCGGTCAGAAAAGTATTTATATTATATTTGATAAGTTAAATTATTGTTGTGATTGTCCTGATTATGTTTCCGATAGCACACCTCCACCTGCATGTGGATTTATTTGATATGTTAGAAAATGATTTGTTTTTGTATGATAGCTTAGGCAGTGTTTTTATTTGCGGCGATTTAAACAGTAGAGTCGGTCAGAAAAGTATTTATATTATATTTGATAAGTTAAATTATTGTTGTGATTGTCCTGATTATGTTTCCGATAGCACACCTGCACGGGCCTCCAATGACAGGTCACATATAATAACCACGGGATAAAATTGTTAGATCTTTGTAAAGGTATATGTTTCCGAATTATTAACGGTCCTATAGGTAATACTGACCAATATACATTTGTGTCCAATAATGGTTGCTCAGGTATTGATTACTTAGTAACTAAAGAATGTAATTTCTCCCAGATTAAGTCATTTACAATATGTCCATTCAATGAATAGAGTGATCACGCTCCACTGCATTTTTCGCTTAACTGTAATAACATTCCCCGTGGTGGTTCATACTATTCAGAGACTAGGTATAAACGGGATTCTACGTTTAGAGAGCAATTTAGCCCACGAATTATTTCTCAAATGCCTTTGTTTAATAGCATTGTTAATACCACAGATAATTTAAGCACGGATTCTGTGAACAATATGTTACTTTTATTTACAAACATTATTCGTGATATAGCTGACCCTTTATTTTCGAAAGAGTGTATTTTTAAAGATAATGTTCCTTTTGAAACTTATTCTTGTAAAAATAAGGAGTGGTTTGACAGTGAATGTATAGATGCCTGTAATTTATATTTAGATGCACTTCGATGCTTCAACAGTGATAAAACGAATAGTAACAGAATAGTTTTATGTTAGAGAAATCAAGTGTATAAAAATATTGTCGGAAAAAAAATGTTGCGATTACAAACAAAGAATGGATAAAATTACAGAATTAAGGAAAAGTAAACCAAAGGAATTTTGGAAACATTTCAAGTTAAAAACCAATAGATCTAATAATATACCGTTAGCGGAATTTACGGATTATTTTTAGAAGATTAGCTCGGATAATTTGGGTGTATCGAATTTAGAATCGGAAAGTTTTAATTGTTGTATTGATTTTAATCTTTCTAATAATGTATATTATGAATTAGATGAACCGATAACGGTGCATGAAATAACAACTGCTATAAAATCACTTTAACGATTTAAAGCTTATGGAAGTGACAACATTTTAAATGAATATTTTATAGAATCTATTGACTTTCTGTCGTCTCATTTATGTGATTTATTTAACAATATACTAAATTCCGATTATTTTCCGGACCAATGGACGGAAGGTATTATCATCCCCCTCCATAAAAAGGTTTTCAAATCTGATGTTAATAATTACAGAGATATTACGTTAGTGAGCTGTTTGTCAAAATTATTCACGACTGTTATAAATAAACGTGTTGAAAATATCTATACAGAACATTACATCATTTCGGACGCCCAATTCGGATTTCGAAAAAGACGATCCACTACTGACGCAATATTTATTTTATATTCTATGATAAATCATTATTAATTAGTTGAAAACAAACGTTTGTATGTTATTTTTGTCGATATGATGAAATGCTTTGATACTATTTATAGAAATGCTTTATGGTTAAAAATGTTTAAATGTGGAATTCAAGGCAAACTATTAACAATTGTGAGAGATATGTACCTAAAAGTTAAGTCATGTGTAAAATCATTATCTTCATTTTCAGATTGCTTTAGCTATGCTGTTGGCTTGCGTCAAGGAGAAGTTATGTCCCCTTTGTTGTTTTCTATCTCTGTAGAAGATCTTGAGTTGTTTTTGCAAAATAATATTAATTCAGGTTTGCAACTAGATGACATTGTTTTAATTGTATTACTTTTTGCAGACGACATGGCCATTCGGTCTTTTCGAAACTAAGGGCGAACAAGAGTTGTCTCCCATTCGGGTAGGCATCGGGTAAAAAGTAAACAAATCAAACGAAAATACGGTCTGCATCTTAGATCTCTGAAATCGTAATATTTACTGTTAATTTCAATTAAAATTTTACGTATACAGTTATTTCTTCATTGATTTATATAGTTATAGTTTGTGTACATTAGACGTTTAATGACGTATTGTCATATAATTTCGCGACACCGATCTATTCATCAGTAAAAGTTTAGAAACACTGATAATAGCTTTCTGCTTTTAAAACTGTGCCTGTTGCATTATTCAACTGATACCCAACATTTATTACGTTTCTGTAAGGTATTTCATTGATTGATACACCTCATTAATATGGGTTTATTCTTAAATATTGATTGATCTTCTTTTGTCACTGTCACACTAGACTATCAGTTGCTGGAAACATTTGTTTTAACCGCAATTTCATACCAGTTAAGAGTAAATTTCTTGATATTACGATTAATAATTTATGATGTTTTGAACTGTTTTTTATTTAAATATATTTTCTTTATAATACTGTTGTGAATGGTAATAGTTCAGTTTTGTGTTGTTTATTTTCACTGTCCACTGACTGAGTTAATTGACCGGGTTCTTCTTCGGATACAGCACTTGCTGAATCGTTTGCTTGCTTTAAGATTCTGATTTCATTGCCAGTCGGTTAATATTAAGGCATCTTACTGTTAATGATTTAATCACGTGAAATTAAATTGCTTGCATTATTTTTTATGAATATTTACAATGAATGTCTTCTAAATTTTTGTTCGACATGTATACAATGTGACCTTAAATAGAGAATTGCTATCACATTGTCTTTTTCATCGAAGAATTTGTTACATTTTACATTTACATTGTAAAGCTGGGGGAAGTTTTATTTATTTCAATTCTATTTGAGCTTTTGTAAGTATTGTAAACATTGTAACAAAAGAAGAAATTGCTTTATATGATTATTTTTTTTCATTCAGCAATATTGTTCAAATCATGTCTGTGTAAATCACCAGAAGAAATCCAGAACCATTTAGATAATTTATACACTTATTGAAATACGTGGGGACTGAAAGTAAATATTGATAAGACAAAGATAATGTTTTTTCGAAAAAGAGGCGGATTATTGCCAAATGAAAAGTGGACACACAATGGTCATGCTATAGAAACTGTAAATGATTTGATTTTAATTATTTAGGTGTTGTTTTTAATTATACAGGTAGTTTTAATTTAAATCAAGAACATTTAATTGGCAAAGCTCTTCAAGCGTTGAATACATTGTTTTGTAAATGTCAAGATTTTGATTTAAAGCAATACATTCTATGTCAGTTATTTGATGCATTCGTTGGGTCTATTTTAGGTTATTCAGCAGAAGTTTGGGGTTTTTACGAAATCTAAGGAATTGGAAAGGATACATCAGAAATTCTGTAAAAGACTTTTAAGAGTTAAAACTAATACCTGTAATGCATGTGTTAATGGTGAGTTAGGAAGATATCGTCTCTTTATATATAGATACATACGAATCGGACAGTATTGGTTTAAAATAGCAGCCTCTGATAACATAATTATCAAAACTGTATACACCAGAGTTTCAGATTACGCCAGAGGCTGCCGAAATTGGATTTTAACATAAAAAAATTATTGGATGACTACGGATTCAGTTATGTATTTTACAGTGTTAATGATATTGATGTTATTTTTTTAAACCCATTCTAAAATCCAGAATTATTGATTCATATAAACAAAAGTGGCACCGTACACTAGAAGATAGTTCAATGTTAGATATTTATAGAACATTTAAGTCAAACTTTGAATATGAGATTTACCTAGACTTAGTTCCGAAAAAATTCAGGTTTTATATATGCAGATTAAGATTATCTGTTCACCCACTTCGTATACAGACTGGTAGATAAAATGGAAACAACATTGCTAGACAAGAACGATATTGTCTTTGTTGTCATGCCACGGACATTGAGGACGAATTTCATTGTGTATGTATTTGTTCAACATTTGTTAGTATAAGAAAGAAATACATTTAAAAATATTACTTTAATAATCCATATGTTATAAAGTATGTACAATGGCTTTTATCAACCAATAGGTCTGAAGTAATAAAACTATGTTTATTTGTTAAGGAATCGTTGAGTATAAAATTGAATTTGTTAAATCGTATAACGTAATTTTCAAATTGTTCATCTGTCTCTGTACTCTGTACTTCTGTATATATTTGTTTTGTAAATATTCATGTTTGTTGACACTTGTTTTTTGCGCATATACATGTTGACATATATCAATTCCAACCACATGTGGTGTTGACGATGTTCATTGTGCAAGTCAAATAAAAATGTCTGTCTGTCTGTCTGTCTGTCTGTCTGTCTGTCTGTCTGTCTGTCTGTCTGTCTGTCTCTCTGTCTGTCTGTCTTTCTATTGTATTATCAGAACATCATAACAACCACGTGATCAACCACATGTTAAGGCTTCTCGATAAAGCCCGCTCCGGTGATAAGCCCTGCTCACTAGTTATCCAGAAACGCAACTGTATAGACGCTTATATGCTACCAGTTAATATGTTAAATAAAATTGTAGAATAGAAGTTTCTGTACATTGTGATATCGCCTTCACATTAGTGTTGACATTCACATACCAAATACACAATATACAACATGGTGTCTGAACTACGGACTTAACGTTCACATGAATTTGATATACACTGGATTTTGTTCACGACGCGCGGAATACTAAACAGTGACAATGAATATGTCTGGAATTAATTAAAAAAGAAGAAGACAAAATCACCTACGTTCTTTTATGGATTGGCGACAAAGGGTGGGACGTGTATTAAACTTGGCAGCTCTCTGACAAGGAAAACAAATATCTTAGGGTTCACTATAAGAGATTTCAAACGTACGTGCAGCCAAAACTTAACACTGTCTTCGCCAGATTTTGTTTTTACAATGAAGTCCAAGGGGCAGACTCAGTCGACAAGTTCATCGCCCGACTCCGCCTCAGAGCGCAAGATTGTCAACTTAAAGACAATGGCATCCAAGACGAAATGATCCGGGACAGACTAGTGATCGGTACCAACAACACACGAATTCGAGAAAAACTGATCAACGATGATGACAAACTGACTCTCGATAAGGCAATTCAGATTGCCCAACATTTTGAATACTTTCAACATCAAATGGCATCGATGAACATTGTTTCTTATCAAACCGGCGCAAGTTTAATGGCGGCAACCTCAGTGGACGCCATCGCCTCCAAGCGAAAACCAGGATCGAAACGACGCCAGACACAGCATAAGCAGTACCCACAACAACAACACCGTGGACAGCAACCCTGTGACAACTGCGGCAACAACCATGGGCCAAACAAACAAATATGTCCTGCTTTCGGAAAACAGTGCAGAAAGCGCCACAAACTCAACCATTTTGCCTTTAAGTTAGACAACAACGGTGTTCGCACAAATCTGTGCATGACATTGACAGTAATGCTGTGGAAATAGCCTGTGGACACAGTGACAATGTATACGGCGACAATTTGGAGTACTTCGTTGACGTGGTAAGTGCACATTCTTCACAATCTCCAGACCGTGCATCTGTACGAATTTCAATTGGGCCAAACCTGACTCCGGTCAATTTCAAAATTGATACAGGAAGTGAGTGCAATTAAATCCCTCGTGATACATTTCGCAATCTTAAGCTGGGAGCCGATTGGAACCCTCCGACAGTAAACTCACCTCATACTCAAGTGACCTCATTAAGATTAAAGGCAAAGTACGTCTCCCTTGCCCCCACTTATCAAACAAAGTAGACGCATTATTCTATGTGGTCGGAAACAAAGACTCTCCACTGCTTGGCCTCAAATCATCACTTGATCTAAAATTGATCAATTGACGTACTTAGTAGAAAACTCCCCAAAAGAGCAGACGCCTCTAACCAAGGACACTGTGATGTCTGAATTCAAAACGCTATTCAGCGGTGTAGGGGAAATCCCAGGTTATGTCAAATTGCATTTGAAAGAAAATGCAGTCCCCGACGTGAATCCCCCGCGCAAAGTACCAGAAGCCCTCAAATCTAGGTGTAAGGCTGAGCTTGATCGAATGGTTTCCTATGGAATCTTGACAAAGATCACTGAATCAACCGCGTAGGTAAACAGTACAGTTCTTATAGAGAAACCTAAGACAGGCAAACTCATAGTATGCATAGACCCAACAGCTTTAAATGACGCTATATGCAGACCCCATTAATCAATGCCGACGTAAGAAGACGTTACGAATGACTTATCAGAAGCTACGCACTTAGAATCCTCGATATCACACATGCCTATTGGAGTGTGAAACTTGTCCACGAGTCTACCCTACTGACGTGTTGTTCGACACCGTTTGGAAGGTACCGATATATACGACTGCCGTTCGGAATTGGTTCCTCGGGTGACATTTGCATGCAGAAACGCAATGAAAATTTTGAAAATTCACCAGGAGTCAATTGTATTGTCGACGACATTCTTTTTTTTAATTATTTTTTTTTATTCAATATAAAACATACAAATTAAACATACATGTGGTCATAAAACAAATTGATACCATTTAGCAACAATAATGTTCAAACATGTTATACAATATATGCTAATATATTCTTTAAAAAAAGACAGAAAAGAAAAAGAAAAACAACAGATTAATTATGAATAAGGATGAGTTGTATGAAGTGGGTAGAGAGCATACTGGACGTGTTATGAAAATTTGATGCGTTTCCATTTTTGGTCAAAAAATGAAGTGAATCATTGTTTAGGGCTATTTCTTTTTCAATTTGAATTTTCAGTTTTGAATAATTGATAAAACAGTTCATTGTAAGTGTTATTTTTCTGTATTTCATACTGAATATAAAATATTTCATTAATATAAATATGTAGTTTACAGCATTATTAACCCCTTGTATTTTAAAGGTATTTATCCCTAAACTGATGTCTAAGAGAGATAGTTTAACATTTAATTGTTGTTCCTCTAGAAAGGTTGTCAATTGATTCCATAGAGATTTAATATGTTTACACTCCAAGAAAAGGTGTTCTATTGTTTCAATATGTTCACTACACATATCACATAGATTTGTATTTGATAGGTTGCACTGAAAAATATATTTATTTGTAGCTATGATGCTCTGGATGTATTTATATTGAAAATTTCTTAGTGTGCTTTCAGTAGTTGATTTATATGGCATGACAAATATTTGTTTCCAATTTAATTCTTGTTCTCCAAGAAGGTTTTGCCATTTAGTTTGAGCTTTGGAGATTTCCGCAGGGTTTTTCATTTGAATTGTGTAAAATATTTTGTTCGTTTTGTTTTGTTTTGCAGTTATGTTTTCTACGACTGTATTTTGAGTACATGGTGTGTTATTTGTATTAGTAGCAGCTTTAATATGTATGGGTATACTTTTGATCAATGTGTAGTATATCAGGAAATTACTTGTAGGCATTCCGTATATGTAGCATATGTTTTCAAAAGAATAGAAGTCCTTTATTCTGTCGTCGTACAATTGATCTACATTTTTTATATTTTTTTCAAAGCAATGTTTATAGAAAAACGTTTTATTGTTAGAAGTTATATCTTTATTGTTCCATAACATGGTTTTACTGTTTATTTTGGTTTCTAAATTATGAGTAACTTTACACCATGCCGATAAAACATTCGATAGAAATATGTTTTTGGTGAAAATTTCTTTTTAAGATATTATTGTCGATATTACATTCAAAAAGTAAGGGGTCACCATATTTGTTTAGAATTTCCTGGTAAAATAATTTGCATTTACTCGCATTCGTATAATCTAAATATCTTTTAACCCAACTACATTTGATTGCATTCAGGAATGAATCTATGTCCGTTAGTCTGATACCTCCAAGTCTACTGGTTGAATTAATTGAGTTCGCTTAATTTTATCAGGTTTTCCGTCCCATATGAAATTAAATATTTCTGATTTTATATCTTCAATAATATCATTTGGTGGGTTAGGGAGGACTGTTAGTGTATAAATTAATTTAGGGAGTGCAAATGTTTTCAACACGGTGTTTTTTCCGATTAATGTGAGTTTGCGATGCTGCTATGATTTAAACAATTTTTAAATTTTTGTAGCTTTGGTAATATGTTTTTTAGGATTGTTTCAATATCATTGTTTGTAAAGATTATTCCTAACGTTGTTGCTTCATCTGATGTCCAGTTGAATTTCATTTCGTTTTTAAGATGAATATTGCTATGTTTAAATTGACCTACCCGTAGCACAGTGCATTTACTTTTGTTAAGTTTAAGACCCGATGCCATTCCAAAAAGGGTTAGCAATTCTATAAGATTATTGAATGAGTCAATACTGTCATTTAAAAAATAAGTTGCTTCGTCAGCAAATAGGGACTGTTTAATTTCTTCGTCAGTATCTAGCGATAATTCCATTTATATGCTTATTTAATTGGATATAGTGTGATAGGTACTCGATGCATATAATAAATAGTGAGAATGAGAGTGGACATCCTTGTCGTACCCCTCGTTCGATGTTAAAACTGTTTGAGAAGAAGCCATTGTTAATTATTATACTGTTAATATCGGTATAATATAGTTTTACCCATTTAATTAGACTTTCACCGAAATTCATATTTTCTAAGCATGAGAACATAAACGAATGGTCTAGTGAATCGAAAGCCTTTTCAAAGTCTGCAATGAAGATGAGGCCAGAATTGTTTGGTTGGTTGAACTAATTTATGCATTCTTGTATCAGACGTACATTTTCACCAATGTATCGTCCTTTAATAAAACCAGATTGAGATCTTGAAATGATTGATGTTAATACTTTTTTGATTCTGTTTGATATACTTTTAGTTGCAATTTTATAATCATTGTGAAGTAGACTAATCGGGCGCAAGTTTGATAAGGATTCTAGGTTTTTTTCCAGGTTTTGGAATGAGTGATATTATACCTTGTGTTTGTAGCGTAGTTAGGTTTTTGTTGTTAAATGAATAGTTAAGTGTATTAATTAAATGTGTTTTAATATCATTCCAGAATATTTTATAAAATTCGACTGTGATGCCAACAGATCCTGGATTTTTGTTATTTTGCATTTCTTTAAGTGCTAATCCACATTCATATTCATTGAGTAATCCGTCGCATCAGTTGTTTTTCTTCTTGATACAAAGCATGATGTGTATTTTTAAAGAGGGTGTTATTTTCAACATGTTTTCGTTCATATTGGGTTTCGAAATATAAACGTTGTTCTTCTAGTATTTGGGTTCGGTTTGTTATATCTTCGCCATTAAATACTAATTTGTGTACAGTTTTTTGTTTACTTCTACGTTTTTCTATGTTTGCGAAGTATTTTGTATTTTTTTTCCATTGTGTTCAACATGTTGTGCACGTGCTCGTAATGTAATTCCATTGAGTTGTGTATGATAAATTCCTTCTAATGCTTGTTTTTTGTTTTATGTTAGTTCATTCTCAATGTCTTTGGTATCGTTTGTGTTTGTTTCATGTAATAGTTTTTCAAGTGTTTCAATGATTTTGATGGTTTAAGTTTCAAGTTTGCGTGTTTCTTCTTGTTTAAATGATGTGCATCTAATTGTTGTGTGACGTATGTTTCCTTTAATTACTTCCCATAAGGTGTTTGGGTTCGCATCTTTGTTATTTTGAACTGTATTGAGTATTTCTTGTTTTATATGCGTTTGGTATTGTGTATCTAATAACATGCTGTTATTGGTTTTGAAGTATCCTGGGCCTCTTTCATGTTTCATTTTGTGTAGTTTAAGTTTAACTAGAAAGTGGTCAGTCATGAATCCTGGTTGTATGCTACATGTGTCAATAATGTTGCAAAGTGATTCAGATATTAAAAAATAGTCTTATCTGCAGAGTGCGAGGTGAATTTGCTTTCGTTTGGATTTACTGCACGCCAGGTGTCTATCATATTGTAAATTTCAATTATGTTATTTAAAATGATTCTATTTTCAGAATGAGAATACAGTTTTTCCTTCTTTTTATCTAGTAATGGGTTAAGGACAGTATTGAAATTACCATCGACTATAATGTTCTTATCTTGGTTGGTAATTATAAAGGATTGTTATGTTTCGTAAATTGTGGAGTCATCATTAATCTTTTTAAAATGTGGATATACGTTTATACAATGATATTAAGAAATGAATAACTTTTTTTAGTTACATGAAAAATCACCAGATGTAATACTTTTAAGAATTCTTATGGAAGATTATTGTTATTTTAATGACATCATAAGTGCATAACAATAAATAGCTTTTTTATCATTACTTCTACGATCTTGAAACAAAAAACCGAGGGAACACCGGAGAGCCGAAAGGGCGTATTCATTCAAAAGAAATATAAATATAAACTGGCTTACCGGGTGAAAATATCCGCTACTCCTTCACGAAAAACACTAAAACGACGCCATCTTTGAAGTTTTGCAACAACTTTCTCACTTAAATGCGGGAAGCTCCTATATACGCAGGCCCCCCTGTTTAATATTGTGTTTATTTTAAGAGTTAATAAAACTTAAGAAATAGTGATTTAAGTTTTTAACAACTGGATAAACCACAAGAGTATTGAATCTTCTGTGCTATATGTTCGACTCCCACTAATTCAAGTAGTCAATTGGTATTACAGTTACCAATTTATTAATTATTGTTGTTTGTTGAAAAAGTATTATGAATTTAACATCATTATGCATTCACGTCTTTATTAATGTCTGTATGTGTAAGCACATGTTATTGTCTTACAAAAAAAAACCTACACCTTCTTCAAATATTATTTGTTTTGTCTGTGATATCCAAACAATTATCTTAACAAAAACCAGTATGGCTTACATTTCATATACACATCAATTTTAAGATACATAAATAATTGTTGGTTGTATATATTGTTAAAAGTGATTTTTGCAATGAATACAATTAAAAAAGTAATGTTTATAATAATAATGTTTATAAGAGCTTCATTATGTTTAAATTACTAACAATTGTTTTATATGATGTTCATTATGTTTCAATTGCTTAAAACTGTTTCTTTGGCTTGATTTGTTTCCTTAAATAAAACAAGGGCTGTTTGTAAAACATGCATGTCCCCCCCCCCCAAAAAAAAATGGGCTGCCAGCTGAAGTGGCAGCCATTGTGTGAATACGTTATGTATGTGACCTTGACCTTTGACCTAGAGAACGGAAAATCAAAAGGGGTCATCTGTCAGACATGACCAATGTCCCTTTGAACTTTCCTGATCCCAGGCTTAAGCGGTCTTGAGTTATCATCCGGAAACCGATTACGGATTCGAGTCACTGGGACCTTTTCACTTTGACCTAGTGACATGAAAATCAATAGGGGTCATCTGCCAGTCATGACCAATGTACCTATGAAGTTTCATAATCCTACGCCTAAGCGATCTAGAGTTTTCATCCAGAAACCATTTGGTGGACGGACCGACAGAGGGACGGACCGACATGTGCAAAACAATATAACCCCTCTTCTTGGAAGGGGGCATAATAAATACCATAGTATTATTGATTGTTAAAAAAAAGATAAATGTATATGGGTACGTTGCTTTAGGTCCGTCCATGCACAATTTTTGTCTGGACTATTTCTCAGCAACTAATGACCGGAATTCAATGAAACTTTATGGGAAGCTTCACTACCAAGAGGAGATGTGTATATTATCAGCGGGTTCTGGTCGGATGATTTTTCACATAGTTATGGCCTTTTGAAGTTTTCCATTAACTGTACATATAGTGCAATTCTTGTCCGAGCTATTTCTCAGCAACTAATGACCGGAATACAATGAAATTTTATGGGAAGCTTCACTACCAAGAGGTGCCCTGGAGTACAGTCTTGTACAGAGAGTCGTGCATGGTGACGTGTCCAAACCATGCCAGCTGTACCTTAGCACAACTATTCGTGGTCATGGTAGTGCATTTATTAATTTGCCCTAACTGAAGAGAACATCAACAGAATCGATTTGGGTTGGCATGTATAGTAAAGTTTCTTGGACCTTGCGTAGTACAATCTGATCTCAGTTCTTAAATTTAAAGATATAATAGCATATACTGGACAATATAACAGCGAAGATTTTTCACACATTGAATAAACACTCATTCAAGGATAAGCATAAAGGATTTCTTTGCCTGTTAATTTGTGTAGTAAAAGTAAAAGAATGCTAATATTATAAACATTATTTTGTTTATAAAGCTTAACTTCTACAAGTGTAAAATGAATAAATGCATTACAAGTATAACAGGAGCCAAGAAATACATTGAGTATGAATATGATTATGAAAAAATATCTCTTACACAAGAGATGTGTTTGTCAGAAACACAATGACCCCTACTGTGCCGCTTTAATTTTTTTAACATTGAAGGTTGACCGTGAACTTTCGCCACTAAAAAGGTGCAGCTCCATGAGATACACATGCATGCCAAATATCAAGTGGCTATCTTCAATATTGCAAAAAGTATGGCCAATGTTAAAGTTTTCTGACGGACGCACAGGCTGACAGAGACAGACAGACGGACAGTTCAACTGCTATATGCCACCCTACCAGGGGCATAAAAAACACCTAAGAATCCCTTGAAAGCTAATGGGAATTGTTCAGTGCTATTGTCTCGCAACTTAATATTTAAATTTGATGATTGTTGTTTTTTTGCACTCTCTTACATTACCATTGAATCGTATTGTATAGATAACTTTATATGGTTTGAATATTTTTTTTCTTTTTCATCTCTTATTGTTGTAGTCTTCACAACTTGTTACAAAAACTATTAATTGTCTACTAAAATAAAAATGTATTTATATTCCTTTTTCATCTGTTAGTGCAATGAATACATACTTTCATTGTGTTAACATACTAGAAATGTCTTCTTTTTATTTTATTTTTTAACTGTCATATTTTTTGTATAATTGTTTTTCAAACTCAGAATTACAAGCAACTGAAGTTATACTTTAAATTTACTTTCATTATTTAAATAATTTATATATGTAGCTTATGCACCTATTGTTCATCTCAGATTGCATTATATCATTAAAACCTGTTGAAAAATCTGTAAATGTTCAATGAAGCCTTTTTTGGAGAAAATGATGCCCAAAATAACCCATACATGACCAGTGTCTGATCAAAATTTTATCTGATAACAACCATATCTTACCCTTGAATGTGCTTTATGGCAGAACCGAATGGGGTTTAGAAACTATATATCACTAGGGGGTGTTGATAATGACAGATAAGAATTTATGATGCCCCATGACAGGTGATTTTTTGTACTAGTAGAATACATTGCAGAAATGTGTACCTTGTCATAATTTGTATCTGTTAATTAATCTTAGGGATACAACTACGAAATGATTTTTATTAACTTAATAAGATATAATTATACATATGCCCAATTTATAACTAAAATGAATGTAATTTCCAATGAAAAATGTCGTGTTATTACTGCAAGTGGTAGTTAGTTAGTCATTACAGGATTATAACTGTTTAAAACTCTCATTTATATTTATATCAGTTATAGTTCATAATGGTAATTTGTGCACATCAATTCCCATATAGATGTTCAATAAAAACAAAACAGAATTTGCATAAAGCTTTTTTTCAGGTATTCAAAAGAATATGGTCAAATAAGGTCATGTAGTTCAAATGTATCAAAATTAATAATATTGCTTTGGTGAATCCCACCAGTAGAATTATTGTAAACTAGTAAGCAAACATGAAATCACACATGTACATTTGAATGCTATCCTGGGCAGGTAAAATGAAACATTAAATGAAGTGTTGTTATTTATTGGTTTTCCAACATGTTTTAATTATATACTTGCTGTACACAAATACAAAGTGTGTTGTGCTGTGTAAAAATTTAGGCAGCATATAGAAAGTCAACCTTCGCAAATTAAACTAAAATCATCTTAGTCTTTAAGTATAATTGTCCAAATGTTACTACTTTATGTTTTCTTATTTGAGTTTGTGAATGAGACAATTACAATGTATTGTATTTTTTATTTGTAGCTATTAATATTCATGGCTTATAAAAAGGGGATACACACTCCTTAAGAATTTTCTCCAGACTACTCCAAGTTCAAATACAAAATGCCTTCATAAAAACAAGAGCTCACAGATTGTACGTGGCAATGTCGTTATTTCCAAAAGGTTGGCTCAGACTAAAAAAAAAAAGAAAAGAAGTATACCGGTATACCCTAATGACTCAAACCAAAAGAATAGATTCGTTAATGAGTAATCATCCTTTGTCATTAGTAAAATTATAAGCGTGAGAACAACAAAAACCCTGATTTTTCAATGTGTTTATATTTTTTCAATAGTATTTCAGCACTTGTATCGCATATGTATAAAATGTGACATGCATGATGCAATTAAACAATTAGGTTATAGCTTTTTATTCCAAAGGATGCTTGTTCAAGCCTTGTTATTGTTCATGTACATTTGAATAGGTTTTCCAAAACATGATTTATACATATCAGCTGTTCAAGCCAAATATAATAAGACACAACCACCACCAACATCATTATTTTTAACAAATACTTGATCTTGCACTTCTCATGGACAAGTCCAAAACAAGACACCCACACCACCAACATCATTATTTCAAACAAATACTTGGTCTTGCAATTACTTCTCACGGGCCATACCTATCAGCTGGACAAGCCAAATATAAAAAACAACCACAACCAATTTCATGATTTTAGACAATTACCTGGTCTTGCGCTTCTCATGGGCAATACTTATCAGCTGGTCAAGCCTCACATAAGACACAACCTCAATCAACATCATGATTTTATTAATAACTTGGTTTTGCACTTCTCATGGGTAATACATATCCGCTGTTCAAGCCAAATATAAGACACGGCTACCACAAACATCTTTATCAGACCATTACTTGGTCTGGCGCATTTCTAATGATAGTAAGTATCAGTTGGTCAAGCACAATTTAATACAAAACCACCATCATCCTTAATTCAGGCAATAACTTGGTCTTGCACTTCTGATTCGCAATAAGTATCAGCAGGTCGAGCCAAATATAAGTCAAAACCACAAGCAAAATAACTTTATTTCAGACAATTACTTGGTCTTGAACTTCTCGGGGGGGGGGGGGGCAATTTGTATCAGCTAGTCGAGCCAAATATAAGACAGAACCACCAACATCAATATGTCAGACAAACTATTGGTCTTGCATTTCTCACTGGCAATTGACATTGACATTGACGCCGCTGTCAATCAAATCCTTATCTAAGAATTGATCTACCAATCAGCGATCGATTAATCGGGCGCGCGAGTTAGCAACGAACTGTCAGCCATTTCCTAGACATTTTTGTCTAGGCTCACTTTTATTTCAACGAGTTTCTTTTGTTTTCCTCTTCAAAAAAAGTTGATTAAATGGTAAAACGGTGTCAATGGTGATTATGTAACTCGGAAAATCGATATCCTGTCAGATTAGTTGGTGGCATTGAATTTATATCGTTTTCAAAGCCGAAAATAGATCTTGAGAAGTGTAAGAGATAGATGAATGCAAGCGGTCGTCCCCACGAACAACTGAACGTCAACACTGTCAAAGACAATTACAATATCTTATTATCGAATATACTAGCAGATTCAAATAGTTCATGTTATCGATCTGATCATCACATAATAGTTCATGTTTTAATAGTTTTGTCAACTACTAGGTGATTAATAGAAGCAATGTTCATCTGCATAAGAGAAGTAAAACCCAGCATGAAGCCTAATTCATGCTGTGTTTTATTACTCTGATAGTAATGCACTTTATTGTCATTATACACGTTATTAGAAGGTGACACGTGATATCTTATCTTAATTACGGTATCTACACATGTGCAGACATGTGGTGTCATCAATGAACGCTTTTAATCCACACTTGGAAATCGAATGCCTAGTTGTCATTTTTTTAACGAGTTTCGTTTATTTTGTTCGAAAACAAAAACGGAAATGAAATATGGCAAAACGGTGTAAATAGGGATTATGTAACTCTGACATTCGGTATCAGGAAAGATTTCCAACACGGATATTCGGTCTTGACAAGAGCGAATGGAAGCTTCAGTGTGTAGAATTACCGAGATACCCCTTATAGAACATTAATATATTTCAAAAACTGGAAATGTCATATAAGCAATAACTAAGCATTATTAAGTATGAATTATATCACGTGTGCATGTTAAATAATATAGAATATTGGTACCCACTTTGCGTAACTTACATAATCCCCGTTATTAATCGACTTTTCGTGTGTATGAGAAACAATTTAAAACCATTTTTGTTACTATTTTAATACAAACGTATCGATACATTCCATTGTATAAGAATTATTTTTACTGATATAACCAAGAAATGCGAAAACTAGGTGGAAGTCGGTACCTGCGCGTGCGTCTGATACTTGTAGCTTTATTAGCTTTATTAAGTAATCGACTAAATTTTCCTTCATACAACGCTAATTTATATCAGACAATGACCAAACTGATTGTGTTGTTTTGCACTTTCAATTATAGTGATTGATAAATGTCCAATAAGCAATGTTAAATATTATTAATATCACTTTTATACGTAATAACATGTGGGATTTATGTACCCACTCGGCGTCAGCAAGCGCGTGAAACTTCACCGAAATCCCAGTTATAAAGCGATATTTCGTTTCAAATACACGAGGGAAAATGTGTCGTTATATTTTCGTAAATAACATGGGTAAATACCGATGTAGAAGTGTTAATTTATTGCTAATACCACCATTACACGTAGTAACAGGTTCGATTTCGGTAAGCGCGCAAGCGTTTGAGAGCGTGTTTAATGTATCGAAATAAAAACGTTATAAATAGCTGATGTTCTCTATAAACGTATATTTTTGCATTTGCATAAAAACTAAATGACTCAAACCCCTTTTACAAGTGTTATATGGTTTGAAAAAGTCCATAAAAATCATCCGTAAATCTATATGCAATCTATAGGCAAAGAAGCCATTTTGGTGTTAGCTTGTCTGGGTTTGCTAATCGCTAAGCCACGTGATTAAGTGGTCGGAGCGATCATCGTCCAGGCATCATGTCAATTCCTATCAGCTGGTCAAGCCAAAGATAAGACACATTACAAATGCCAACATCTTTTTTTTTTCAGCCAATTACTTGGTATTGCACTTCTCACTGGCAATAAGTATAAAATGGTTATGCCAAATATAAGACACAACCACCACCAATTTATTTTTTTTAGACAAATGATTGTTCCTGCACTTCTCTCGTGCAATAAGTATTAGCTTTTTAAGCCAAATATAAGACACAACCACCACCAATATCATTATTTCAGACAATTACTTGGTTTTGCACTTCTCGGGGGCAATTATTATCAGCTGGTAATGCCAGTCTGTAAGTTGGTTTTGCAAATCTAAAAGGCAAATATTTTTGCAAGCCATTAAAAATATAATACACCGCTACCAAGTTACCAACATCATTATTTCAGTCAGTATTAAAGTGAGTCTTACATGAATCAAATGTAATTATGTATTATAATAAATGTATTACTAGCTAGAGAAAATACGTACAAAACATCACCACAATTATAATATGAAACAATATTTTGGGAATATAAAAAATGGGGAAAAGCTAGAAATAGCCATAAGAAATATAAAATATTTCCAACACCAGCACAATTATTTTGGTTAATAACTTGACGAATGATGAAATAACTGTAAATGTATTACACAATAAAACAATATTCACTTTTTGGTTCCCATATCTTAAGTAATTTTGGCAGGATTAAAAAATATTAATTTACCAATATAACAAATCATTTTAATTCAATTTAAACACTTACAGATACGTAATACCTTAAGAATTAACCATATTTTCTACATATAAGCGTTCACAGAATGTGTGATATCTAAACGTTTTAAGTATACTTGTGGTGACACTTCAGTATAAACATATTCATAAAAATTTGGGTCCGGTTGTTAGCACATTGATTTGAAACAGTGCCGTTTTAACCTGTGAGGCCGTTTTACCTCGGGACCGTTTTCATTTTTACCACTAATAATTTTCACCATCAATGTCCGAAAATAACAACAATCCGAACAGTAATTTTTTTGGATTATTGATGTAAATAAGTCATTTTGTACTTTTAATATTAACAAAACTACTACAAATTCAAATTAAATAAGTGCTACTTGTATCGGACATCGGTCGTGAGAAATGCAAGACTTCCGGTTTATCTTAAGAAATTCACGGTCTTGCAATTCTCACGTTACACCGGAAACTCGGTTGATTAGTCGCATAATCGATTAAGTAGATTATCTATTGGCTTTCCATCAAAACCCACAGGCCCTCGGCATAAGTTCCTATATACCCTCCTCCCCCAGCTTCTACCCATCTCTCAAAATCTTAAAATTGTCAATTTGTTATACAAAATATCAAGACAAACAACGTTAGTGGGATGTTTTTCTCACTTACATATATATATAACAAGGTATATGACTTTGACCCTTGAAATGCTGATTTCGGCACACCAGCCAATTTCCGATACTCACTATCCCATTAATTTTGAAGCGATATGCAAAATCTTGGTATCAAACAAAGCAGAGGACTTTATACTAAATGAATACATCGATGCCTGTTCGCATTACTCTACCGGAAAACGGTCATCAAACAGCAAACTTACAAAATCGTTTCCTAGAATCGATATTGCTACCACGAAAATACATTGCAAAGTTGCATAATTCGGTTGGATAGTTATTCACATAAAAGTCATTGTAATTACACATCCCATACGATTAAATACAATCAACATTAAAGAAAGATATTTCTTGCTGACATAAATATCCCTCTAACCATAATCAATTGCGATAACCAGCTTTCCAACTATTCAACCGACGCCTTTCCTAATCGCTACACTACGCTATTGCCCAAGAATAGTCACAGCTTCGTTATTAACCAATTAGTGCACAGTTTTGTTGAAAACTATTTTGATCTCGACAGCAGCGTAGCAATTGTGAAAGGCATCTGTTGAATAGTTGAAAAGCTGATTCTAGCAACAATTTTTTTTCTTGTTATTTTGTATAACAAATGGACAATTTTGAGATGTTTTGGAGGGGGTAGCAGCTGGGGGGGGGAGTGGGTAGTGCCGAGTGCCTGTGTCCAAACTTATGATTAAAGTTCTTGTTTTTCGCCGACCTTTTAGTCATAATGTCCATGCCTTTCAGCAAACGGGTCACGCCGTATTTTTGCAGGATTTTCTGTTTTCAAATATCAATTACTTTATTGAAATGAGCAAATATAATTTTTATATTAGCCTCGTTCTAGAACGAGAGCAGCGATGGCGTTGAAAGCATATTTGCAAGTTACAGGGAAGTTGCTGCTGAAGTAAATGTTAACGGATCGGACAGTTGACTGAATGAACGAGAGCACCGATGGTGTTAAAAGTCTCAGGCTGATATGGGTGGTCTTTTTCAAAAGGGTGCATTTCATTCATTATAAGACATAAGTTTATAAAACCTATATTATTTTTTTTTTGCTATTGATTGTAAATTATGATGGTAGTTTTAAAATTTTGATTTTGTGTTGGTTTATACCTGAAAATGTGTATTAAGTCATAAAGCTTGTAAGAGAACAAGTTATGTTCAGTAACCTTTAGTTTCAGAACATTTAAAGCAATTTAATATTGAATCAATTTATATTTTGTTACAATTTTTAATTTCAATGACAAAATAATCATTTAAAATCTAACTATAAGCAGAATTTCAAAAATCTGACCTGTATTACAGCCCTGTGTATATTGCCATTGTCAGCATTCAAATTTCAAGCAAATGTTACCTCTTCCCATTTTCTCATTCTTCAGTGTTGTTTTTGCAGAAGCATAGTTAAATAGCACAGGGTAATTAATCAAGGCATCATCATTTAACAGTTTCAAGAAGTTTAATGGCTCCTACCTCTCCATTTCAACGTTCAACTTTGTACGACCTGTTAATGGGGGAATCCTATGTCCACCCATTCTCTACATTAAATTGATTCAAATCGGTCAATTACTGGCTCAAAGTAAATCATTTTAGTTTCAATTAACACATCTCTATTACTTTCAAACTATACTTCATCAAATCAATAGAAAGGCAGGTCAGAATCCATGTCAGAACAATCAGAAAACATTCATCGCACTCCGCAATTTTTCTTACACATTTTCAAATAATGAAAGTGCTTTTGTGAATTTCTATCAATAATTAACCAATTCAAGTTTACATATCCATAAAACAGGGCCGAATGAATTCAGTTATGTAAAGATTTGACCACTCCCAGAAGTAAACAAAGGAAATTGAATGTCACCGTAAACAAGAACAGAATTGTTTTACGAACGAAATTTGTTTTAGTTTCCAAGAACGTTTTTTCACGTAAAACGGTCTTAAAAAATTCACTAAAAACGGTTTAAGCAATATTCTTGGAGGAAAATGTTAGAAAAAATTTTCTTAATGAACAATTGTAAGAATTACCAAATACTATATTAAATATATAGTTCGTCTGCCCAAAATCAGGTAAGGCATCAAAAAAGTTAATCATTTCCCTATGTGATTTCGAAATGTGGTATAACCGGTGATTCGAATTTTAAAAAATGGGCGTTCAGTGCACGTTCTATATTTAGACTATAAATTATGACGTCCGTGACTTCTTTTGGCGTATCCGCGACAAGTAAGTCACGCTCTGATCATTAAAACAGGAATATGAAGCTTCATGAAGATCTATCGAATTATTTGTCTAATGCAACAAAATACCGTGCCCATTGTAACGAATGTGATGTAACGTGTCCTGAATAGGACCTTTACAGTGAACACGTTTAAACATGTGCTATTTGCATGTCTGTGAATATTTACGAAAAGTGTGCACGCTTGCAGAGCTAATCTAGACGAACCGAAAAATTAATGAAATAAATCTCACTGATAAAAACAAATGGCCGTTATACTATCATTCAAACATTTATACTTCATGACGTCATTTGGCTGATTAGCGACACTTCAGGCGCGTCGGGACCGATTAGCCCAACGTAGGAGTTACGGTTTGCTAAGATTGGACAAATACTTACGTCCTAGAACGCTCACGAGGTTGCCATTCATGTCAATTAACGTATCGTAGGCGTTTGACCGTTTGCCGCGCAATTATTTTTTGGAAAATCGCCGCAAAACTTGGTACGCTTGTCAGGTTTATTAAGGGCATTGATTGGCTGCGGTCCAGTACTTCGAATCCAAAAAGTAACCGCTGTGTGCCCGTTCCAAATGCAGAATTCTACGTCAAAAAGGCGTGAATCAACACACTTTGCGGACACGCAACACTTTAGACACGCTTGTATAGTAAAGCCAAAAACGTGAATGTAAATTTTGAATAAGCTTGGTCAAATACTGTGCCGAGGAGAACGAATCAAAGCGCTGTAGGCGCTGAAGGCCTGTGGCTAGATTTAGTTTGCTTGGGAAGAAGTATTGTCGGAATTTCTCCCTTTGTCCGAATTTATACGGATTGACCTTAGCGGTTGAGTGCAGAAGCTCAGAGACTGTAAAAGACAATATGTGTGTATATACTACAGCGTACATATACGGTGGAGGACTACACGATACTGTTAGTGGGAACGATAACCTTTTGTTCAACTCTACAGATCTGGTAGAGGTTCGTCTACATAGGCGGTAAAGATATACAACAACAACAGCAACATGGCCGCAAAAAAACTGTTATTGTACGCGTCAAATAAATCACTTTCAATAGCTAAAAATAGCTTTTTATTACATAATTAACAGACCAGGAAAACACTCATACTTCCTTTATAATGTGTTTACAAAAGAAGATCCACTTACCCTGATAAAGAACGGTGTACCGATTAAATACATTGTCTCACCTAGAACTTTTCGCGCTCGATTTGCGCCGTGAAAAACCATATCCGGTTACTTGGTCTGTTTCCGAGACCGTGAATATTTGTTTTTTTTTTATTTTCTTTTTTTTCTGGAATGTCTTGTTAACGCAAAATAAAATAACAATATTTTAAAATATGTTTATAAATACAAAATATAATGTCTTCAAAAAAAATTCTCATAAAAAATGTCCTCTTACCGTCTCCGTAAACACTCGTATCGTTTTGACCTAGACCGTCAAGTGAGGAACTTATTATCGCATGAATATGTTAACAATAAAAACTCTGTCGTAGCGAATGCTATGCAATTTTGCTTCAAGAATATTGTTTTACATTTTTATGACACTGTCATGTTATATAGTGATGTTGGGTATTTACGGAGATCTGCGAAAAACTACTTTTATTGTGCATAAATTAAAGGGATCTTTTCACGCTTTGGTAAATTGACAAAATTGAAAAAAGTTGTTTCAGATTCGCAAATTTTCGTTTTAGTTATGATATTTGTGAGGAAACAGTAATACTGAACATTTACCATGGTCTAATATAGCCATTATATGCATCTTTTGACGATTTTAAAACCTAAAAATTATAAAGCGTTGCAACGCGAAACGATTGAATAATTTGGAGAGTTCTGTTTTTGTCGTTAAATTTTGTAAAACTACGAAGATTACTTATATAAGGTATAAAATACTTCACGTATAGGTACTCGGCGGAATAGCTTAGTAGGCTAAAGTGTTTTATTTTACTTCAGGACTCTGGCAGGACTCCAGCGGTGACTGGTTCGAAACCTGGTCCGGGCAATATTCTTTTCCTTTTTTTAATTTTATTCTTGATTTTTTACTGGAGCTTTTACGATCCAATGTTTACATTTATCGATATTAAGCATTTAATGAATAAGTTAAAAAATGCCAAAATCTTTGAAAAGGCCCCTTTAAGTAGTAAATCGGACTGTCGGGAATTTGGGTTTTTAGCAGACAGCCAATTCTGATAGGCTCAGAAATGTGTATCATTAATATGGCTTTGTGGCTACGCCCCAGGCCAAAAACCCGTTCAAATTGTAACTAATTTAAAAAAATAGACTTGAATGAAACGTTGACAGTGTACGCGTTTATCAGGTGCCACTCGAAATCGTCTGAGAGTATTACATCAGACTTATGAATCTTCATCCCAATGCTCAAGAAGGATAGAGCTATACAAAACTCTAATTCGACAACAAATTGTTCCAGTTTAATATTTAAGTTGACATAATGATAATGACATTAAAGGACTTGTTCACAGATTTTCGTACTTTTGAACAGTGAAATGGTAACTTATCAAAACAGTTATATTTTGGGTAGGTTTAAATTTTTATTGTAACAAGAAAAAATATACAATGCAAAACTGAGCCTACGGTGGGGATCAAACCCGGAACCTCTAGAAGCGAAAGTTAACGTTACCATGACACCACTCGGGCTTCAAACATGTTTGGTTGTGGTAAAAACACTATGACAGTTAAACCCGTTTTTTTTATAAACTATTGATGAAAAGCATATGTAAATAAGAAACAATATAGGTCCTAAGACGCTCCCCTGTGGTATACCACTTTTCACGGATACCCAAGTAGATTTTGACGCCCAGACACGAACATAATGATTAAAGAGTGTACACAAAATGTTGCATAGTTCCTCAGAGCATTCTCTCAGCAGCGGAGAGTGAATACACTCAATTCCAGGTGACTCTGAAGTATTTAGTGAAGACAGTTTTTTCTTAACTTTTGAAGGAGTTATTTCAATATCAATTAGTTCTTCATTAAAATGCTGTTCACTTAGAGTAGGTATTTAAAATAGGTCCTCGTCTGTAAAAACACTCGAGAAAATGCATTCAAAAGCTCTGTCTTTTGTTCAGCGGAGGAAGAACGTACTCCATCTGAATTTTTTAGATCACCAATGCCAGTTTTTGTTTTTATTAATTAAGCGCCCATAGTTCCAGAATGACTTAAGTCTGACTTAATATTTCCAGCAAGTTCTTTATCAAAGTTGAGCTTTGCATCTCTACATGACTTTGTAGCTGCATTACGCTTTTCAACATACTGTTGAAAATTACCTTTCGTTTTGCACATAAGATATTTTTTTCAAGCTTTCTTTTTATTTTCAATAGCTATAAGTGCTTCTTTGTTCGACCATGGATTTTTCTTCGTTTTTTTTGACGGTTTTACCCAAGGTACATGTTTTTCTATCGATGAGTTTATAACATTTAGAAAACTATCCCAAAATTCCTGTTTTCGCTCTCAATGTCACACTAGTAAGTTGTCTGTAAAGACTCTGTTATAGCAGTATACGTTTGAGCGTGGAACATCACACAGCTTGATATCCGTATAACACATAAAACCAAAAGAAAGACATGAATGGTCACTCGCACCTAAAGGCGGTATAGTATATCTAGATCGTTCAACATACCATCCTCGTTAGTAAAAAGTAAATCTAACCGCGAAGGTGATTGTCCAATACAATGTATTGTCTCTCCACCCACATGCTGATACAGAAATAAATCTTTAATGATTTCCATGAACATTGAGGAACAATATTCTATACTGTCATGTGTTTGATATAATTCCCAGTTCAATTAATTGAAATCGCCTGCAACAAGGATATGTGTATCTTTCTGTTAAACAGCCTTTCTTAGAAGTAAATTCAAGTTAAAGGTGCCTTTTCACAGATTTTGGCATTGTTTAACTTATTCATTAAATGCTTTATATCGATAAATGTAAACATTGGATCGTAAAAGCTCCAGTAAATAATCAAGAATAAAATTAAAAAAAGGAAAAAAATATAGCCCGGAACAGGTTTCGAACCAGTGACCCCTGGAGTCCTGCCAGAGTCCTGAAGTAAAAACGCTCCAGCCTACTGAGCTATTCCGCCGAGTACACGTACTTGATGTATTTTATACCTTATATAAGCAATCTTCGTAGTTTCACAAAATTTAACAACAAAAACAGAACTCTCCAAATTATTCAATCGTTTCGCGTTGCAACGCTTTATACTTTTAGGTTTTAAATTCGTCAAAAGATGCATATAATGGCTATATTAGACCATGGTAAATGTTCAGTATTACTGTTTCCTCACAATTATCATAACTAAAACGAAAATTTGCGAATCTGAAACAACTTCTTTCAATTTTGTCAATTTACCAAAGCGTGAAAAGATCCCTTTAAAGTTATTCTCTTTGGATGATTGCGGACTTAGATAAACGTTGCCTATCAATAGACTGTCTGATCCTAGAAGTTTCAAGCGGATCCAGATAGATTCTACAAAATAACATTTGTTCGAAATATCTACAGGCTGAACAGATAAAAATGGTTTAAAATATATAATCACCCCTCTTCCTTCTGTCAATGGGCGTACCATATAGTCATAGCCTTCAATGTTGAAGTCCTCGTATGAAAGTTTCTTTTTCTTTCGTCTTCTTTTGGGAAGGATCACATAATATAATTTCGTTATAATTCGATTATTTTTTATTCAAAATAATGATTTTACTCATTAATATCATAGCCACACACTAACCACCTGTATTTAAAAGCATTACAATTACTTTATTACTTTTTAAATTTCGGGTGATTATATCAATAAACCAACATATTAGTTAATGATTTTTCTTAGCCAGGAGTTTTCATTTGCTTGTTTGAATATATTGCATGCATTCCTTTTTGGAATCTAACATTTTTTTAAATTGTCATATTGAGAAATTGTCTAATTTAGGTAATATAGTGCGTAAATATACTAGGACTATTACGTACTATTAAATACACCAATTTGTTGAGATGTTACAATGTAGACATGGTTTGACACAGCTGTCCGACCACCTTCACGTAACTGTCTGAAATTTTTCCGACTGAACAGGCTTATCTTGGACATTACTTTACACACATGAATTAAAGGGGCCTTTTCACAGATTTTGGCATGTTTTGAAGTTTGTCATTTAATGCTTTATATTGATAAATGTTAAAATTAAATTTTAAAAGCTACAGTAAAAAATCAAAAATAAAATTTAAAAAAATGAAAAAAAAACAGGGCACGAACCTGTGACCACCGGAATCCTGAAGTAAAAACGCATAAGCCAACTGAGCTATCATGCCAAGCATACATAGCGGCCGTATTTTATACATTATATAAGCAATCTTCGTAGTTTCACAAATTTAAACGACAACTACAGAACTCTCCAAATTATTCAACCGTTTCGCGTTGCAACGCTTTATAATTTTTAGGTTTTTAAATCGTCAAAAGATGCATATAATGGCATTATTAGACCATGGCAAATGTTCAGTAATACTGTTTCCTCACAAATATAATAACTAAACCAAAATTTGCGATTCTGAAACAACTTTTTTCAATTTTGTCAATTAACCAAACCGTGAAAAGATCCCTTTAATGTTAAGCTGCGTGACCTCAGAACGAGACTCATATCTTAAAGGGGCCTTTTCACGTTTGGGTTAATTTACAAAATTAAAAAAAAGTTGGTACAGATTCGCAAATTTTCGTTTTAGTTATGATATTTGTGAGGAAACAGTAATACTGGAACATTTACCATGCTCTAAAATAGCCATTATGTGCATCTTTTGACGATTTAAAAACCCGTAAATTATAAAGCGTTGCAACAGAAACGAATAAATAATTTGGAGAGTTCTATTGTTGTCGTTATATTTTGTGAAACTACGAGGATTGGTTATATGAAGTATAAAATACACCTGTCGTTGTATTCGGAAGGATGGCCGAGTGGTTTAAGTGGGAGACTTTTTACTCCATTACTCCAGGGATCAGTGGCTCGAGCCCTGCTGAGGGTTACCTTTTTTTCTTTTTTAATTTTATTCTTGATTTTTTACTGGATGTTAACATTTTTCAATATAAAGCCTTTAAATGAAAAAAAATCAAAACATGCCAAAATCTGTGAAAATTTAAATTTTCTTAACTGTTTAGTCTGCGTTGTGTTATAACTTCTACCAATGTTATTGTACTTGTATTAAGAGAACCAAAACAGAAGAAAAGTTGTATGTTTTTATTACAAAAGTACAACAACTGATGCAGTTCACAAAATAGTGAATGCTATTCTATATGAACATTTAAATTACACTTCACCTAACAAATAATTACATATATATCTACCTATATACATTAACAATATATGAAAATAAACATATATATAGTAATCATTTGAAGTTTTATAAAATGGCAAAGTACTTGAAGTTATAACATTTAACTACATTATTTTACTACAACAAAACTGAAAATTAAAATAACTAAGAATATTTCTATAAATTTAAATTGTAACAAACACCAAAACAAAAGATAATGCAACCTTGGAATTTGAGTATTCAAAATGCAAGCTTTGATCCACAGAATCAAGTATAGCACAGCATCAAAATATTTTTCCCCTTTCAATTATAATTTAAAGACTTAGTATACATATATTTTCTTTGTTTAATAAACACTCACGTTGTTTAATCTTAATCAAAACACAAGGGTTTGAATATAAATATGTTAACAAATAACTAATATAATCATTTAATGTGTACTTTTTATATATAGATCTATGGACAAATCAGAAGGTGTAAATATTTCACTGGTACACACTTATGCCTTAAACACAGTTATTTTTATTCAAACATATTAATTATTTTATGCCTCTATTAATTAAACTATGTTCATTCAATAAATAAAATACACTATTTCAAAAATATATTTAGATTACTGAGAATAACATATATGTCCACTCAACATATGTACCAATCATACTAATTAAACATTATTTGTCTTAAAAGAGAATAATGTAAACATATTTAATGACATTTTCTTCATTTTTTTTCTAGCAATAATGTATCTTTAAAACTTTAAGATTAGAACTAACATTAAAGCAAAGTCAACTTTATGTAAAAGCCATAAAATATAATATTTCATCTCAAAGAAAACAAGACACAGCAGTCTATAAATGTAGCAGTTCCATAGATACCAACACTCGTATGCATACACAACAAGAATTATTATTAATAACAATCGAAGAGTGTTAAAGAATAAAATAGTTAAATAAGTTACTATTTCGCTTTATTTATACACATTATCAGAAATACATGCTTTTGGCAAAATACAATCATATTATAAAAACATAAACACAGTTAGATAAATTTTGGCTAAACAAAGAGTTATTGTCTGCAATTCTGATCATTAGATGTTTAGGAAAGTAATGCATAGCATGAACCTTATGTCTTTAGAAGGTACATACATAAAACAACAAAAACAAGAACGTGTAACAATAACAATCGTAGGTAATGTAAAGACATTTGAAAAAAAATACAATAAAAAGGAAGCAACATGAGAAAGCCTGATATATTTTTGCTTTAACATTGCAAAAGAGTTACATTTTGAAACTGAACAAATAGGTTGTACAAACTTTGATGATATTTTTTTTTAATAGTTCAAGGTATTAAATTACAGCCTAATATTGTATTGGGACTTCAGATCTCTATATATTGGACAAAAGAAGAATGTAACAGACATATATAGTTAAAGAAATAATAATCATATGCATGGTATCTTCACCTGATGATCATGCAAACACTGCATTGAAATCAGAGCTGACCAATATGCACCAAGTCAAGGGAGTCTTTAAAATAAATCTATAATATATTGACTAAAAAAAAGTGTAAGACATATTTGTTAAAACAAAATTGTGACTGCTATATTTTATGGTAACCATTAAGGCACACATATAGATCAAATAAAAAGTATCAAATACAATTATTTGGTTGTTCTGCTTAGTGGCTCTATTTAAATTGACTATGAAACATTGAATGTGTTGATAAATAAGCCGTAAAAAAAAACAACATCAAATAAGTTAAAATTATCACATAACCATCAAACAAGGAAATTACATAAATATAGGTTTTGGATTTGCAAATAATTGCCCTTTAAAAACATCATTCTACTAGTATATGAAAAGACATGACATTCCACAACTAATGTTTACCATTCAATAAGATTTATGATAGCCGGTTCTCTATTTTGTACATCAGTGCAAGCATATAACATATGAATTAAACACATTATGTACAATATCAAAATTTTTACTTTTAAATAATGAATTTAGAATGATATTAATTAACTGAGTTTAAATATTTGAAACTTACATTTGAAACTTAAATTTGAAACTGTTGCATATGTGAGTATAAAAACATGGTTTTGAATAAATTATACATTATCGTTACAAATAATAAAATTGTTCCTGAATTGCCACATCTACAATTGTATTATTCAAAATAACTAGAGCTTTGTCACAGACTTGACGAATACCTCCACATGCCACATTGACACATAATATTTTGCATGTCGTCTTCACAAAAAACAGCAGACACCATGCTCAATTTTTAAAACGCACTAAGTGACCCCTTGACCTAGTTTTTGACCCAGAAAGGCCCATGTTCTATCTTGGCCTTAAGATCATCTCCATTAAACTTCTGACCAAGTTTGGTGAAGATCGGATGTAATCTACTTGAATTAGAGAGCGGACATAATGCTGAATGTTAAAAAACGCACTGAGTAACCCAGTGACCTAGTTTTAGGCCCTGAATGGCCCATGTTCAAACTTGTCCTAAAGATCATTTAGATAAAACTTGTGACCAAGTTTGGTGAGGATTGGATGAAAACTACTTGAATTAGATAGCGGACGACATGGTGAGGTTTAAAATGCACTAAGATACCCCGTGACCTAGTTTTTGACCCGGCATGAACCATATTCAAACTTAACCTAGACATTATCAAGATACAACTTCTGACCAATTTTGGTGAAGATTGAATAAAAACTACTTGAATTAGAGAGCGGACAACATGGTGAGGTTAAAAACACACTAAGTGACCCCGTGACCTAGTTTTTGACCCGGCATGGCCCATGTTAAAACTTGACCTACACATCATCTAGTAACAACTTCTGACCAAGTGTGGTGAAGATCGGATTTAAAATACTTGAAATAGAGAGCGGACACCATGCTCAATGTGTAAAACATACTAAGTGACCCTGTGACCTAGTTTTTGATCTGGCATGACCCATGTTCGAACTTTGACTTCAGATCATCTAGATAAAACTTCTGACCAAGTTTGGTGAAGATTGGATGAAAACTACTTGAATAAAAGAGAGGACACCATGCTGAATGTTAAAAAACGCACTAAGTTACCCCGTGACCTTGTTTTTGACCCGGCAAGGCCCATATTCGAACTTGGCCTTAAGATTATCTAGATACAACTTCTGACCAAGTTTGGTGCAGATCGGATGAAAACTACATATTAGAGAGCGGACAACATGCTGAATGTTTAAAACGCACTAAGTGACCCCGTTACCTAGTTTTTGACCCGGCAAGGCCCATGTTCAAACTTGGCCTAGACATCATGTAGATGCAACTTCTGACCAAGTTTGGTGAAGATCAGATGAAAACTTGAATTAGAGAGGGACACTTAATACGGACCAACAGACAGTCCGACATACAGACAAGTTCACCCCTATATACTCCCCTAAACTTCGTTTGTGGAGGTATAATTAGTGATCAAGATTTTGAAAAAACACACACAGCCTATATATGACAAAACCCCAAAATAGTATACAATTCTACTTGTAAAGATGGATATGCTCATGAAAATTGGAATGAAATAATCACAGTTTAAGACCAATGAAACAATGGATAGCCACAAAAGACAGTTGTTGCTTAAGGGAGCTATGAAATCAAATGAAAACATAAACAAACCAAAAAAAGCAAATATATGTATACATTGAGCAAGAAATGATACAAGTGCAAAAAGAATAATTTATGCCTAGCAAGTTAGAACAGATAAGCTCTGTCTATTAAGGACAAATAAGCTTTGTATAATTGAAAAAGAAACAAGTTTACTTAGGACAAAACAATAAATAAACCGTGTGTAGTTAGGAAAAGACAATGAATAAGCTGTGTGTATTTAAGACTATCTGTATATGTTCAGTACAGATAATTAGTGTTTCTTAGGGACATATATGCCTTGCATATTTTGAACAGATAATTTTAAAGCTGATTCAGTAACAGAACTAAATGTAAAGCAGGTAAACAATGGAACATTCAAAGCAAAGAAGAAAACAATTTTTTTCAAAACCACTTTATAAAAAATCATCTTTTAAAATACAAGTTGAGCTGAAACATGTCCTACACAGAATATGGGAGTATAATAAAATCATATAAACATCTTCAGATAAGGGAACCTAAATCTACAAATCCCAGACGTTGGTACCCTATGGACAATCATTCTTTTGCTATTTTTGACACAAGCCTACCTTGGTTTTTACATTTTTTTGATAACTCAGACAATGGTTCCTTCATTTTTTTGACAGCCCAGACATTGGTTTCTACATTTTATTGACAGCATGTACATTGTTTCCTACATATTTTTTTTATAGATTTAGGGGTGTAAAATGTCTTAAATTTAAAAACAGGAAATATCAAGCCAGGTGTGTTGGGCCTCAGGTCCCCAATAGGGATAAAGGACAGAGCACCTATGGGGGGGAACCCCAAGCCCTAGCCTAGAGTACTTTTTCTGTAGTCTTTCCGGTTGCAATTTCATTAGAGTACAATGCAAAATATTATAAACCAGATCATCCATATCACCGTATGTGTATTCCTCATTTAAAAAAAAAATGTTACAAAGAATGTCGAAAATAAATTAAAATCGACAAACAATACTGTATCCCAAAACAGGTAGTCCAAAACCTGTACGCTTTTTGCACATGAAATCAAATAAGGATGCATATTGTTTGACTTCAGAAAATGAAAACCAGTAACCTAGCAAAAACTTAATCAATATCTATTTTGATTAACATGTTGCTGCACAATATGCTATTGCAGTTCGTTACTTTGCTAATCAATTGTTTAATATTTTAAGATGGTGGACATTTGCAACATTTTGTAGACTGGTATGATTTTTGAAAAGTAGCGAAGAGATTTCGTCACTTACCTTCATGTCCTAGCCAGCCACTTACCAATCAGAAATCAATACGGTAATTAAAGACTGGGCTAATCGGTTCCCAGAGTAAGCTTATTTGTGGATCGCAGAGGAATCTTAAACAATATTTGTTATCAAATGATCGCGCACTCAAACAAATTGGTCCCTACCGCAACCCAACCACCCACTTAAAAACTCATCAGATTTACATTGATCTAAAAATCAACCCTGGACCGCTCAAATCCAGATTGCGGAGATAAACTGGACAATTGACTTCCCCCATCATTTTGATAGCCCAATTATTGGTTCCTACATTTTATTTGCAGCCCAACCATTGGTCCCTACATTATATACACACCTCAGACAAAGGAACGAGTTTCTGTAGGAACTAGTTCCGAATACCTCATCAATAGATACCACACCAACATAACTTCATCCGTAATTTCAGCTAAGTTCCACTAGTTATACTAAAATGAATAACGTCAAATATATCACATAAAACTGTAACCACTGAAACTAACAATCAGCACAGGGTTACACACAGTACTGTTGCGTACCAAAGTACACAAAGTTTGGTCGTGAGAAAGGTGAAAACCATCGCCAACTGAAGGGGTGTCCAAACACAGATTTGATACTCAGCCAATAGGATCTTTTCTGCCAAGTTGTTTGGTCTTTCTTCAGCTGTTCTATCCCCTGTTAAACACAAACAAGTTATGTTTTATTGAACCCTTTACTGCTTATATACACATTTTGACCCATTTTTAGCCCCTTAGAAAATAAAATTAAAGAACTTTTTTAATATATTAAAGTTGTTCATGATTTTAAAGGCTTTATATCCAAACCTAAGATACTGATGAACAGCAAACAGCATAAAACCTGAACAGCTTGTGAGTTTCTAGCATGCTGTTCTGATTTAGTGCTGATTGCATATAGTTATTTACACTTCTGATAGGCTTAAAAAGAATGTGAACAGATTTATTATCAGTAAAAATTACTTTTTATATGTAGGCATACAGCATCAGAAGTTGCATACTAAATAAATAAATCTTCACTTGACAATCCAGAAAAATACAGTAAAACCCCACAAATAAAACCACTCACTAGAGTTTGGCAGTCACCCATCAAAGTAAAAGTTAAAAAAACCCTTGCCACCTTGAATTTTGACCTGTTGACCTCAAAATCAATATCGGTCATTATTTCCTTCCAATAAGCAGCATACCTATTTAATGGACAGAGGTCAAAGCTTCTTCTAGATGTCATGATGAAACCTATTTCTCGATACAAGCTCATGTGACCTTTCTGTTTAACCTGGTGACTTCAAAATAAAAACTGAAAAATCACTCCTTACCAAGGAATAATAAGACTTATTTTCCTTATCTTAAGCTGTTTATATGAAAATATCTGGTAATTCACTGTTTTAAGGAAATGTGCCATGGTGAAAATATAAATTTCTATGATCTTCTCTGAATTAAGTTTGATTATCACGCGAAACCAACAAAAGTCCTCTATTAAAACCATTGTCACCGCAAAGTTCCACGTACCGTCTCGTCTGAGCAAATAGCTGAGAGCTGTGATCCACACATGATTGCTGTAAATATGCCAAACAGCAGCCCTTCGAAGACGAGGAATATCAGGAATATGGTCGTCGCTGGGGGGGACACTCCCGAGCAGCCTGCCAAAACAAACAAGTCAGCCGTGCTCTGTACAAAGGGGTTTAATGCATGTCCGTAAAGTGTTGTCCTTGATTAGCCTGTGCAGTCTGCACAGGCTAATCAGGGACGACACTTTAGGCTTTTATGATACTTTTCGTTTAAAGAGTCTCTTCTTAGCAAAAATCCAGTTAAGGCGGACAGTGTTGTCCCTGATGAGCCTGTGCAGAGTGCACAGGCTCATCTGGGACGACACTACGTACATGCATTAAACCTCCTTTTCACAAGGCGCGGCTCAAGTATTTTGTTTCTTAGTTTTGTTTAATCATTCTGGGTCTGGTTGCTCAAAAACTTAAACTTCAAAACAACCAGTAAAGCTAACAGCGTTAATTGTTGATTTAAGTTTTAAATGTGACTAAATATTTTACCCTTTAATGTATGTGTTAAAAAATGTGTTGGTGTGAATAATTTGAATATGTTTGATAATAACTCAGCATTCAAGGTTAATTTTATTTGGGTCTGAAGTCAACACACTGTTTACTGGCTGTTGTTAGTCTTGAGCAACTAGACACATGGCATATTTTCATCAATTTTCTTTTGGGCTGAAATTCAGCAACACCTAAAAGTATATTCCCCTCAGCCAACTTTAATTTTTTTTAAAGCAAACTATTAGAATTTAGTTTCAGTAAAACAAGTATTTGAAGCTTTGACACAGCGCAGCAGTAAAATGAGCCTAGTTTTTGGAAAACTTGTTTTTATAATGCATGTGGACAAAGACATTAAGTGTCATCCCAAATAAGCCTGTTTAGTCAACACAGGCTAAACAGGGACAACAAATTTCGCTTTTATGGTAATTTTTGTTTAATGGAAGTCTCTTCTATCCAGTTTAGGCAAAGTGTCGTCTGTGATCATCTGGGATGATACTTGGTGCACATGAATTAAGCCCAGTGTTCCCAGGTTGAGGCTCAACACGTACCCTTCCAGTCCTGTCCTATGCAGATGATGAAATGTTGAATGGCCAGATACACAGAATGGATGGAGATTAGGCAGATGTACAGCTGAAATAGACACATACCAGAGTTATATACAATATTGACTAAAACAGATTCGTTTACTATGAAATGAAATAGACACATACCAGAGTTATATACAATATTGACTAAAACAGACACGTTTACTATGAAATGAAATAGACACATACCAGAGTTATATACAATATTGACTAAAACAGACACGTTTACTATGAAATGAAATAGACACATACCAGAGTTATATACAATATTGACTAAAACAGACACGTTTACTATGAAATGAAATAGACACATACCAGAGTTATATACAATATTGACTAAAACAGACACGTTTACTATGAAATGAAATAGACACATACCAGAGTTATATACAATATTGACTAAAACAGACACGTTTACTATAAAATGAAATAGACACATACCAGAGTTATATACAATATTGACTAAAACAGACACGTTTACTATGAAATGTAATAGACACATACCATAGTTACATAAAAAATTGACTAAAATAGACACGTTTATTCTGAAATGAAATACACATACCAGAGTTATGTAAAATATTGACTAAAATAGACATGTTAACTATGAAATGAAATAGAAACAAGGGCTGTTTGTAAAACATGCATGCCCCCCATATGGGCTCTCCGTTGTAGTGACAGCCATTGTGTGAATATGTTTTTTGTCACTGTGACCTTGACCTTTGACCTAGTGACCTGCAAATCAATGAGGGTCATCTGCCAGTCATGATCAATGTACCTATGAAGTTTCATGATCCTAGCCATAAGCGTTCTTGAGTTATCATCCGGAAACCATTTTACTATTTCGGGTCACCGTGACCTTGACCTTTGACTTAGTGACCTGAAAATCAATAGGGGTCATCTGTGAGGCATGAACAATCTACCTATCAAGTTTCATGATCCTAGGAATAAGCGTTCTTGAGTTATCATCCGGAAACCCTTTTACTATTTCAGGTCACTGTGACCTTGACCTTTGACCTAGTGACCTGAAAATCAATAGGGGTCAACTGCGAGTCATGATCAATCTACCAATCAAGTTTCATGATCCTAGGCCTAAGCATTCTTGAATTATCATCCGGAAACCATTTTACTATTTCAGGTCACCGTGACCTTGACCTTTGACCTGGTGACCTCAAAATCAATAGGGGTCATCTGCGAGTCATGATCAATGTGCCTATGATGTTTCATGATCCTAGCCCCAAGCGTTCTTGAGTTATCATCCGGAAACCACCTGGTGGACTGACCGACCGACAGACCGACATACCGACCGACATGTGCAAAGCAATATACCCCCTCTTCTTCGAGCGAAGGGGGGGCATAATAAACCAGAGATAGAAAATTGTCTAAAATAGGGACAAACCCAAAACAAGAGGGCCAAGATGGCCCTAGTTCGCTCACCTGAGAGGAGTCAGTTCATTCAATCTTTACCAAACATCAAACTTGACCTAGATATTGTCCAGACAAACAAGTTTCATCGTTATTGAACCAAACCTCTGGCATATGGAGTTATTTTGTTTTTGTAAGATTTGACCCCCCTTACCAAACATCAAACTTTGCTTACAAAAATAAATATTATGACCAAGATTCATAAAATCTGAAACAAAATTGTGTTTACAAGGATTTTGTACAATATAATGAAAATTTGGAAAATCTAACGGCAATAATTTTGGCATTAATAATGTGATATATATAAAACCTATCTTTCTACCAAGTTTCATCATGATTGGGCAAAAAATGTGACTTCTAGAGTGTTCACAAGCTTTTTTTACTATATAAATATGAGAAAAGCATCCCCCCCCCACGGCAGCCATGTTATTCAACTGACCGGAACCATTTTCAAACTCAACTCACAAATGTTCTGACAAAATTTCATGAAAATTGGGCCAAAAATGTGACTATTATCTAGTGTTCACATGTTTTCACTTTATACATATAGAGAAAAATGCCGGCCCACTGGCGGCCATGTTTTTTCACCGATCTGGACCATTTTCAAACTCGTCCGAGATATCAATAAAACCAATGTTTTGACCAATTTTCATGATGATTGGGCAAAAATTGTGACTTCTAGAGTATTTACAAGGTTTCTCTGTAGCCAAATGAGGAAAACTGCCCCCCCCCCCCCGCCAGCAATGTTATTCAACTGACTGGAACCATTTTTGAACTCAACTCTCATGTCAAGGAAACAAATGTTCTGACCAAATTTTATGAAAATTGGGCCAAAAATGTGACTTCTAGAGTGCTCACATGTTTTCACAATATACATATAGAGAAAAATGCCCTGCCAACTGGCGGCCATGTTTTTTCACCGATCTGGACCATTTTTGAACTCGTCAGAGATATCAATAAAAACAATGTTTTGACCCATTTTCATGATGATTGGGCCAAAAATGTGACTTCTAGAGTGCTCACATGTTTTCACAATATAAATATAGAGAAAAATGCCCTGCCAACTGGCGGCCATGTTTTTTCACCGATCTGGACCATTTGCGAACTCGTCAGAGATATTAATACAAACAATGTTTTGACCACCTGAACAATCAGGTGAGCTAAAAATTATTGACTTATATTACATAGACACCACACAGATGTGGAATTATATTGTATAAAACAGAAACAAACATGAATTCAAATAGACACATAACAAAGATAGAATAATAACAGAAATAGCCACATAACAAAGAATGAATATTCACTGAAAAGGGCATATATAAGATAAAGAATATTGACTGAACTAGACACAACATTGATAGAACGCTGGTAGCAAAGAAAGACACTATACAAAGACAGAGTAATGTTTGATGACATACAAAAGATTTGAAACAAGTCGCTAATCTGAGACCTTAAGGAACTAAACTTTTCTGATAAGGTGGAGTTTGAAATAATTAAAGCACTTAAAGAATCATAAAGATTTAATTGGTCAGACCATTTTTTATCTCAGATTAGATACCATTAGAACAATTGTTTTGACTAAGGTTCCTGAAGATTTGATAAAGGAAGAGACTTCTTTAAGAAACTTTTTTTTGACATCATGACGTATTTTTGGAGCTCACATGACCCAGTTTCATCCTTAGCTGCTATATCATTGGGACAAATGTTCTGACTATGTTTCATGAAGATTGGCCCAAGAGTGTGGCCATTAGAGCATTAACAAGGTTTTACTATAGCCAATCAAGAAAAACTGCTCAGCCCCCTGATGGACATATTTTTCCAGACACCAAAATAATTTTAGACATTGAGCCAAATAATCATTATAACAAATGATCTGACAAACATTTTGTGAAGACCCGACTGTTAATGTGACTTCTAGAGTGCTTACATGGTTTGACTTTACACATATATGGAAAACTACCAAGCCACCTGGAGGACATTTTTTTCAACAGGCCACATCCATTTTTGAACTCCGCAAAGATATCCTTGGAGCAAATGTTCCTACCATGTTTCATCAAGATTGGACCTTAAATGAGACTTCCAAATTTTAAACAATGCTTAACATAAGCCATATAAAAAAACTTCCCAGCCTTCTGGTGGCCATGTTTTTCAACGGAACTGAACCGTTTTCAAACTCAGCCAAGATATCATTAGAAAAAATGGTCTGACCAGGTTTTATTAAGATTGAACTAAACATAAGACTTCTAGAGTGTAAACAAGGTTTTTGTATAGACATATTAAGAAAACTGCTCTACCCCCTGGTGACCATGTTTTTTGCAATTGACCAGAACTATTTTTGAACTCAGCTATCATTAGTAAAAATATGAGAACCAGGATTCAAGATGATAAGACTATAAATGTGACTTATAGAGTGTAAACAAGCTTTTTCTTTAATTTGACCTAGAGACCTTCTTCTTGACCTTACATGACCCAGTTTGGAACTCGGCCTAGATATCATTGAAACAAATGTTCTGACCAAGTTTCATGAAGATTTGACAATAATTGTGGCCTCTATACTGTTAACAATGTTAATGTAGACTACACATGACAAATGACAGAAAAAAGGTGATCAAAAGCTCACCATGAACACTTAGTGCTCAGGTGAACAGCAGTAAGTCACAAAACAGACAAAGTATAAGACAAGGTATATGCTTGAATCTTGACAAGGACATGTTATAAAGCAATTCATTATCTTTATTTGATAAACGGTCATTGTTTAATGTATTTATTTTCTACAAAAACACACATTGTATGGGTCTAACACGTTCCGTTATATTAACATTGATCATTCAAAACACAATAAACATGCAGTGTCTGTACTTACAGTAAAGAGGACAAAGAATTTCTGGTTATTTTCTCCGACACAGTTGTTCACCCATGGACAGTGATGGTCCATCTTCCTTATACACCTCTGGCAAACACTGGAAAACAGTCATGCATATATGAGCAACGTTCTTGAATAACGGAGTTTATTACATGGACCTAAAGTGTTGTACCTGACTAGCATGTGCAGCGTGCATTTTGGTTTAGAAGAGACGTCCCTTACATGAAAATACCATAGGCGGAAAGTGTCATCCCTAATTAGCCTTCCAACTTTACACACATGCATTAAACCCAGTTTTCCCACAACGGGGCTCATATTTAAACTAGAACTTATCACAGTTATGAGCAGTGACTATGAGCCAAATGATGCATGTTTTAATATGTAGAAAGAATGAACAATGAAAATTTGGATGCTGGTCGTGACAAGTTTTTAGCCCAAGTGCATTTTGTAACAAATTTGTACTGAACCACAAAACAGTTATAATACATACCAAATATTCAATATTCAGGCCTAGTGGTTTTAGAGGAAAAGATTTCTTTAGTCATTTTGCAATTCAAGTCTATACCAACAAGAGCTTTGTCACAGACAAAACAGCAGCCCCTTTGTCTACATAATTAAGGCCCCTTACCAGCAGTGATGGGCCCTATGTCTACATAGTTAAGACAACTTACCTGCAGTGATGGGCCCTTTGTCTACATAGTCAAAGCCCCTTACCTGCAGTGATGTGCCCTTTGTCTACATAGTTAAGGCCCCTTACCTGCAGTGATGAGCCCTTTGTCTACATAATGAAAGCCCCTTACCTGCAGTGATGGGCCCTATGTCTACATAGTTAAGGCCCCTTACCTGCAGTGATGGGCCATTTGTCTACATAGTTAAGGCCCCTTACCTGCAGTGATGGACCCTTTGTCTACATAGTTAAGGCCCCTTACCTGCAGTGATGGGCCCTTTGTCTACATAGTCAAAGCCCCTTACCTGCAGTGATGGGCCCTTTCTGGCTTGATACTGATGCATTTTGGGCACTTGAACACCACTTGACCCTCCTTAAGGCCCAGTTTCAGTATGTTTTCCCTGGTTGCATTTCCCTTAGGCACAGCACCCTGCAATAACACAGGTTCATTGATTAATCAGGGCAAAAAGCAATATATCCCAATATCAAACTAGAGCTTTGTCACAGATGTGACAACTACCCCCACATGCCGCATTGACACAGAATATTTTGCATGTTATAATACCCATATTTTTAAACTTTTTTTACAACATAAAAGTTTAACAGTTTAACAGAAGGTAACTGCAATACATGTAAAAAGTTGATTGAAAATAAAAATAGGCTTATGTTTATAAGACTTTTGAGGAACAATGCAAGATTATGTGAATACTAGGACATTCATGGATATAGAAAATCATACACACATTACACATTCAATTTAAAATAGAAACATTAATACAAATCATGTCCTTCAAACATAATTTAAAACCCTGCTTAGAAAACAACATGGATTGTATTTTTCCTATGCACTAATGTGTCTGTTAGAAAACATTTGAGCAGTGGTATGGGAAAATGGGGCTTAATGCATACCCATAAACTGTTGTCCCAAATAAGACTGCAGAGTCCAGACAGGCTAATCAGGGGCTACACTTTCTGCATAAAATGGATTTTTGTTTAAAGAGACTACCATTACCATAAAAGCTGTGTCACCCTGATAAGCTGGTGCAGACTCCACAGGCTTATCTGGGATGACACTTTAAACAGATGCATTAAGCCAAATTTTCCTAACCCTCAGTTCATTTCTGAATTCAGAGTTACAAGATTCATTAATAAGGGATTTCAATGTATGGAGATGTATAGACTTTGTGGTGTGTGTGTGGCCTTCCAACACTATATGAAATTGATTTTCCATTTCAGCTGACATTGCAGATTTCTTTCTTTACAATAACTTTTACATAATATTATTCAGAAATTGATTTCAAAATGGAAATAGATGCCAACAATCATAAATTTATTTCCCTTTTCTTCATATCAAGCAGGTATTATAGTAAAAGGGTTTTAGTCTGACACCAATTGAGTTTGAAAAAGACTGATATAAACAAGATGCTGGGTTCAATAAACGCTGATTCCCCAGGTGGGAGCCCTGTCAGTATTGATTCATTGGCTCAAGTGAAAATATACATAGCTCAAAAATAGGTCATGGTCAAAATTAGGTCAGGTGATATAATTGTACAAAGTTTTTAATTGAAGTATTAAACCTCTTTAGTAAGTTTTATTGATGTTACTCTAAGGATCCTCATGAGTTAACCGAAAAGTTGACCTTCTGGAGTAGTACATGTAGGTCCAAAAGAAGATCAACACTTTATTATTAATCTCACAACATAATTAAATGATGTGAGTGTTTCCGTTATTCATCAGACTTGACATTCTTATATTTATATAATTTGAATATTATATGGTACACAACAATGTTATATAACCAAATGGCATTATCCAAATCTGAAATAAGAAAGAATCTGAATCGGCTTATAATTTCACTTATTATGCTATTCCGGAAATAAACAAATTCGGATAGTATAAAGACAAACAAAAAAATTAACATTTGAAATTTCTGAAATTTCTGCAAATTAATCAAGCAAATCTTAGCATTTTGATTCCATAAACCAGGAATTTACAGCTTGTTTAGCATACATATTTAACAGCCCTTCTGCATTTTAACCTCTGATTCTAGTAAGGAAGCTGTCTGTTACTTGCATAACGTTGCTGTCATTCTTAAACCTTGTAGCTACAAAATGCCCAACTTTTCAGGAGAGACAAAAAACCGTCACATTTTTTTATAACGATGTTTTAGAAATTGAAATTCTGTAAAAATACCAAACAAATGAAGCTGCAAAATATGGTATAAGCAGTAGGTGTAGGTCATACTGATAAGTCATACTGATATTCAGAAATGGTAGCTACGATATTTTGTCACCACAGTTTTGTCATTTTTATGAGGTACCACAATTCGTCCTGATAGGAAACCTCGTAGCTGCAAATATAAAAACGTTTTTGTCAAATTTGTCCAAACGAAATGACGTACCTATAGGTGAAATGACGCCGCTACGACTTTTCCCCAGAAAAAAAGCCAACAATCAAGCTACAACATTTCGTCACGTGGCCTTTTCAAGGGCTATGGTTGGCATAGAGCTACGAGATATACAGTAGCACAAATCACGCACCAGACTTCATATATTCGGAAAAGACGAAAAACAATTTTTTTAAATTTTGGAGCTACGAGGTAAATTGAGAACGACAGTAACGATAAGTAAATGTAATGTAAAATAAGGTGACAGCAAAATAACAGACTCACAAAATCTTAAACATATAGGAATTAACTAAAATATTGTTTGTAAAATAAATATTTCCCCATACATTTTTCTCTAAAAAAATGAGACTATAACATACATTGCGTGACATGGGGATTGTCATTCATGTCTGAGAAATCTCATAAAATTGCAGTATGAATACTGTAATTGTTTCTGTGTTGCAATGATATATCATATACGTATATACAGGTTTACATAATTTTTTGTGTTTTTTTGGAAATTTTGCAAAGAGTAAAATATTGATACTTTTCTTATAATATATAGTGAGTCATCTTATTTGAAATTGTTGATGTAGTGGTTTTCCACACACAAAGTTAGTTAACAGTATTTTACTCCACTTAAATGGTATTCCAAAGTCAAATAAAATTCTCATATATTAGCTGAAATCATATTTACATTAACATTTGGCTTCAGACAGTGGTAATAACCTACTGTAACAGTCATCAGCCCCAAAAAAGGTGAATATAAATTAATCAAATAACAGAATATAATTCTAGATCTAGTTGGCATTTCCTAGACATTGTAACGTGTTGTATTTAAGGTTAATTGTATCATATTTTCAATATTTGTTTATCCCTACCAAACTTGCCTTTTCAAACTGACAGAACTGAAGTTCTTTTTCCCCAATAAATCTCTACTACACAATTTTCAGCAGATATCAAAAGCATTTCAAGCAAAAAAATGCAATTTAACGTAATTATTGGTCTCTAATCATGTCAATTACTTTAAAAGGCTTCTGATGTCCTGTAATTGCTCACGATTTATTTTTGTATAAATGAGCCTTGCTCTGGTAAAAAAAGGATTTAATGCATGTGCGTAAAGTGTCATCCCAGATTAGCCTGTGCAGACCGCACAGGCTTGTCAGGGACGACACTTTCCGCTTTTATGGTATTTTTAGTTTCAAGGAAGTCCCTCCTTGCCGAAAATCAAGTTTAGGCGGAAAGTGTCGTCCCTGATTAGCCTGTGCGGGCTAATCTGGGATGACACTTTACGCACATGCATTATGCCCAGTTCTCTCAGAACGGGGCTCAAATGTATGTGCATAAAGTGTCATCCCAGATTAGTCTTCAGAGGCTCATCAGGAACTAGAGTTTCTGCCTTAAGTGAAATGCACAGGCTAATCTGGGACTACATATTACGCACATGTATTAAGCCTTGTTATTTCATGGAGAGGCTTAAATATATGTGTCAGAGAGGTGGAGTAATAGATATGGAGTAAGCTGTGTCACAGAGGTGGAGTAATAGATATGGGATCTGCCTGTGTCACAGAGGTGGAGTAATAGATATGGAGTCTGTCTGTGTCACAGAGGTGGAGTACTAGATATGGAGTCTGTCTGTGTCACAGAGGTGGAGTAATAGATATGGGATCTGCCTGTGTCACAGAGGTGGAGTAATAGATATGGTGTCTGCCTGTGTCACAGACGTGGAGTAATAGATTTGGAGTCAGCCTGTGTCACAGAGGTGGAGTACTAGATATGGAGTCTGTCTGTGTCACATAGGTGGAGTACTAGATATGGGATCTGCCTGTGTCACAGAGATGGAGTAATAAATATGAAATCTGCCTGTGTCACAGAGGTGGAGTAATATATATGGAGTAAGCTGTGTCACAGAGGTGGAGTAATAGATATGGAATCTGCCTGTGTCACAGAGGTGGAGTAATAGATATGGAGTCTGCCTGTGTCACAGAGGTGGAGTAATAGATATGGTGTCTGCCTGTGTCACAGAGGTGGAGTAATAGATATGGAGTCAGCCTGTGTCACAGAGGTGTAGTAATGGATATGGGGTCTGCCTGTGTCACAGAGGTGGAGTAATAGATATGGAGTCTGTCTGAGTCACAGAGGTGGAGTAATAGATATGGAGTCAGCCTGTGTCACAGAGGTGTAGTAATGGATATGGGGTCTGCCTGTGTCACAGAGGTGGAGTAATAGATATGGAGTCTGTCTGTGTCATAGAGGTGGAGTAATAGATATGGTGTCTGCCTGTGTCACAGAGGTGGAGTAATAGATTTGGAGTCTGCCTGTGTCACAGAGGTGTAGTAATGGATATGGGGTCTGCCTGTGTCACAGAGGTGGAGTAATAGATATGGAGTCTGCCTGTTTCATAGAGGTGGAGTAATAGATATGGAGTCTGCCTGTGTCACAGAGGTGTAGTAATGGATATGGGGTCTGCCTGTGTCACAGAGGTGGAGTAATAGATATGGAGTCTGTCTGTGTCACAGAGGTGGAGTAATAGATATGGAGTCTGCCTGTGTCATAGAGGTGGAGTAATAGATTTGGAGTAAGCTGTGTCACAGAGGTGGAGTACTAGATATGGGGTCTGCCTGTGTCACAGATGTGGAGTAATAGATATGGGGTCTGCCTGTGTCACAGATGTGGAGTAATAGATATGGGGTCTGCCTGTGTCACAGAGGTGGAGTAATAGATATGGTGTCTGCCTGTGTCACAGAGCTGGAGTAATAGATATGGTGTCTGCCTGTGTCACAGAGATGGAGTAACAGATATGTATGCCTGTGTCACAGAGAAGGAGCAATAGATATGAAGTACGCTTGTGGATGAATTAAATGGAAAGTACAATTTAAACATAAATTTCCTTCATTATACAGCAGTAACAAGAGCAATAGATACATTTATGAAAACTAGAGCTTTGTCACAGACGTGACGAATACACCCACATACCGCATTGACACAGAATATTTTGCATGTTGTCTTCACAAAAAACAGCCGACACCATGCTCAATGTTTAAAACGCACTAAGTGACCCCGTGACCTGGTTTTTGACCCTGCATGGCCCATGTTTGGTCTTCACCTACACATCATCTAGATACAACTTCTGACCAAGTGTGTCGAAGATCGGATGAAAACTACTTGAATTAGAGAGCAGACACCATACTGAATGTGTAAAACGTACTAAGTGACCCAGTGACCTAGTTTTTGACCCGGCATGACCCATATTCGAACTTGACTTAGACATCATCTAGATACAATTTCTGACCAAGTTTGGTGAAGATCGGATGAAAACTACTTGAATTAGAGAGCGGACATGGACTGACCGACAGAGCGACCGACCAACCGAAAAACAAGCTCACTCCTATATACCCCCCTAAACTTCGTTTAGTGGGGGACCTAGTTTTTGACCTGACATGACCCATGTTTGCACTTGGCCTAGACATCAAATAGATACAACTTCTGACCAAGTTTGGTGAAGCTCTGATGATAACTACTTGAATTAGAGAGTGGACAACATGCTGAATGTTTAAAACGCACAAAGTGACCCCGTGACCTGGTTTTTAACCCTACAAGGCCCATGTTCGAACTTGGCCTAAACATCATGTAGATACAACTTCTGACCAAGTTTGGTGAAGATCAGATGAAAACTACTTGAATTAGAGAGCAGACACAGACTGACCGACAGACCGACCGACCACCAGACAAGCTCACTCCTTTTTTTTATGCCCCCCTAAACTTCGTTTAGTGGGGGTATTTTGTATATGTTGTCCCTTCCAATAAAATATCAAACCTTTTCGGCCCCCATTATAACAAAGTATACTGAAAAAAGAATCTGGAGCAAAAAGGCTATACACCATTCTAAATAAAAATAATGAACAGCCATCAGTAAAAGCAAAATGGTGTGCTAAACCCAATGCTATTATTAATGAACAAGAAATGTGTTTGTCAGCAACACAATGCCCCCTTCTGCGTCGCTTTGAAGCCATATATTTGACCTTTGACCTTGAAGGATGACCTTGACCTTTCACCACTCAAAATGTGCAGTTTTATGAGATACAGATACATGCCAAATATCAAGTTGCTATCTGAAGCGACATAGAAGTAAATTAGTTATGAGCATCTTCGAAACCTAAATGCAAAACCTAAAAGCAAAGTATGACGGAGAGACAGACAGACAGACAGACGGACGGTCTGAACACTATATGCCCTCCTTTGGGGGCATAAAAAGAATGGAATTGCATATTTGAGCTACCCATTTTAATAACCAATGATGTAAAGGTTCAGTGGTTCCAATACAGAATAATTCACAGGATACTTGGAACAAAATTTCTTTTAAATAAAATGACAAGGGACAAAATTGTCACAAAACCAGGTTTTCATTGTGAAAAAAAAATCTGATAAAGGGAGAAAACTCAAGCTGAACTTTTGAAATGAACAAACAAAATTAACCCCCTTTGTAAGTTTTTTTTTTTTTAAATCTATTTTATGTCGTGGCGACCTTGACATTGGAGATATTGACGTGATTCTTTCGTGCGACACACCGTCCCATGATGGTGAAAAAATGTGCCAAATGATTTTAAAATCTCACAATGAATGACATAGTTATGGCCAGGACAAGCTCATTTATGGCCATTTTTGACCTTTGAACTCAAAGTGTGACCTTGACCTTGGAGATATCGACGTAATTATTTCGCGCGACACACCGTCCAATGATGGTGAACAAATGTGCCAAATGATTTTAAAATCTGACAATGAACGACATAGTTATGGCCCGGACAAGCTTGTTCCGCCTGCCAGCCCGCCAGCCCGCCAGCCAGCCAGCCAGCCAGCCCACCCGCATTCGCCAATCTAATAACCAGTTTTTTCCTTCGGAAAACCTGATTAAAAATAACTGATGATCCATTATGTTCTTTTTGAAAACAAAGTGAGGACAATTAATAACATTCATTTTTATTCTGGGAATGTAAAATATCTCAAGCAATTATTTATCCAATTTTACCAGGACAATCTTTTCCTTTCATGAATAAGACAATTTTTCTCTGCTAGAGCCATAGATAATGTTATTTTGTTTTTAAAGCTATATTTCTACAAAAGTAAAATGAATAAATGCATTTCAAGCATAACAGGAGCCAAGAAATACATAAAGTATGAATATGATAACTTAAGAAAAATATCAATAAACAAAATGACAAACACAATGCCCCCTACTGCGCCACTTTGATTTTTTTTTACCTTTGACATGGAAGGATGACCTTGACCTTGACCTGTCACCATTCAAAATGTGCAGCGCCATGAGATACGCATGCATGCTAAATATCAAGTTGCTATCAAAAGATATGGGCAATGCTTAAGTTTTTCGACCGACGGAAGGACGGACAAACAGTTCAAATGCTGTATGCCACCCTACCGGGTGCATAAACAACAGCAACATAGAATTCTTTGTCAGAGAATACGATGTGTTCAGTGCTATTTTCTCACAACTAAATATTTAAATTTGATGATTACTGTTCCTTTTTGCAACCTCTTACAATGCAATTGAGTTGTATTGTATATATAATGTATATGTGTTTAATACATGTATATATCTGTTTTATCTCCAATTGTTGTAGTCTTTACAACTTGCTACAAATACTATTTATAAAGTACAGTTACTTAATTGAAAATGTCTTTCTATGCCTTTTTTCGTACGTAGGTGCAATGAATACATACTTTATTGTGTATTGATACTGAAAATGTCATCTTCTTTTTTCTTTCTTTTGTAACTGTCTTATTTGTGTGTGTGTAATTTTCATTTTTTTTCCAACTCAGAATTACAAGCAATTGAAGTAATGCTTGAATTTTACTTTTATTATTTAGATGATTTATATATGTAGCTTAATTATGCACCTTTTTCATCTCTGATTATATTATATTCATATACTATATGTCATACATGTACTTAATGATACTTTATATATACAGTATTGAAATAAAACCTATTTCTCCTCCATCTTCATCGATAATGCTGATATCCAATCATAAAGTATAAGTAAGGTGACAAATAGTCTTAGACAACCTACATTGAAAAGATGTAACTAAGAAACTGCGTATAGTTAAGTCAAACACCAGAACATGTCTTTTAGAGACTGAATCCACTTCAACACATTGCATATTTTACACTGAACAGATTACAATAGAAGCAATGGTCTATAATAAATTAATAATATATGTCTGAGAAGTTATTTATGACATGCTTGCATTGACAATGTTATTATATTCAATAACTTTGTATACGATGATCAACGGTAAAAACATCTGGCAAAATATAACTTCAATTTTTATGGATAACATGAATTTTACATTCCTGAAAAACAACCAAATCTGACTTTTGCTGTTTTCAAAGAATTGCTACAATATTTTTTATATTTTATATGGACAGACTCCAACAAACAAACCAACGAGCTGGGTCAAGCCAATATTAGGAGAAATTTGCTTCCGCAGGTATAATCAAATCAAAGTTAATATAGTCAACACATAAAGGATTATGAGATAAGGATCATGACATAATTGGACACCAGATAAAGTATAATGAGATAAAGGATCATGAGATAATGGATCATGAGATAATAGATCATGCGATAGGGATCATGATATAGTGGAACACAAGATACAAGATCATGATTAAATGAAACAAATAATAAAGGATCCTGAGATAATGGAACTCTAGATAAAGTATAATGAGATCAAGGATCCTGAGATAATTTTGATCCTGGGATAATGGATCATAAGTTAGGGATCATGATATAATGGAACACACAATAAAGGATCATGATATAAAGGAAAACAAGATAAAGGATCATGAAATAATGAATCATTAGATAATGAAACACAAGAAAAAGGATCATAAGAAACTCTGCAAATACTTTACCGGGTCTGTGAGCATAGCCCTGGCGTGGGAGGCCACAGCCAGGAAAGCCAACATGTTGAAGAGTATCGCGTTGCCCCAGCGGTACCCGGCGCTCGGGCTGGGCCACAGCATGATGAACATGACAACGTACTCAGCATACAGGACCAGCAGCCATGTGAAGATCACACAGATCACCCCACAGATGTCCTTGACAAACCACGCTGTCCGGCTGTCCTTTGGGATGCACCTGCAGAGAGTTTTGTTTTTGGTCAAATTTAGGGCTGTTATAGAGACTCTTCCAAATGGTTAAAATTTTATATATTTACCTCAAAATTACCAATAAGAGGTTTAAACATTATATGGGCTTTTTTTTATATATCCTAACAGTTTATCTCCCATGCAGCTTGAATTTGAACCTTAGTCAATATGATACAAAAAACACTTTTATTCCGACTTTTTAAGTAGTTGTTAGGAAAAATAGAAAAGTTTAATAACACTTATTTTCAAATTTGAGTCAAAATGGCACACTTTGTCCAAATCTGAAGGAACATGACCCCATTCCCAAAATGGTGGAACAAAAAACTGACTTGTGGAGGCCACACCGTCGGAGGTAAGGGCCGCAGTCAATAATCACCATGCCGTCTGCTACGGGCTTACGGGGCTTCTCCAAGGCGCCATCCTCCCCTCCTTGCTTCTGGCCGTTCCTGGGAAATACCAGTTTTATAATATCTTGACATGAGCCTTTCTCTTGAAAAACTGGGATTAATGCATGTGTGTTTAGTGTCATGCCATATTAACCTACATGTATAATGCATGTGTGTTCAGTGTCATGCCATATTAACCTACATGTATGCAGTCTGCACAGGCTAATCCCTGACAGCTCTTTCAATCTGTATTGTATTTTTTTTGTTTAAAGAAAAATAAATTGCTCTCCTTCATTTGGCAATTTTCTGCATACTTCAAACTTAATGAAACCCTTAAGTTATGACTTTGATTGGATAGGGAAATAAAATGTATCATTATTTGTAATAAAGATGCAGGGGCATTCATGGTAAATAAACTATTTGTTTTGTATTAATAGAAAAAGATATCAATTTAATGCATTTACAAATAAGGGCCAATCCCCATTCCATTTCTTTGAAATTGTTTACTTTTCTTTCATATTTATTGCATAGGTTATTAATTGGATGCGTGAAGAAATAAGGACTGCATAAACTTCCTGGGAACTTTATAATTGCAATACAAATGTATCTGTCATATATCTGTTACAGTCATACAGTTTCTCTTACACATGTTTTGTTCCCAAATAACAAAAGTCAAAGGACTTTCAGAGCTCACATATGTGATGTTTCTTCCTGTATATCAGCTATTATTTTAATTTTCAACACAATCCGGAAGGTTTCAAAAACAAAATTCTGAAAACTGAGGGATTTTTAATATTTTAAGACATTTTATGTTAAAATCTAATATTTCACCAAAAAACCCTACCTGTAATTTTTATTTCTAAAGGTCCTTGACATGAAAAGAAGCCTAATTCACACTTTTCATATCACTGAAAAATATTCCAACTTTTAACACCATTGCCACTGTTGGACATTCACATACACACATATATATATATATATATATATATGGGCACACATGTCATCTAAATTTACAAATTAGTTATTATGGTAACACAAAATTTCAACACTTTTCCCACTATTGGACATTCATGTCCTTTGTTAGTTCATGTACTAATTATTATTTTAACTACAATATCAGAATATTCACATAAATATTCATGTACTATTTTCACACCATGTCAACACACCATTGCTTCCGAGGTCTACATTTGCAACTTGTCACAAGAGTTATCAATACAACTCCTAGTAGCTTTAAGACCAATACTACAGTCACTAACATTGCGAGAAAGTTACTTTGCAAAACAAACCATAACAAACGAATCTCAAGTTTGATTTGCTAGAAATATTTGAGCTGCGTTCTTAGAAAACAGGTAATAATTCATGTTTGTGAAGTGGAGTCCCGGATAAGTCTGTGCTGTCTACACAGGCTAATCAGGGATGACACTTTCTGCCTAAGTGGGATATACGCTAAAAATAAACTTTCTTTTAACATAAAATACCATAAAAGCAGAAAGCGTATTCACTGATTAGCCTGTGCAGACTGCACATGCTAATTTTGGATGACACTTGACCCACATGCATTAAGCCCAGTTTTCCCAGTGCAAGGATCATATGTAATGTTATGCGCAAATGGGCATTTGTGTTTGGTATGGAGTGAGAAGGTTACTTAATAAAATGTAATATGCAATCTTTCAAACAACATAGATATTTTATAAATACCACACCCCAAAAATTGTTTTCATAACTTTCTGAAAATCAAATTTTAATTTCAAATTGATATTTCGAAGAGAAATACCACCAAACTGATTGTTGTAAATGATGATGGGAAGAAATAGAGGTGCTATTTAGCCATAACAACTTCAGAAGTCCTTTTGACAAAGTACTTTCAAATAAATAACACATTTCTTCTAAATTCTCAGGTTTTGTTCAAGAACTTTACAACTAAAGGCAGGAATATTGAAACATACAGAAACCAGCTATCCAATTTATTCATTAAGAAAGAACAATAACCGCAAATAATAAAGCAGTCTTTGACCAGACTTTTCAACTATTACAGTAACTATGTTGCTAGCAATATTGAGTAAAAGACAGATTCAATACTGACTTTCCCCAGGCTACCCCAAGGTCCCACCCTGCCTCTATGGACCCCCATCATACCCTTTTTTTTATCTGATCACATATTATTACAAAACAAATGTTATTTGAAGTAACAATAAATTTACTTTTTTTAATTTTTTAAAACTGAAACTTGTTTTTTTACTTTGTTATAATGATCTTTTGAAAGAAAATACGTGTAATATGGAATATATAATATATACATTAAATACATGATCCATAATACATTTAAACTTTGCCACAGGAAGAATATGAATGTTATGGCCTAAGGGCTTAAAGTGCACCCTGCCCCTTACCAAAGCCCATAGTGTGGTATTAGGATGGTAAAGGCTATAAAATCATATAAGACATAATTATACATATACTTTGATTCATGTTTCATTTAATGTCATTTTTATATCCATCCACAATCGTTCGAGTACAGCAACATTGATTTTCTCAACTTCAATATGGATTTATAATCTTCTGCAAAATACATGTACTGTATGAATCATATCACTTATACTCAAGGCCAGGATTTTAAAGCTCCTTAAAAACCTGGTTAAAAAAAAAAATAAAGTTTTAATTTATCAGTGTAATTCAGTGTAATTCTAACATAATAACTTATAATTCAATTTCCAAATAATTCATGATATCTGTTCAAATTTCCAAACTTTTCCTTTTTATTTAGTTTCCAGGCAACACATTATTATTCCGGTAATCCTTCTGATCATTATTAATTCCTTCCTGATTTAATTCTAACAAAAATCCAGCTTAGACGTTAAGAGATCAAAAATAGGTGGAAAAAATAATCTTTAACATTAAAACGCACAGAAATATTAAGTAAAAATTATTGATTCCAATTTCAGTATACATGTCATAACCAATGTACATATTTAAAAACATTTAGAAAACAACGTCAAAAAAGTTCAGGTCTCCACCAATTGTAGCATCTGATGATACAATGCTACATTTATATTCATATGTATTCAAGTTCACTGAAGCTAACATGCTATTGATTCTCCATTCACTCTTCCTGAAGTCAAATTAGACTGGTTTCTATCTGTGAACTTTACAGTCCCCACATTTCTTGTCTCGATTTAAATCCTCTGGAAATCTTTTACAGTTTGACACGAGCCAAGGTAATAGCTGGAGTAAACAGCTTAACCACTTGGACTGTGATTCACATGCAAACAAAAATCTGGAATAAAGTCACAAGAGATGAAGTGACATTTACATAATCCAGCGGGAATTGGATAAGAAGCTTTTGTGTAACTGTGACATTACTCAAAATAAAATCAATGACTGCCGCTTATATTATAATGATAAAACTTTGCAAGTAAACTACTGCAGTGCAATCTACTTATATTATTTTTAAATAAAAAATACAAAATAACATAGAGGATATTTGTTGGATTCAGTGGATTATCGATTTTAATTCATGAGTGATCATAGAAAATAATATTTTCACGAGTGGCACAGCCACGAGTAAAAATATATATTTTATATGATCACGAGTGAATTTAAATCAATAATCCACCAAACCCAACAAATTTTCTTTTTATTTTATGCTTTATTTCACAGTTTATATACATTGTTAGAGAGTTTAACTAAAGAATTTCGTTGGGAAAATGACGTCATTTCGTCAAAAAAATGACGTCATTTAACATAAACAGTGAAAATTATCGATAATTTTCACTGATAATTTTCATTGTTTGAAACAGTGAAATTATCAGTTTTAATTCACTGATATTTCTCTATAAACCACCAGAAAGCATAAAATAACAGTACATGTCTTTAGTTTTTATGCTAGAAGTTTACTCTCTGTTTACAAAGTTGTTAATTTTTTATGGTGATTCTTGTATCCAGCAATCTTCAAACTTAACTTTACAAGGACTTCAGGCAATGACTTTCAGCCAATATTTATTAAATTCCAAGCATATGCTACATCATGTTTGTTAATCAGAGAAGAACAGATTTAAATAAAACTTAGCTCTTATACATATCTCTAATCTCTAAAACCACTAACATTTGGTAAAGGGCTCAATAAATAACTTCTGGTTTTCAAGCCACAAATTGTCAAAATATGTTACTCATAAATGTATGCAAGCCTTACAAGTACAATTTGCTGTCACCAATAATGAAATCTCATGACAAAGCTCTTATGGAGGCTAATCCATTTCGATTTTCTTCCATTCAAGAATCAAAATGGTTCAAGATGAAACATTTTCCTTGCCTATCAAGATTTTTATACTTTGTACCAATAAAGAACGCTCCTACAGTGGGGATTGGACCTGTGACCTACCAGTCACTAGGTGGACACCATATCCACTATGCCAGAGCAACTACTGTGACCTATCAGTCACTAGGTGGACACCATATCCACTATGCCAGAGCACTGTGACCTACCAGTCACTAGGTGGACACCATATCCACTATGCCAGAGCACTGTGACCTACCAGTCACTAGGTGGACACCATATCCACTATGCTAGACTGTGACCTACCAGTCACTAGGTGGACACCATATCCACTATGCCAGACTGTGACCTACCAGTTACTAGGTGGACACCATATCCACTATGCCAGAGCACTGTGACCTACCAGTCACTAGGTGGACACCATATCCACTATGCCAGACTGTGACCTACCAGTCACTAGGTGGACATCATATCCACTATGCCAGAGCACTGTGACCTACCAGTCACTAGGTGGACACCATATCCACTATGCCAGAGCACTGTGACCTACCAGTCACTAGGTGGATACCATATCCACTATGCCAGACTGTGACCTACCAGTCACTAGGTGGACACCATATCCACTATGCCAGAGCACTGTGACCTACCAGTCACTAGGTGGACACCATATCCACTATGCCATTGAACCTGTGACCTACCAGTCACTAGGTGGACACCATATCCACTATGCCATTGAACCTGTGACCTACCAGTCACTAGGTGAACACCATATCCACTATGCCAGAGCACTGTGACCTACCAGTCACTAGGTGGACACCATATCCACTATGCCAGACTGTGACCTACCAGTCACTAGGTGGACACCATATCCACTATGCCAGAGCAACAATAGATCCACCCAGTAATTTAAAAGCAGTTAAAAACAAAAGCCACAAGATAACTATACCTACATTTTTATAAATCGACAAACAGACAGAATGTGTCAGACTGAACACTTCCCACTTCATTGGGATGTAGAAATGTACAACTATTTGTATAAGCAACACTTTAGTTAGAAATCATAAAAAACAAGCAAACTCGTTGAATTGATATTACCCGGCCAATTTCAAAATATTTTGACAGACGAAATGACAGAGATGGCGTACAACTATTCTATATCCCCAATTCTATATCCCTCGGCCTTTGGCAGAGGATAATAATATCCCCACCAAAAGCTTTAATGCGATGGCATTAGAGTGCATTAGGCATCAATTGTGTTAATAACACTAAATCACGATGCTTACACGTACAAATGGTGCATTTTTGGACATGCAATAAGCCAAGTAAATATAACACTAGAACAATCAAATTAAGATATCCGCAGTTAAAAACTTGTTACAAAATGCATTTAATATACACTAAACAAAACTTTTCTTCTTTCTGTGATATCAATTAAATGGTAAATTATTTCATAGGTTTCAGCCATAACACCCAGGAATAAGGACATTTTAATGTATTACATTACTTAAAGGGACATTTTAAGGCAATCTGACAACCATGGCTTGGAACTCATTCCTTGAATAATAACACATTTAAGAAGAGGAACATTGGCCCTAGAGTGCTCACCTGAGACCTGCAGGAAATGAATTGTTCTGCGTTTCCTTTATGTTTCTGGAACCATTTTATAACTTGGGTGAGATACCATTAGAACAAACTTTCTGAGCAAGTATCATGATCATTGGCTAAAAAATGTGAATGTTAAAGTGTTCACAAGGTTTCACAAAAGCAATATATAAGGAAAACTGCCCTGTCCACTGGCAGCCATGTTTTACAACTGACTGGAACTATTTTTAAACTTGGCTTGAAATCATTAAGAACACAATTTTCTGTTCTGAGTAAGTTTCATACCATAAATGTGAATTATAGTGTTCAATTGTTTCTATATTAATTCATAGATGGAAAATTCCACCACACTTGGCACAAGCTAGAACCATTTAAAAAAAAAGACTGAGATATCATCAAAACTAAAGTATTGTTCTGAGCTTAATTGTTTCATGATTTGCCGAAAAATGTGGCCTTACGAGTGAAAACTAGGCAAATGTTGATGACCCACAACCAAGGACACAAACTCAATGAAGAGCAAAAGTCAATAACACAAACTCACCATGAGCACATTGTGCTTTGGTGAGCTACACAGTTTTAACAAGAGCACCGCATAACGGGTGCCAACGCTCGGCTGTGGGTGCAGTTTTGAATAAATGAAAGCTTGTCAGAATTTTTTTATATTCAGAGGTCAGTGACCTTGACCTTTGACCTAGTGACCCAAAAATGGGTGTGGCGTGTAGAACTCATCAAGGTGCATCTACATATGAAGTTTCAAAGTTGTAGGTAGAAGTACTTTGATTTTAGATCCCATGTTAAGGTTTTAGCACGGCGAACGGGGGACAAGCTGGCTATGACAATACCTCTGGTTTTCTTAGAAAAAACAGCCAAGCTAAAAATAACACTTCAAACTACAATAAAATTATGCATAATTTGGAAGATGACAAAATAATATCTAGTGAAAAGCCCTGTTTATGTGTTTTATTTTGGCATAGAATATGAACACACATTTGATGTGATATATTCACCTTTGATTGGCTTCGAAGGCCATTCTCTCAGCATGTTTTCGTTCTCTATACAACATTATGCATTACTCCTGGCCAGGCCTTTGATCGAGTTTGCTACATGTATATGATGATGACTTTTACCTTAAAAATGCAAAAAAATCCCACATAAATATTCTGTGGTGAGCATATTGATATATTGAGATAACATTAGGCAGTTCAGTATACGCTCGTTGAACAATAACTAGACTTAGTCACAATACTTATATATAACGAAGAATACCCCCCTCCCCGGACTTTGAATGTAGCATTATGTTATAAACTCTCTTAGTGAAAGAAAAAAGCATAACTTTTAATTGTTATTGCAGGATGGAACAAATAAACTTTTTTAATTAATTGTTTACGCAGGTTGATAAAAATTGTAAATTCAATACGGTACTTCATCTCATAAGAATCACTACCTGCAAGTTTGACCAGTGAACATTGAAAAGTGTAAGCGACATCTGTGGACAACTTTTTGTCTGCTGACAGACTGACTGTAAAGAACCGACAGACCCCCGCCCGACCTCTAGAGTGTTAACAAGATTTTACTATAGCCATATATAGCCATATAAGGAAAAATGCCCCGGCCCTTGGCAGCCATGTTTTTCAAGCAAAGGTTACCATTTTTGAACTCATCAAAGATATCAGTGGGACAAATCTTCTGAGAAAGTTTCATGAAGATCGGAAAATAAATGTGGCCTCTAGAGTGTTAACAAGGTTTTACTATAGCCATATGAGGAAAAATGCCCCGCCCCCTGGGGGGCCATGTTTTTCAACCAACGGGCATCATTTTCGAACTCATCGAAGATATTATTGGGATGAATCTTCTGACTAAGTTTCATGAAGATCAGACAATAAATGTGGCCTCTAGAGTGTTAACAAGATTTTACTATAGCCATATAAGGAAAAATGCCCCGCCCCTTGGCAGCCATGTTTTTCAAGCAAACGTAACTATTTTTGAACTCCTCCAAGATATAATTAAAACCAATCTTCTGACCAAATTTCATGAAGATTGGACAATAAATGTGGCCTCTAGAGAGTGAACAAGGCAAATGTTGACGTTGCACAACGGACAACGCACGACAGACGACGAACAAAAGGCGATCACAAAAGCTCACCATGAGCACGTTGTGCTCAGGTGAGCTAAAAATTAAGGGACAAAATTTAACTGTCTAAAAATTATAATTTTATTAAAATAAAAGAAATAATTTTATTGTGATTAACTCCTCTTTTCTTCTTTAAAATAAATATTAATTCACAGCTGTGCTAACTCTTGCCTGAAATGATACAGAACAAAAAAGTTCACACATTGTACATACTGCTTCCTTTTTTGGACGATATCATTTCAAATGCTGTTGGGTGAATTGATTGATTTCTACCGGTATAAATGGTAATTTACCCAATTACAAAAATGTTATGGTCTCATTGCCGTCAGTCATGCATATCTGTCAGGTTTCATGACCTTAATCGGATAGTAAAGATTCATGATCAAAGTGTCACAAGATAACCGAATACAGGGCCAAAATCTGGTAAAATAGTGCTGTAAAATATACTGTCCAAAAATTTAGAGGCATTCATGACAGACAAAAATGCGTATATCTGAAAATGAAGAGTCACGAAAATAAATTATTTTGGCTAAACAAGAGTGTGTCCAGACTTTAGAGTGTCCTAAAACTTAAGAGTACTTACGGTAATACTGTTTGTTAAATATAATTTTGTTCAATAACCAATAACCATGATAATATTTTTAATCATTGGCTATTAGTTACATGTATGTATTAGACTCATTTACATAAGAATGGGACTTAACTCATTACTATTCTCTATTGCTAGTTTTTGTATTTATAAATTACAAATTTATATACACATGAATGCAGTCAGTAGACTCAGTAAAAAGGTGAAACATATTAACCCAAAACAATTCAACATGCTAACACCTCTGATAATATGTTAAGAACACCTACTTATAATCAAGATCCTGGTATGGGGTATTTTCGAGGGTGTAAGGCTTGTATTGATTTATGCTTTCACTTGTTGTGACAGACCAAGAAGTCATGAGACGTAATAAACTAATAATGATAATACTATGTTCAAACTTTATTTCTGCTATTTGTCTTTGTGGTTTAATTTCTCAAAAGATTAACATTGTATGTCATTATTCTTTAGCTTGGCTTGTGTATAAATCTACCAGTTCAATTGTCATGAAAAATAAGTGCCAAACGCCTTTTCCTCTTTTGTGCAAGTAGGTCAACAACTCTAGCTGCGTTCAAATCCCTATCCCTGTGAACATTCATGAGATCAAGTCCAGACATGCTTTAGTAGTCATAGTTGACCTCATGTAGGTTTTAAGGTGTCTCATGGTACTGAACGAGACAGTTGATACTGGCATCGCAAGCAACAGGTGGAAGCTCCTAGCAACATTCGGATACAAGTCTTCCGGTAGAGCGAGCAGCATGGTTTCCAGAGAAGGCGTAGATAGAATCTGTGTCTGTTCACAGCTGAATTTCCAACGCTGACATTCTCTATGAAATGTTTCCATGTTAACTTCAAGGTCCGCCTGTGCTGCCGAGAAGATTGCATTTGTTCTTGATAATTGAGGTCTTCGACACGATCTGGTAATAGGTACTGTATGGTATATCTTTCATTTCCTTGTAAAAGCCGTTGTTGAAGCTCTGCAAGTAAAAGGTCCGCAAATGGTCAATACATATTGACCCTCCAGTAGTCAAATGCGGGGGCAGCCGGTGCATTAGGGCAGTTCTGCTGTCGCCGTGCACGTGGAAATGTAGGTTCAACATCAAAAGAGCTTGCCATTTCAACGGCTTTTTCAAACAATGCCTGCCATACAAGGGGCTCGTTGTGTTCTGCCTCTACCTATGTTTTTACGTTCTCAGCTTCCATTGCAGCTTGTAGAAGATCGCATGAAGTAGCTTGAAGTTGTTTTTAGAGCGGCACACACGCAGACAGAACATGCTCTACAACCACCAGTGTAATAATGAAACTAAACCGTGTAATAGCTGCTTTATAAGCGCCAGCCTTTGCATCATTGTGTTGGGCTAAATCTTCAAGCGTGTGCAAAACCATTCCAAATAAAGCCTTGAATGTGAAAAGGGCATCGGCTCTGGCCGCCCACCGGGTCTTGCACAAAGTTTTGAGTTTGGGCCTCCTGTCCATCTCAGCCCGATCATCATCACTATTGCTACGGAATTCTTGAAACCCTAATAACCTCTTGGCTGAGTACTGGAAACAAAATGCAATTTCATGGAAGGTCGTCATCATGTTTCTTGCACAGGGCTCTTTGGACGCTTGTATAATAGCAAGATTCAAGGAATGTGCTTTGCAATGTGTATAAAGTGCTCTTGGAACTACTTGTTGAATGCGGGCTTTGACACCACAATGACAACCAGATATGTTTAGCCTTAGCCTCTCATTGCAGGGACGTTAACTCCGGCAGCATGTAGGTTGTTTAGGAAAGCGTCAGCGGTGGTGGTGGCGCTGCCTGTGGCAAAAGCCAAAAGACATACTTTCCCTCGACTCAGATCAAAATATCTGAAATGGCAATGAATGATAAATTAACCATTTGAAAGCTGGAACATTCATTGGCTATGTTAAACGTTTGTTCTTGGGTTAATTATGTTAAATATTGAACAACAAAACACAATGTTGCCACATTAAAAATACCAAATAACATTCAGCTTTGGGGAGGAATATATCTTTTTTGTTTCTGGACTGAGCTTGCTATATGGTCATGACGATTATGACAAAATCACTTGTCATAAAAATTATTGTTTAAAAATTTATACTAAAGATGTGTGTTCACCCGTTAAAACTGAATAAACTATATAAAAACTATCTCAAAAAAAAGATATAGAATCTTTAACTAAATATTTGACGGTTATAAAAAACAAAATGCGATATTGAATTTAATAGGTATTGATTACATGTATGTATTTTGTATCCCAATTAGAATGTGATAATAGCAAGCAAGTAAATATGCAAAATGAGGCATTCACATTATTAATCAACCGATTATGTATACATCATTACACAGGTTGTGGCGGCAGTGGTTAAAGTAGAAAGCGTGACGTACAATGAAGCCGCTATAAGGGGTTTGTAACTATATGTTTTTTGTGTAAATATCTTTTGGTACGTACCTCAAGACAAGAGCCATTTGTTACCTTGAAGCCGCTCTGTTGCTTCATCCGCTATAAAGCCAAATATTGGAGCCGAGTTACATGCGTCTACGATTTCCTTGCTGATGAGCTCTCCACAGATGCTGATCAGCTCAATATATCTGGAGATGTGTACTTATTGCGGGTACTGCAGTCAGTCAGGTGATCTCTTTGGACTAAATTGTGCTTCGCCTGCAGTTGCAATAATGCGGTAAAGTTACCCTTGTCCTCCTCATGGCCACGGATAGGGATATTCTGTTTTCCGAACAGAATGATTGTCTCCAGTATAGCAACAAGTATTTGTCTACTCATGAGCGGCAGACAGGCAGCTTGCTATATCCTTCTGCTTTCCGTCCAAAACAGCCCAAAAGTTATGAGCTGCTTCACATGACTCCAAATGTTAAGTGGAAACTGTGTGGATTTTAATAAGTTTTCCGATGTAACTTGGATCTGACACAGCAACGGCTGTCCATGACTTTTGCTTAGAAACTGAATCTTTTCCTCCAAAAAGATAAAACGGAGTACAGTACACACCTTCCTTTGTCTGTGAATAGCGGATAATATATATAGGATTATATTTGACGGCCAGTTCAAAAACTATATGCCACCCTTCAGGGGCATATAGCATACAAAAGATATGTCATATCCAGGGCTCAAACCCGGTACCTCTTGATTGTGAGACACATGCTCTACCTCTGAGCTACATCGGATTAACTAGTGGTGTTTTAAATATATTATATGTTTATTATTGTAAATATTACACTGTCTCATTAGGAATAATGTAACATTAAAATCTACCAGGATTGTCAGACTTCAAGAATTATCACGGACATTAAGGTTAACCTCTTAAGGCCATAGGCGATAGCCATACACTTTTATTTTAAGGCTTTTTTGGCCATGTTTTAATTTTATTTTTTCTGTATGATGTTACGCACGTGCCTAAGTGCGTATGGCTGGCTTCGCCCCTGAATCCTATTGCAATGGTGGTTTAAAAATGCTAAGTGCACTAATATACCTTTAATTTGTCGCACCATATCAAGTGTAAGTTAAATAAAAATTTATTATAGACAGTGATTTTTTTCACCCGATTGGGAACAGGTCTGGTACCCATGCCATTGGGATTTTTTTGCGTCGTGAAATCACCAAATTGGGAAAAAACGAATCGCAAAATCTTCCACTTGGAAAAAATCAAGTTGTGAATTGTACCAATTGATAAATGGTATTTTAATGACTTTGTTTAACTTTGTCAGCTTTAAATGACACAGAAAAGCAACATAAACTTTTATTCACAGTCTTGCACAAACAACATGCTATCGGAACACAGATGGTGTTGTAATTAGTTGCATTATTTTACCCTTTTAAATTGCTGAATACAAGATGTGCATTATGAATCCTGCTGATTCAATTCTCTTTATTGTAAATTAAATCAACAAACAAGTATAAAGAAAATAACACAATAAACAATAAACAACCCTCTAGTCTTACGGCATTCAAGTGTACATGAAAGTGCTTACAGTGTTTTTTTTAGTTAATGTTAAAAAGTATATATTTTTCCCAAATGGGACTCAAAAATTCCCAAATGAGAATAAACAAATAAAACTAAAAACATTTTTTTTGTTTCCGAAAATTGGGACGGGTCCGGTTCATTTTTGGGAATGGGTCCGTTCCGGGTTCGTTTATCTGACCTGTCCAAAGAAGGAAAAAAAAACATTGTTATAGAAAATTGGTCGGTATCACAGTTGGCACATGTTTTATATCCTACTAGAATTTGACTTCAAGTACACCAAAATTTTCCATCTCGCCGGAAGCCTTTTTTTGTTGAACAGTAAACTATATTTTCTACAAAAAAAGCATCACATGCATTTAATGGCATGTTCTGTATTTAAAGGGACCTTTTCACATTTTCTTAATTGACAAAAAAAAAATTGTTTTAGATTTGCCAATTTCCCCTGTAGTTATGAGATTTTTGAGGAAACAGTAATACTGAACATTAACATAAACAATGATCTAAAAAATTCATTAGTCATCTTTTGATGATTTAAAAACCTTAAAATTATAAAGCGTTGCAGAGTTAAACAATTGAATAATTTGGAGAGTTCTGTTGTTGTCGTTATATATTGTGATTCTACTAGGATTGCTTACATGTACATAAAGTAAAAAATACATCACTCATTGTATGAGCACAGATGGCCGAGTGTTCTAAGTGTTAGACTTTTACTCCAGGGGTCAGTGGTTCGAGCCCATTGGAGTTTAGGGTAACTTTTTTTCTTTAATTTTATTCTTGTTTTTTACTGCAGCTTTTTAGATCCAATGTCTACATTTATCAATATAAATCATTTAATGACAAACTGCTATACATTCCACAATTTGTGAAAAGGCCCCTTTAAAACAGATGGAATGAGTCAATGACAACGTTTGGATTAAATCAGAAATGATTTAAATGTTAAATGATGTGTTTGAATATTTAAAGATTAGTTGAAATGAATGAACACAACTTTTGTATAAATATGAGTATATTTATTTATTGATTCTATTGCCGTTTATTACTTAAATTGAACTGTGTGTTAACAATGTGGAAAATACCACACTCTATATGTGACCAAAGCTGGGAAAATCAGTCTTGTGTTCAAAAAATCACATTTTGACTTTTTGGCAATTTTGGATTCTCTGAACATTGTAGTTCACAAAAATTATATAGATTTTTTATTTATCACATTAAAAACTAATTTTATGACCTTCCAAAGTGACCAACCCTACATTTTACCGTCACTAAAAGTTATCATTTAATACAAAAAAACAACGAAAATTTTCAAACAACAAGCACGTTGTTTTATTAAAACAATAATCTTTCCTTTAGTCAAATACATAATTATAGTGCAATAAACTGACAACCGCATTATGGACATTTAAAATGTACCATTTGTGTTGCTATGGTAACCAATCTACATGTTAATAATCACCAGAGCACACAATCACGCCTTTTATAAATCTAGGAATTGTATTTTCAATCAAGTGTTTGTTTAAAGGCAAACACAACATTAATTTCACTGTTTTGTAACTAGTTAAACGATAAAAATCAATAATGTGTGTGTTCCATGAACAATTTCCTTTTTTTTATTCAGTTACATGTGTATTTAAGTATAATGTAACCTCAAACACATCAGAATGGAAAAACACAGCATTGAAAAGTGTTGGTTGAAAGTACACTTGGATACTAAATGTTTCACTAAATGAAATAATCATTATTTATCATTATTTCTGATAGATAAAAATAGACAAAATAAACAATAACTCAAACATAAAAATTGTTTGTTTTTGTTAGTATGGAAACAATGTAGCAAAAAACAAAAATATAGGATTTTCATTGTAAAACATAAATACAATATTCACACTGATTTTTTCCCAGTTTTTCTGATAGGCAGTCTGTGTCCATAAGGTGAAAACAATTGCATGGTTAGATCTACATGGAAAAAATGATTTTTGTTTTGTAAATATGAGATATAAAAAACTTGAAAACAAGCTTGTGCAATTAGAACAACAAAAGTTTGCATTGAACATTTCAAAACCTGTATCAACTGACACATTTAGCAATCGTATACATGTTTTAGCTTTCCTAGGAATAGAGGACTTTTTGCATTGTTTGTGGGAAAATATATCACCCAATACCTTGGCCAAAATAAACACTGATACATGATGTATGTAATTGTTGTGGCACCATCAGAGAAGATCAGTTGCGCATCTTAATGCATCTTCTTTTTTGGGGGGCACAGTCTGTTTTTTGTTGCTCACCAGTTGCGCGTTTCGGACATGTCAAGTTTTTGGTTCATCTATCCGACAGAATTCACGAATGTTTTCAAATAAATACCACTGATGGTCCAGATCAAGCCCTTTCACAAACATTTCTTATGGCAGGTTGTCACAGCTCACATTAACATTCACTTTCGAGACCTTCCTGAGAGTGATTCTGACTACTGGTGAGTCACGAAATTTCCTGCATTCCACAACATCGGGATGCTCCGCTGACACATGGAAATTAATGAAATTTGGTGACATTCTTTATGTGGTGAAACAATGTTGTAAGGTAATCTTTCCTGTCTTAGATAACAACAGGATTTGAAGAGTCCCCCACAAGCTGGGGTATGTTGTGGCCCATCCTTGACGATAACCCCACAGACGCAGCGACATCAGACAACATTTCTGCAGTGAAGTTTCTGTATCAAGATTACCATTTAATTAAGAAACAATTGCAAAATATAGTTTTTCTATTATCAAATTATTATTTTGTTGTTGTTGATGTTTCAATAGAAAACTACAAAGTTTGAAGGATGATTTTGCATGGGATTTTGTTTGCCATATCAAGAATTTCATACCAATAAAACAGCTGAAACTATTAAAATGAATATTTATTTTCCTGTTACAAGACATAAAGTACCTACACACTATTTTTAATTGATTTATGTTTTATCATTTTTATATTTTATTACATGGCAGAACTATACAACTGGATAGACCTATGGAAATGCAAACAAGGTTAATCAAGAAGGATCATGCAGGTCACATACACCATACTGTGATAAGAAATTTACCTCCACTTTGACTTCCAGATGCCAAAGTGCCAATCTGGTTTAAACTTTGTATGTCTTATCAACATAAAGCTTCGTGTGATGATTCTGTGTAAACCTGAAATGTTAAAAAATAGTTATTAAAAAAGGTCAGGCTACAATTAAGAATATGTGTTTTGTAGTAATTGACTGACTCAAAAATGTTGACTCATTTCAATATATTATTTTAAGAGAATTTTCCTTTTGGGATTGATACCAGAGTAATTTTTTAACATATTTACTATATATCAAGATGCTTTACCATTTTGCAATTGCATTACTGCAAACAAATATTTTTAACAACAGGTTAAGCTAAATTAATTTTTCAACATTAAAAAAAGCTCTCAAAAACACAATAACTAAGGGCTTGTTATTACCTACAAGAACTCTCCACAGAAGGTACCAGATGAATATGTTGTTTTTATTTTGGCCGCAACAGTTGTCACACTGAAAGTGAGAATGCTGTTCGCCAAGACCGTAACTTCCCAACCTGTAGAATATCAAATTATTGGTTATTTATCTACATAACACTTTTTTTATAATAATTATTATTAATTAAATTTGTGCTTAAACATTTTAAAAAAGTCAACCTTAAATTTGTTTTGTTTATCAGCTTTTGCCACATGAAGTTCAGACTTTTCAATAAACGCAGTATCTGATGTTTTTTTGACAGCTTCTACATCAATATCAATATCAGACTCATCATGGTTTGACTCAAGGTCACTTTCATCACAGGAGTTTGAAATTCTATCAATATAGCTAATCTAATGGCTAAATAAAACAAGAGCACCGCCTTGCGGGTGCAGACCGCTCATCTATTTTCTTTTTAAAGGTGAAGGGACTCTCATTTTCAATCACAAAGGAGGGAGGAGTGGAGTGAAGAGGGGTGTATAGTGTGGGGTTGTGGACATTTATTACATTATCTTCCAAAAAAGCGAAAAAAAAAAAAAAAAAAAAAAAAATCGGGGGGGGGGGGTATAGTGTGAGGGTGTGGTGATAATTTGTGAGATGATCTTAAAAAAAAAAAAAAAAAAAAAAAAAAAAAATCAAAAAAAAAATTTGGGGGGGGGGTGGGGGGGTGGGGTGGGGGTATAGTGTGAGGGTGTGGTGGTCATTTGTGAGATGATCTTATAAAAAAAAAAAAAAAAAAAAAAAATTAGGGGGGGGGGGGGGAGGGGGGGAGGGGGGGGAGGGCACGGGGGATGGTTTGGGTGAAGTCTATTGTGGTATGTCAGGTAAGAGTAGTTTCATCAAAGTATCAATCAAATCTAATCATAAATAAAGAAGTTATGGCAATTTTAGCAAAATTTAATAATTTGACCTTGAGAGTCAAGGTCATTCAAAGGTCAAAGTAAAATTCAAGTTGCCAGGTACAGTAACCTCATGATAGCATGTAAGTATTTGAAGTTTGAAAGCAATAGCCTTGATACTTCGAGTGGATCGAAACACAAAATTTAACCATATATTAAAAGTTACTAAGTCAAAAAAGGGCCATAATTCCGTAACAATGACAACCAGAGTTATGCAACTTGTCCTTTTACTGTACCCTTATGATAGTTTGTGAGTGTTCCAAGTATGAAAGCAATATCTATGATACTTTAGGGGTAAAGTGACCAAAACATAAATCTTAACCAAATTTTCAATTTTCTAAGTATAAAGGGCCCATAATTCCGTCCAAATGCCAGTCAGAGTTACATAACTTTGCCTGCACCGTCCCCTTATGATAGTTCATAAATCTTGCAAGTATGAAAGCAATAGCTTTGATACTGTAGGAATAAAGTGGACCTAAACACAAAACTTAATCAAATTTTCAATTTTCTAAGTATAAAAAGGGCACATAATTCTGTCAAAATGCCAGTCAGAGTTACATTACTTTGCCTGCACAGTCCCCTTATGATAGTTAGTAAGTGTTGCAAGTATGAAAGCAATAGCTTTGATGCTTAAGGAATAAAATGGACCTAAACACAAAACTTAACCAAAATTGTCAATTTTCTAAGTATAAAAAGGGCACATAATTCTGTCAAAATGCATGCCAGAGTTATCTAACTTTGCCTGCCCAGTCCCCTCATGATAGTAAGTAAGTGTACCAAGTTTGAATGCAATAGCATTGATACTTACTGAGAAAAGTGGAACTAAACGCAAAACTTAACCAAAATTTGCAATTTTTTAAGTACAAAAAGGGCACATAATTCTGTCAAAATGCACGCCAGAGTTATCTAACTTTGCCTGCCTAGTCCCCTCATGATAGTAAGTAAGTGTACCAAGTTTGAATGCAATAGCATTGATACTTTCTGAGAAAAGTGGACCTAAACGCAAAACTTAACCGGACGCCGACGCCAACGCCAACGCCAACGCCAACGCCAACGCCAACGCCGACGCCAAGGTGATGACAATAGCTCATAATTTTTTTTCAAAAAATAGATGAGCTAAAAATTATACCCCTATATAGTATAAAGACTAGTCTTATACTATATAGGGGTATATTTTTTTCTTTTTATTTAGCCATTAGATTAGCTATATTGATAGAATTTCAAACTCCTGTGCTTTCATAATCATCTACCACATCAAACAAATCTTGAGTAGCGGGGTGAGAAGTTTCAAAATAAAGTTCATTTACATTCGATAAATCATTTTAATTTAAAAACGAAGTGTCCTGGTCTTGTGAAATTTCACATGGAATAGTGTTTGTGTTAACAAATTGAGACATGATATTTTAAAGTCAAATTTAAATCTTCCACCATTTCATGTAAACAATTCAGTTGCTATCGTACAGTTTACTTCCGGGTCAAACTTGCGAGTCGCGAAAATTAGTCACAAAGCCAAAATACACATATATCTTTCACTTACCTATTTTAAGCATGTGGAAATATCATTTCTGAACCTTCTTCGATTGAAGACATCCATTAGTACACGATGTCATTTTGATTTACAGCGTTTAATAGCCATTGAAAATGAACACTACGAGACAGGTTGCGCTACCTGTGAACTGCTCAAACGAAACAGTGTCTTTCAAGGGGAATAATTTGAATTAAATATGCGGATTACAAACCACCAATTGTGCCAGTGTTTAAAGGACATATTCATGCTATATTGTGGAAATTTTCAAAGCATGTCATAAATTATTAGCCGAGAAATTGTATGAAAAAGACGAAATATCCAGCGCATTATCGTACAAGATTTTTATCTCGCGATTTCCCGACATAAACGTCAGCGTACACAAGACTGATTTTCGCTGACGACGTCACATATAGTCACTAGTTCTGGCTACCATAACTTTAAATGTCGCTTTTTATGATTTTTGACTGGCGCGACTTTATAGTTATGGACCAACCCCATTAGGAAAGTCAACCAGAAATTCCCGAAAAGTTGACAGTTAAAAAAGACCGGTCGAAAACAGCTTTAAAATGCAGTTATTGTCCCAAATCAACCACTTGATCGGAAAGATTGACACTTTTTACATTTAACTGATATAATCTTTCACAAAATACTATCTTAAACATTTAAAATTTATCTATTCTGCTTTTACATATCGAGAAAAACAGCGATGTGACAGACTTACTTGAAATGCGAATCTCCCGAGATTTCACGGTCATATGAGGTTATTTCTATTTTTAGTAACATACCATGTGCTCAAGTGTTTTCAAATTCAGAATGACATTTCCCGGTATTTCAGATTATTCTGGCTTGTTTTGTAAACAAATTGTAGTGTAAATACAAACTCAAAGTAAATATTATTTAAAACTACCGGATTCACACTGAAATCAGTCTTAAAATCCACCAGACGTAAGTTGTTAATCACAAATTATAGATTTCAGAAAACGAAAGTAATATTTACAATTTCAGCAAATAATGTCAAGGTCGATCTGAAAGAATCCAAATGAAAACTCGTCACGTGACAAAGTGACAATGGCGTCAAAACTGTGAATTTCAGACTGATGAGAGTTATTTTCGTATATTGCAAGATGCACTTGAAACATTTGAACCTTAAAATAATCCCCGATGCAGTATTTTATATTCATTCACCAATATGTGTAGAAATGTATCCCAGAAAATGAGCTTTCTTTGATTTATAGCGTGACATAAATATGTTAAGACTCTGGTTGACTTTCGATACGGGGTTAGCTTCAGCGTACAGGTCTGTCAATACTATGTAAACTGTACGCTGAAGTTTCTTTAGCTATATAGTCACAAGAAACACGCATTTATGAGCACAGCTAACATGAACAAATCACACATGTGTTGATTCTACAGTAGAGATTTTTTGTCTAGACAAGTCCAAATCATATCCTTTTTTCTTAATGACTTTAAACTCAATCTCGCAACGAGATAAATAAGAGCAGAAGAAATCACATTGGGAACAATTTCTGGTAGATTAAGGAACTGCCGCAAATAGGTTCTATATAGCTGAAATAATTCGCGTTCAGAATAAAAAGAGTCTGCCAAAGCAAAAATCATCAAAAGACTCTTAGGCGGCAATTTATATTGACTAGGTTCTATAAAACAGAATAGACCTGTTTTTGTATAAGGGCAAAGTCAGAAAATATTAAAAGCAACATTTAAATTTGTGGTAGCCATAACTACATTTCTAGGAGAGTGACTGTAAATAATGAACTTCAAAATTTCTATTGGGTATTGAAAATATAGAACTCACAAAACTGTAAAAAAGACTCATTAAAAGAAAAGCGGACATTGAATGAAGTGACATTTTATGATGTGTGTTGCTTTTAATTTTTCAAATATTTTTAAATGGATTGCTATACATACTCGATAACGTATCCCTGTTGTGCTAGGTACATTTTCACCTGACAAGAACTAAAATTGCCTTGCCAAAACTTCTATTTGTGTATGTACACAGATTTTAGTGACGTAGTCTGCACTTCCGGTTTAAAAAACTATAGACGAGTTAATTGTTATTGTTTACATTCGGGATTTTCCGCGCATGCGCACTGACTGGTTGGCAAAAACACTGGTTACAGTAACGTAAAACATGTATAAAGGGCTTTTGTTTAGTCAATAAATTGATAATAAATACGAAATAAACATTAAAACTCTTTATAAAAAAAGTGCAAATATAGCATATTTAGTACCAAATAAATGTATATTCACAAATAAAATTTCCTCTTCATAAAAATACGAAGTAGTTATTAGCATAGAGTAAACGTAATCGGAAGACTTAATACTGACAATTCCACAAAACAAAACAATAAATTAGCCGTATTCTTTCTGATAATAAGACTTGAATAAATTATATTTAAACACTAATAAAACATATTTTAATTTTATTATAATTTTAAGTGGTGTTGATAGTGTTTTATTTCATCAGCGATCAATAGAGTCAGAGGTGCATTTAATCAATTATAAAAAAAGCCCTAAACAGCGGAATACAGTACTATTTTTAAATATTGTGGTAATTTTCTTTTACATTGAATGAATTTACGTTTCGTTTACATTGAATGAATATAAATTCAATTTACCATACAAACGGAAAAACCCTGCATATTAATTACCCAAATGTAACTGTCTTTGCATGTATATTGAAATCTCTATTAGTAATAAGGAGTGATAAAAATATAGCATTTTATGATAGATGCATATATTTAATTTATCTAACGGCCCCTTTTGTGACTGCTTATGTTCATGATCGTGTTTCGGACCCTGCAGTAATGTACAATCTTTACACATAATAGCGGAGTTAACTTTTGCCGGTACCCGTTAAATACCTTAATTGCATAGCAGTAAAATTGCACAATATTTAAATGTATAGTTATTAAACAATGTATTATTAAGTTTAACTGGCTAATAAATATATACACTCGTTCCCGTTAATACATTTCCGACAAATGTCTTCATTTTTGTTAAAATATTTCATAAAAAATTAACTTATCAGTATTTTTAGCTTTAAAATGTGGCTTAAATGATTGCTCAATATGCCAAGAGATGACATAGAGGTATCGTGACTTATGTTTACTGACCAGACACTCGTCTGCAACATGTGGTTTATGCAGGGGTCCAAGTGTAGGTCCCTGGGTTTATGACACCATGTTTTCTTTGTAATTGTCTAGACAGTATCCGATCATAACGAGATAATCGGTTTGTGATAACAAAGGTGCAATTATACACCGGGATATAAATGCTGCAACAAAGAGTGCCAAAATTAGTGTGAACAATAAAATAAAACAATTACATTAAATAAAAGAATTTATTGAATGTGTAAGAAGGTAAGTTTTTCCAGACACATAAAGGTTCCAATCAGTTACCCTATGTCGCGTACATACAATTGACCTATTCGTTGTTTGTTTTTATCCTTATTTGTTTTCGTTCATTTAATTTAATTCATTCTAAAAGAATTTTAATTTCTGAGAAGTTTTTAACTAAAAATGGTCGCGATGAAGTGCCAAGTAGAGAGATTTTTGTTTAACCACATACCGAGCTCTTAGATTGTGTTCCACTCCCGAGTTTGTTGTCAGTAAAAACAAATAATAATAAAAACAATAAAATCGTTCCAAAGATGCATTTCCTTGCATGCTAATGTTTTATTCAGACATAATTAGTAAAATTATATTCGATATTGTGCATGATTATCATTAAAAACGAAGATTTCGTCAACCTTCTCTATATGCGCTTATATAAATTGCACCTCTTTTGCCAACCAGTGGGCGGAGTCTAAACTTTGCAGGTGCGTGTGACGTCACGCGTTAACTCGTCTATTGGCATGTGTTGATTAACTTGATTTTTAATTGAAATCCATGAATCGCAACTTATGAAATGGCAGAAATACACCTGAGCGATGCAGAGAAAACCTTTATTATACATGGAGTGCAGGTAGTTATAAATTGGCAACATTCGTAGACCCAGATTATTTTCATGAAATAATTGTGATAGCTGTCGGATATGTGAGATTTCGGATACATTCTTCTTGTAAAGTAACTTTTTGTGTTTATCACGTAAATATCGCAGAGACATTCTTATATTACAAATGCCTTTTACAGGACAACTTACGTGAGGATGGCAGAGGTTGTGAAGACTACAGGCACTTGGAGATTGAGACAGGACTTGTTTCCAATACTAGTGGATCTGCGAAGATAAGATTGGTAACACGAATCTAATTTATAATTTATCAGTCTTGTCAGATCGAACAATATTTACTGAAGCTTTACAGTCTTACTCTCTATATATGCAACAGTTGTATCTTAATTTAAAAAGTAAATAAAGTGCTGACTAATAAAATTACAAAAACAATTTAAGTATTGGTACTATTGATACTTCTAAGAATGGCTTAAAAGCATTTTTTAAGTGACAGGATAGTAATAATTTAAACAATCGAAAACACGGTGACCCCACAATTGTTTTAATACCAAATTGTTCTACTTGATGAATCTCCTTGCTGACTGTGACCTAGAATCAATGAAATATTGTATACCCTATTAATTAGTATGAAGTGCTGCTTTCCTAATCTAACACAGCCCATCAAAAAGTATAGCATATTTTACAGATATGTGGGTAATGTATCCATTCTTCCTCACTTACTTTATGCCCTTCACCCAGCTTTGGGTATTGGCCGCCAACCATAGATCTCCAGAGTCCTGGGCCATTATTTCCAGCCTGTTCCAGGTGTAGCTCATATTGGTGATGTCCACCTATAAATTATGTTGATACATGTTTCTTGAAAGGCCACTTTCCTGTTTGCCCTGGGGGCCCCATTTAAGCCCAGTCCATGTGATATTTGCATATGGTTTTTGTAAGGAGTGCCCTATTCTTACCCACTTTCTCTTTCTAATCTCGTCTTCAGCAGGAAGTTGACAGGTTCCAATTCTGTCTTTTTGTTTTTAATTTACACATCCTTAATGCAACAGGAGATATTCACAAGATTTTATACCTTGATTACATTGGTATGTTTTTTTGCAGTGAAACTACTTGAAGTGTCGTTTACTTTTAAAGGCAAACACAGAAATTCTGGTGGGGGTCAAGGCAGAGCTGGGAGAACCATATCCTGAGAAACCAGACAAAGGCAGACTGGAATTCTTTGTGGACTGGTAATGGGATTTTTGTCAAATGTTGACAGCATTATTTGTTTGCCCTAAAAGTGATAAGCTTACGATTGTTTTTAAACATCCAATTGTTATGCAATGAAATTTTTTATTTCTCTGATTTACACGTTGTGTTATGACCCAATATTGATTGCTTAAACACTCTTCTGTTGAATATTGAATCAACTCATCAAATTGCTCACAGCAAATCAAGCTGTTTGATTTTGAATGGCCAGAAAAACTGAAAGATCAGGAGACCTCAGAAATGTGAGAGATTTTAAAGTTCAAGAGAGAAATTTTAATCATATACACATGTTTCAGTTCTGCTAACGCAACTCCGGAGTTTGAAGGTCGAGGTGGTGAGGAACTCGCCACAGAGTTAAGCAGTATGCTGGCACGAGCATACCAGTGTCCTAGCTGTCTCGACCTTCGGAAACTCTCTGTTGTTGAGGGCAAGCAGTGCTGGATCATCTATGTGGATGTACTGGTAGGATATGCATTGCACTTGATCATCTGTATGGATGTACTGGAACAGTCGACTCGCTAATAGGGGGTCACTATTGTGTATTTCATGAAAAAGTATAATCAAGTCAAAAACAATTGTTGCATAGCGTGTCCCTTGGAAAAATGTTCAATTTTACAAATTTTTGAAAAGATGCACCAACTGTTGATCTGACAGGGGAGATAAGGCTGTAAACAGTGATCCTTTATTGGTGATAGTGATAGCTTTTGTGCACATAATTTTATTACAGACAATGTGAATTTATTTTCAATGAAACCTTTTGTAATCTGAAATAGGGTTAAATGGCAGCATTATAAACTGTTAATTTTATAGTTTTTGTGATCATATGATATTTTTTTCATTGTCGTACTTTCATTCGTCATTTTTGCAAAAAATTAGAAGAGTACTGTGGCAAAATAATAATACAGAAAATTGATATAATAGCATTTATTTTTACATCTTGTCATATATACACAAAAGTCAAAAGGACAAAATTCTCATGGAAATATTTAACTTTTTTTGCATGTGATTCTCTATTGGCAATTTGATATGTACAACTGTTACATAAATCATCTTTATGGATGTACTGGTATGTACAACTGTTAACTAGATCAACTTATATGGATGTACTGGTATGTACAACTGTTAACTAGATCATCTTATATGGATGTACTGGTATGTACAACTGTTAAATAGATCATCTTTATGGATGTACTGGTATGTACAACTGTTAAATAGATCATCTTATATGGATGTACTGGTATGTACAACTGTTAAATAGATCATCTTATATGGATGTACTGGTATGTACAACTGTTAACTAGATCATCTTATATGGATGTACTGGTATGTACAACTGTTAAATAGATCATCTTATATGGATGTACTGGTATGTACAACTGTTAACTAGATCATCTTATATGGATGTACTGGTATGTACAACTGTTAAATAGATCATCTTATATGGATGTACTGGTATGTACAACTGTTAAATAGATCATCTTTATGGTTGTACTGGTATGTACAACTGTTAAATAGATCATCTTATATGGATGTACTGGTATGTACAACTGTTAACTAGATCATCTTATATGGATGTACTGGTATGTACAACTGTTAACTAGATCATCTTATATGGATGTACTGGTATGTACAACTGTTAAATAGATCATCTTTATGGATGTACTGGTATGTACAACTGTTAACTAGATCATCTTTATGGATGTACTGGTATGTACACGTTTTCACTGGATACCTATATTGATGTACTGGTATGTACAACTGTTAACTAGATCATCTTTATGGATGTACTGGTATGTACACGTTTTCACTGGATACCTATATTGATGTACTGGTATGTACAACTGTTAACTAGATCATCTTTATGGATGTACTGGTATGTACACGTTTTCACTGGATACCTATATTGATGTACTGGTATGTACAACTGTTAACTAGATCATCTTTATGGATGTACTGGTATGTACACGTTTTCACTGGATACCTATATTGATGTACTGGTTGGTTTAACTGATCATATTTGTGGGTACAATTATTACTGTTTAACCAAAAGACCAGTTGCAAAAATATAGTTAGTGCCATCTTTCTGTTTGTCAATATTATTTGATCAACAAAGTAAATTGATGAACTCACAACCATGCAATGGTTTCCTTCATAGCCAGTATTAATTTCTGAACAAGGATTGCCTCTAAAACATAAACAGATCCTTAACTTGTTTTAGCTTTTTTGCATGTCCTTAACTGGTGTCAAAACCGTTTCCTATTTCTGTCATTTTGCTTCATATTGTGGGCATGGTTATACAGTTTTTTCCATGTACTTGATATTAGCTCATAGCGTGCCTTTATCTGAGAAATGATCTATATCAATGTACTGGTTCTTCCAACTCTGTATCAGCGTATAGTGTGCCTTTATCTGAGAAATGATCTATATCAATGTACTGGTTCTTCCAACTCTGTATCAGCGTATAGTGTGCCTTTATCTGAGAAATGATCTATATCAATGTACTGGTTCTTCCAACTCTGTATCAGCGTATAGTGTGCCTTTATCTGAGAAATGATCTATATCAATGTACTGGTTCTTCCAACTCTGTATCAGCGTATAGTGTGCCTTTATCTGAGAAATGATCTATATCAATGTACTGGTTCTTCCAACTCTGTATCAGCGTATAGTGTGCCTTTATCTGAGAAATGATCTATATCAATGTACTGGTTCTTCCAACTCTGTATCAGCGTATAGTGTGCCTTTATCTGAGAAATGATCTATATCAATGTACTGGTTCTTCCAACTCTGTATCAGCGTATAGTGTGCCTTTATCTGAGAAATGATCTATATCAATGTACTGGTTCTTCCAACTCTGTATCAGCGTATAGTGTGCCTTTATCTGAGAAATGATCTATATCAATGTACTGGTTCTTCCAACTCTGTATCAGCGTATAGTGTGCCTTTATCTGAGAAATAATCTATATCAATGTACTGGTTCTTCCAACTCTGTATCAGCGTATAGTGTGCCTTTATCTGAGAAATGATCTATATCAATGTACTGGTTCTTCCAACTCTGTATCAGCGTATAGCGTGCCTTTATCTGAGAAATGATCTATATCAATGTACTGGTTCTTCCAACTCTGTATCAGCGTATAGTGTGCCTTTATCTGAGAAATAATCTATATCAATGTACTGGTTCTTCCAACTCTGTATCAGTGTATAGTGTGCCTTTATCTGAGAAATAATCTATATCAATGTACTGGTTCTTCCAACTCTGTATCAGCGTATAGTGTGCCTTTATCTGAGAAATGATCTATATCAATGTACTGGTTCTTCCAACTCTGTATCAGCGTATAGTGTGCCTTTATCTGAGAAATAATCTATATCAATGTACTGGTTCTTCCAACTCTGTATCAGCGTATAGTGTGCCTTTATCTGAGAAATGATCTATATCAATGTACTGGTTCTTCCAACTCTGTATCAGCGTATAGTGTGCCTTTATCTGAGAAATGATCTATATCAATGTACTGGTTCTTCCAACTCTGTATCAGCGTATAGTGTGCCTTTATCTGAGAAATAATCTATATCAATGTACTGGTTCTTCCAACTCTGTATCAGCGTATAGCGTGCCTTTATCTGAGAAATGATCTATATCAATGTACTGGTTCTTCCAACTCTGTATCAGCGTATAGTGTGCCTTTATCTGAGAAATGATCTATATCAATGTACTGGTTCTTCCAACTCTGTATCAGCGTATAGTGTGCCTTTATCTGAGAAATGATCTATATCAATGTACTGGTTCTTCCAACTCTGTATCAGCGTATAGTGTGCCTTTATCTGAGAAATGATCTATATCAATGTACTGGTTCTTCCAACTCTGTATCAGCGTATAGTGTGCCTTTATCTGAGAAATGATCTATATCAATGTACTGGTTCTTCCAACTCTGTATCAGCGTATAGTGTGCCTTTATCTGAGAAATGATCTATATCAATGTACTGGTTCTTCCAACTCTGTATCAGCGTATAGTGTGCCTTTATTTGAGAAATGATCTATATCAATGTACTGGTTCTTCCAACTCTGTATCAGCGTATAGTGTGCCTTTATCTGAGAAATGATCTATATCAATGTACTGGTTCTTCCAACTCTGTATCAGCGTATAGTGTGCCTTTATCTGAGAAATGATCTATATCAATGTACTGGTTCTTCCAACTCTGTATCAGCGTATAGTGTGCCTTTATCTGAGAAATGATCTATATCAATGTACTGGTTCTTCCAACTCTGTATCAGCGTATAGTGTGCCTTTATCTGAGAAATGATCTATATCAATGTACTGGTTCTTCCAACTCTGTATCAGCGTATAGTGTGCCTTTATCTGAGAAATGATCTATATCAATGTACTGGTTCTTCCAACTCTGTATCAGCGTATAGTGTGCCTTTATCTGAGAAATGATCTATATCAATGTACTGGTTTTTCCAACTCTGTATCAGCGTATAGTGTGCCTTTATCTGAGAAATGATCTATATCAATGTACTGGTTCTTCCAACTCTGTATCAGCGTATAGTGTGCCTTTATCTGAGAAATGATCTATATCAATGTACTGGTTCTTCCAACTCTGTATCAGCGTATAGTGTGCCTTTATCTGAGAAATAATCTATATCAATGTACTGGTTCTTCCAACTCTGTATCAGCGTATAGTGTGCCTTTATCTGAGAAATGATCTATATCAATGTACTGGTTCTTCCAACTCTGTATCAGCGTATAGTGTGCCTTTATCTGAGAAATGATCTATATCAATGTACTGGTTCTTCCAACTCTGTATCAGCGTATAGTGTGCCTTTATCTGAGAAATGATCTATATCAATGTACTGGTTCTTCCAACTCTGTATCAGCGTATAGTGTGCCTTTATCTGAGAAATGATCTATATCAATGTACTGGTTCTTCCAACTCTGTATCAGCGTATAGTGTGCCTTTATCTGAGAAATGATCTATATCAATGTACTGGTTCTTCCAACTCTGTATCAGCGTATAGTGTGCCTTTATCTGAGAAATGATCTATATCAATGTACTGGTTCTTCCAACTCTGTATCAGCGTATAGTGTGCCTTTATCTGAGAAATGATCTATATCAATGTACTGGTTCTTCCAACTCTGTATCAGCGTATAGTGTGCCTTTATCTGAGAAATGATCTATATCAATGTACTGGTTCTTCCAACTCTGTATCAGCGTATAGTGTGCCTTTATCTGAGAAATGATCTATATCAATGTACTGGTTCTTCCAACTCTGTATCAGCGTATAGTGTGCCTTTATCTGAGAAATGATCTATATCAATGTACTGGTTCTTCCAACTCTGTATCAGCGTATAGTGTGCCTTTATCTGAGAAATGATCTATATCAATGTACTGGTTCTTCCAACTCTGTATCAGCGTATAGTGTGCCTTTATCTGAGAAATGATCTATATCAATGTACTGGTTCTTCCAACTCTGTATCAGCGTATAGTGTGCCTTTATCTGAGAAATGATCTATATCAATGTACTGGTTCTTCCAACTCTGTATCAGCGTATAGTGTGCCTTTATCTGAGAAATGATCTATATCAATGTACTGGTTCTTCCAACTCTGTATCAGCGTATAGTGTGCCTTTATCTGAGAAATGATCTATATCAATGTACTGGTTCTTCCAACTCTGTATCAGCGTATAGTGTGCCTTTATCTGAGAAATGATCTATATCAATGTACTGGTTCTTCCAACTCTGTATCAGCGTATAGTGTGCCTTTATCTGAGAAATGATCTATATCAATGTACTGGTTCTTCCAACTCTGTATCAGCGTATAGTGTGCCTTTATCTGAGAAATGATCTATATCAATGTACTGGTTCTTCCAACTCTGTATCAGCGTATAGTGTGCCTTTATCTGAGAAATGATCTATATCAATGTACTGGTTCTTCCAACTCTGTATCAGCGTATAGTGTGCCTTTATCTGAGAAATGATCTATATCAATGTACTGGTTCTTCCAACTCTGTATCAGCGTATAGTGTGCCTTTATCTGAGAAATGATCTATATCAATGTACTGGTTCTTCCAACTCTGTATCAGCGTATAGTGTGCCTTTATCTGAGAAATGATCTATATCAATGTACTGGTTCTTCCAACTCTGTATCAGCGTATAGTGTGCCTTTATCTGAGAAATGATCTATATCAATGTACTGGTTCTTCCAACTCTGTATCAGCGTATAGTGTGCCTTTATCTGAGAAATAATCTATATCAATGTACTGGTTGTTCCAACTCTGTATCAGCGTATAGTGTGCCTTTATCTGAGAAATGATCTATATCAATGTACTGGTTCTTCCAACTCTGTATCAGCGTATAGTGTGCCTTTATCTGAGAAATGATCTATATCAATGTACTGGTTCTTCCAACTCTGTATCAGCGTATAGCGTGCCTTTATCTGAGAAATGATCTATATCAATGTACTGGTTCTTCCAACTCTGTATCAGCGTATAGTGTGCCTTTATCTGAGAAATGATCTATATCAATGTACTGGTTCTTCCAACTCTGTATCAGCGTATAGTGTGCCTTTATCTGAGAAATGATCTATATCAATGTACTGGTTCTTCCAACTCTGTATCAGCGTATAGCGTGCCTTTATCTGAGAAATGATCTATATCAATGTACTGGTTCTTCCAACTCTGTATCAGCGTATAGTGTGCCTTTATCTGAGAAATGATCTATATCAATGTACTGGTTCTTCCAACTCTGTATCAGCGTATAGTGTGCCTTTATCTGAGAAATGATCTATATCAATGTACTGGTTCTTCCAACTCTGTATCAGCGTATAGTGTGCCTTTATCTGAGAAATGATCTATATCAATGTACTGGTTCTTCCAACTCTGTATCAGCGTATAGTGTGCCTTTATCTGAGAAATGATCTATATCAATGTACTGGTTCTTCCAACTCTGTATCAGCGTATAGTGTGCCTTTATCTGAGAAATGATCTATATCAATGTACTGGTTCTTCCAACTCTGTATCAGCGTATAGTGTGCCTTTATCTGAGAAATGATCTATATCAATGTACTGGTTCTTCCAACTCTGTATCAGCGTATAGTGTGCCTTTATCTGAGAAATGATCTATATCAATGTACTGGTTCTTCCAACTCTGTATCAGCGTATAGTGTGCCTTTATCTGAGAAATGATCTATATCAATGTACTGGTTCTTCCAACTCTGTATCAGCGTATAGTGTGCCTTTATCTGAGAAATGATCTATATCAATGTACTGGTTCTTCCAACTCTGTATCAGCGTATAGTGTGCCTTTATCTGAGAAATGATCTATATCAATGTACTGGTTCTTCCAACTCTGTATCAGCGTATAGTGTGCCTTTACATGCTTTTTTGGTTTGTGTTCAAGAGATTAGTATAAACATATTGTCTGGTTTGTAAAAAATAAGGATTCATAGTAAATTAATAACATATTCAGCAAGGACTGGATGTAGTAGGTTGTGCCTTTCCTGATTTGTTACAAATTGCATACATGGGAAGTTTGGTTTATTTGAAGGTTGTTCTAACATTGTTCTGCAATAAAGTGTATCTTAAAGTTTTTTTTATTGCCTCTGAAATTTATCTGTCCTTCCTTTATATTTCTGCCATTCTCTATGCATTTTAATTTCTTGATGAAGTACTTTAGTGACCATCCATGGGTTAATCTAAAATCCATGTTTACACAGATATGTGTTTTCTATGTAGGTACTGGAGTATGGGGGCAATCTGTTTGATGCAGCCTCAATAGCTGTAAAGGCAGCTTTGTTCAACACAAGGTGAGCAAACGCTTGTTTGTTGCTTGGCTGTGAAACTAGACTGTGTGACTGCTTCAATGTTTACATCACAAGTAATTAAATCTTTTCGCTGTCTGTGTATTTGTTCTTTTTTGCATGTATGAACTTATCTACTTTACAAAAAAAGTCCCTGTGTTTTTTAATTGTACCCGGTTTTGAGTGACTCTGTTTAAGTTGATAAAAACTTCATTAGTTGGCAAAATTAGTCTCCTAGGAAGGCTTAATTTTTCTCTGAAGAGGCTTAATTAGCCTCTTAAACAGCTTGATAAATCTTAGGGGTTAAATTAGTCTCTAAGAGGGCTAAATTAGTCTCTAAGGGGGCTAAATTAGTCTCTAAGGGGGGTAAATACGTCTCTAGGGGGGAAAATTAGTCTCTAGGGGGGAAAATTAGTCTCTAGGGGGGAAAATTAGTCTCCTATGAGGCTCAATTAGTCTCCTATGAGGCTCTATTAGTCTCTAAGGGGGCTTTATTAGTTTCTAAGGGGGCTTTATTAGTTTCTAAGGGGGCTTTATTAGTCTCTAAGGGGGCTTTATTAGTTTCTAAGGGGGCTTTACTATTCACTTAGGGGGCGTTATTTGTCTCTAAGGGGAATTTATTAGTCTCTAAGGGGGCTTTTATTAGTCTCCAAGGGGGCTTTATTAGTCTCTATGGGGGCTTTATTAGTCTCTTAGTTTTTTTTTATTATTCTCTAAGGGGGCTTTATTAGTCTTTAAGGGGCCTTATTAGTCTCTAAGGGGGCTTTATTAGTCTCTAAGGGGCTTCATTAGTCTCTAAGGGGGCTTTCTTAGTGTCTTAGGGGGCTTTATTAGTCTCTAAGGGGCTTTATTAGTCTCTAAGGGGCTTTATTAGTCTCTAAGGGGGCTTTATTAGTCTCTAAGGGGGCTTTATTAGTCTCTAAGGGGGCTTTATTAGTCCAAGCAGTCTTAATTAAAAAAATGTATTCTAAAGGGGGCTTTTTATTCCCCCAACAGGCGGCATAAGTTTTCACACTGTCCGTCGGTCGGTCAGTCTGTCTGTCTGTCCGTCCTGCACACTTTTCGTGTCGGCTCTCTAATTTAAGTAGTTCTCAGCTGATCTTCACCAAACTTGGTCAGAAGTTGTATCTAGATGGTGTCTAGGCCAAGTTCGTACATGGGCCATGCGGAGCCAAAAACTAGGTCACGGGGTCAAAAACTAGGTCAGCATGGTGTCTGCTCTCTAATTCAAATAGTTTTTATCTTAACCAAAGTATTCCCAACCATTAAACAGGCAATATAGATATGCAACCCTCAATCAGATTCAATGTATTCAAATCTTTGCTTTAGTAAGTATAATAAAATGTTGTTGTTTTCTACAGTTGACAAGAAGATACGTGCATTCCTGTTATTTTCATACAAAGAATTGGCAGAAAAAAATCTACTAACTGCAGCAGATGACATATGTAACAAACAACAAAATTTAGATATTGAAAACCTGTTATGCAACAAAGTAATAGTTTAATAAAATAAAAGGGATGTATACCTCAAAAACATTTACACAGTTATGCTTTGATGTAGTGACAAAGTTACAGTTGGGGGCATCTGTGTCATGTGGACACATTTCTTGTTTAGTCTCTAAGGGGGCTTTTTATAGTCACTAAGGGGCTTCATTTCTTCTCAAAGAGGTCTTAATAAATCTCTTTATGGGGCTAAATTAGATTTTTAGGCGATTAATTAGTCTCTTTGGGGCTAAATTACTCTATTTATTGTCTTAACTAGTCTCTTGTGTGGCCAAATAAGTATCTGAGTTAGTCTCTTAGTCAGCTTAATTAATATTTTTTGGGATAAATTAGTATTTTAGGGGGCTGAAATTGTATTATTGTAGGTAAGTCAAGTAGAATGTCCGTACATATAAACAAATTTGTCTGATGTAAGACTCCTACACTTCCTTGATGTACATGTATAATATTCAAATCAGCATAATTTGTTGCTTACGAAGTTGTCCATTTAAATTGTTCTGTGTTCATAGCAGCTTGCTATAATGACATTCCATATTTGTCATCTTCAGGGGTGTGAACTTTCTGTTAAAGTACTGATTTAAGTTTTTGTAGCTCAATAGAGCTCAAAGTGCTCATGGTGAGCCTTTGTGATCAACATATGTAGGTTGTCGTCCGTTGTAGTTTTCTAGCTCTTTACAAGTCTATTGGCCACATTTGATGAAAGCTGCTAAGAATGTTTATCTTTACAATATCTAGGCAAAGTTTAAATCTGGGTCATGCGTGTCCGTAAATTAGATAACCATGTCTAAAATTAGACAATCCATATAACCTTTCTATAAACCTCATTTATATTTTCATGTTGATGAAACTTGGTCGGAATATTTATCTTGACAATATTTAGCCTAATGTAAAATCTGGATCATGCCCATCTAAAACATAGGTCACTAGGTCAGATCTTAGAAACACCTTGTAATCTCTATAGAGGCCACATTATGACTCAATCTTGATGACACTTAGTCAGATTGTTTTTCTCACAATATTAAGGCAATGTTTTAATGTGTGTCAGTGGTGTAAAAAAACGTGAGCAGGTCAAGTTGTTAACATTTGTGTACCTTGAACTTACGTGAACTCTAAACAATAGGAAAGATTTTCAGTTCAGCATTTAAACTAATGACTTGGCTATTTATACAATAGAGCTGTGCTCTGGGAAGAAGAGGCTTAATTCATGTTCATAAAGCACCGTCCCAAATTAGTCAGTGCAGTCATAAGAGATTTCCTAGAAACAAAAATTCCATAAAAGCAGGTAGCCTGTGTGGGCCGCACATCTTATTTTGGACAACACTTTACGCACATTAACTTAGCCCTATTTTTGTAGAGTGTGTCATTTTTTTGCCCCCAGTAGGGTGGCATATAGCATTTGAACTGTCTGTCCGTCCAAAAACTTTAACATGGGCCATAACTTTTGCAATATTGAAGATAGCAACTTGATATTTGGCATGCATGTGCATCTCATGGAGCTGCATATTTTGAGTGATGAAAGGTCAAGGTCATCTTTCAAGGTCAAAAGTAAAAAAATACAATCCAAGATAAGTAATGAGCTTTAAAAGGTATATATTTTATAAACCTGCCAAATGATGTATTGAAATTTTATTTCAAAGTTGCGCAATAGGGGGCATTGTGTTTCTGACAAACACATTTCTTGTTACCTATGCTTCTGTGACAAGTTGCTTTTCTGCATGTTGCAGCATTCCGACCCTGACCGTGTCACATGATGAAGGTCATGTAGAGATTGACCTCTCTGATGACCCCTACGATGTACAGCGGATTGAAGTGACTGCGGCACCATGCATTGTCACGCTCAGTAAAGTAAGCCAGCATAGATATAAGTTAAAACCTATTGTTTTAAAGCTCAATTACATCAAAAGCATAATGCATATTTAATGCTCTCGAGTCCATTTCCTAGGTTGAACCAGTATTTTAGTGCCTTTTGCGTAGACTTAAAGAACGCTCCCACAGTGGGTATAGAACCCTCAACCTCCCAGTTGCTAGATACACCATATCCTCTACCCTATTGAGACATGAATTTGTTACAGCCTGGAAATGCCCATGTGGTGGATGAGGTATCTGGGTTGAGAATTCTGTACCAGTTTAGTTTGAACCTATTTATTTTAGCTCAATTGAATGGAATTTTTTTTTAAACACTCTGGAGTCCATTTCCCGTTTAGAACCAGTACTGACTGTTGACAGACATCACATCCTTAAAGCTGCCCATGAGCTAACAATAACGATGTATGCTTATCTGATTATGGTGTTTTTTGGGGGAGATTGTAAGAATGCTGCCACAGTGGGTATCAAACAGTTAGTTCTGTATTTATTACAGCTAGGACATTCCCATGTGGTGGATGCCAGCAGCAAACAATTAGTTCTGTATTTATTACAGCTAGGACATTCCCATGTGGTGGATGCCAGCAGCAAACAATTAGTTCTGTATTTATTACAGCTAGGACATTCCCATGTGGTGGATGCCAGCAGCAAATCAAACAGTTAGTTCTATATCTATTACAGCTAGGACATTCCCATGTGGTGGATGCCAGCAGTGGGTATCAAACAGTTAGTTCTGTATTTATTACAGCTAGGACATTCCCATGTGGTGGATGCCAGCAGCAAATCAAACAGTTAGTTCTGTATCTATTACAGCTAGGACATTCCCATGTGGTGGATGCCAGCATCAAACAGTTAGTTCTGTATCTATTACAGCTAGGACATTCCCATGTGGTGGATGCCAGCATCAAACAGTTAGTTCTGTATCTATTACAGCTGGGACATTCCCATGTGGTGGATGCCAGCAGCAAATCAAACAGTTAGTTCTGTATCTATTACAGCTGGGACATTCCCATGTGGTGGATGCCAGCAGCAAATCAAACAGTTAGTTCTGTATCTATTACAGCTGGGACATTCCCATGTGGTGGATGCCAGCAGCAAATCAAACAGTTAGTTCTGTATCTATTACAGCTGGGACATTCCCATGTGGTGGATGCCAGCAGCAAATCAAACAGTTAGTTCTGTATGTATTACAGCTGGGACATTCCCATGTGGTGGATGCCAGCAGCAAATCAAACAGTTAGTTCTGTATGTATTACAGCTGGGACATTCCCATGTGGTGGATGCCAGCATCAAACAGTTAGTTCTGTATGTATTACAGCTGGGACATTCCCATGTGGTGGATGCCAGCATCAAACAGTTAGTTCTGTATTTATTACAGCTAGGACATTCCCATGTGGTGGATGGTGGGTATCAAACAGTTAGTTCTGTATCTATTACAGCTGGGACATTCCCATGTGGTGGATGCCAGCATCAAACAGTTAGTTCTGTATCTATTACAGCTAGGACATTCCCATGTGGTGGATGCCAGCATCAAACAGTTAGTTCTGTATCTATTACAGCTGGGACATTCCCATGTGGTGGATGCCAGCAGCAACTGCCACAGTGGGTATCAAACAGTTAGTTCTGTATCTATTACAGCTGGGACATTCCCATGTGGTGGATGCCAGCAGCAAACAGTTAGTTCTGTATCTATTACAGCTGGGACATTCCCATGTGGTGGATGCCAGCAGCAAATCAAACAGTTAGTTCTGTATCTATTACAGCTGGGACATTCCCATGTGGTGGATGCCAGCAGTGGGTATCAAACAGTTAGTTCTGTATTTATTACAGCTAGGACATTCCCATGTGGTGGATGGTGGGTATCAAACAGTTAGTTCTGTATCTATTACAGCTGGGACATTCCCATGTGGTGGATGCCAGCAGTAAAGAGGAGGCATGCTGCTTGGCCAGGTAACCAGATTGTGATTAAATAGCATGGAATAATATTGTTATATATATATTAAGAATATTTGTGGGTGTCGGAAGATAATCACTTTCTATTCATCATTGACATTTTCATGACTGACACAAAGTGGATAAAAAATTGATAATCCATTGAAGCCAACAACTGTTCATTATAAGCTCTCCTGACCACATTGTGCTTATGAGATACTTTAAGGATACCTTGATGTTTGTAGTCCTTGGTCTTTTAATGTGTGCTTGAGGTGCATGAGGTGCATGCGTTGTTTTTTTCTTCCAACATTTTATGCTTCTGAACCTATCCATCAATTTTTTATTAAACTTCACAGAAATAATCCTTGGATGACCCTCTTTCAGAGTTGTTCAAATCGTTCTTGTCCATGCTTATGTAAGTCTCAAAATCTGAAACTAGATTTAAAAAAAAAAAAATTGTATACCCAAGGATCTTAGCTGTCATATTTAGTGTGTGTAACATTGTCTAGTGGTCCTGTACTTATAGTTTGTTCAAGCCATACCTGGGGGGGGGGGCACATGATTTATGTAGACTAATGGAACTAATTGGCATAAATATTTTCTTAGTGAAATAGAGACAAAGAGATGCAATCTTTGGTAAATAACATCATAGGGGGAGGGATATTATTTTGGAGTTTCCATTCTGTCCTTCAGAACACTTTTGTGTTTTGGAACTCCTTGGTATCAGTGTATATAAGGTATTTAAAATAAGCACAATTGTGTTAAGGACACTTGTGTCTGAAGCCACTTTTTGGAATTGCTTGGGCAGATTTGATTGAATCTTGGTATGAGTGTTTATATTGATAAGGGGATGATGCACGTCAATTGGGACACAAACCACTTGTAATAAATGGAGTTATAGCATTTTTTTACTTGAAAATACCCTTTTTATTTAGGATTGGGTCTGTTGTCAGCTGTATCTCCAAGAAAATATGAGCCACTGTATTGAAACTTACCACCATATTTCTCAATCGTCTGGGGCTGAGTCACATGCAAGACAGAACACTAGAGGCAACATCTAGGTCACGCATTGAGATCAAAGATAATGAATTTGATTAATGATTCATAATTTAGCCAATACTCTGTTGCATTAAAGGGAATCTGCAATAACTTTCAATTGTTCTCCTTTATATGGCTGTGTGTCAAAGGTAAGACTCATGTCTCTAGAGTCAATGTCACACACTGAATTCAAACGTAACAAATATTCAAAGCCATCATGGGTATAAATGAGTTAAAAACATAATAAAGAAAATGCATTACTTTCATCTTTTCTTTTGTTCTGCAACCATTAATAAACCACATTTATTATGCACTAGGGGAAATCATTTCACAGAGTTTGCTTGTTAATCAGGTTTTCAACAAAGTTTAAAGTCCTGGTAATTAGATGGAGGTATGGCGAACAGGCGTATAACAGGTGATTTCAGGTCAATAACTTTAGTTGGTATGGACCAATCTTAATGAATGTTTTTATGACCTAACCTGGGACTGGATACGGGGCATGTTGGGTCAAGGTTAAAGTCACTGTGCCTTAAAATAGAAATACAGTTTTCGGTCAATAACTTGAGTTTAATTGGAGATATTGCACTGAAATGTAGTATGTGGATAAATTACATGAAGACCTGGATTGGGATTTCAAGGTTGGGTAAAAGTTAAGGTCACTGTGACTAAACCTAGAATAACAGCACATAGGTGGTTGCAGGTATATAACTTAAGTTTTGCATTGAGCAAATCCCAAAACGTTCTATATTGTAAGTTTGCATTGATATCTAGCGTGGGATTGTATTTGGGGAAGGTCGGGTCAAGGTCCATTTGCTCTGAAATGTTGTGCACAGGTAGCTTACATAAAGACCTAGGTTGTAAATATTCTTAGGCTAATCAGTCAAGGTCACTGCTACCAATTTTTATTACTTTGATATAGGAATTAGCAAAACAAGAAGGTTGAATCGTTTTAATTACTTTTTATTGTTTCTGTAGCATGGTTAAGATTTATCGAGGTACAGTCTAAAACTTTATGGAATGACCACATTCGGTTGTAAACACAATACACAATAAAGTTATAACAGCCATAATAGAAAAACAGCAAATAGGTGGTTTCCCATCAATGCCATGGTTTGCATGGACCAATCTTGATGAAACTGAGGATAAAGCTAGCTTGCAAGGAGAACTTGCTTTAGATAGTATTTGGAACGTGTTGGGTAAAAGTAAAGGTCACTGTTGAACACTATGGTTACTTAAACTAGAAAAAAATGTGTAACTTAATTACTTGCAGAACTATTCGGGGATAATACAATTATTAGTCCCCTACCGGTTTCACCAGAGGGGACTTATGGTTTGCACTCCGTCTGTCAGTCAGTCAGTCTGTCTGTCGGTCACACTTTTCTGGATCCTGCGATAACTTTAAAAGTTCTTAATATTTTTTCATGAAACTTGGAACATGGATAGATGTCAGTATGGACATTATGCACTTCATTTCATTTTGTTCCTGCGTCAAAAATTGTGGTTGCTATGGCAACAAATAGATTAGAAATACTGCTGAAATGGTGGTTTTCTGGATCCTGCGATAACTTTTAAAGTTCTTAATATTTTTTATGAAACTTGAAGCATGGATAGATGGCAATATGGACATTATGCACGTCATTTTATTTTGTTCCTACGTCAAAAATTCTGGTTGCTATGGCAACAAATATATATATAAAAAGTCCAAAAATGGTGGAATTTCTGACAATGGTGGAACCGGTAGGGGACTTATATTGCTTGCCAATAGTCTTGTTTGAATTAATATAATTTAAATTATAGTTTCGCAGAATTGCCATGTTTCTTGTCTATATTTAGTATTGATCAAAGCGTACAGAAACTTTTATATAGCTCTATCATATTCCAATTGATATCCAATTTTTATGCTCCCCGAAAATATTTTCGGTGGAGGATATAGATGCCAGTTTGTAGTTCCGTACTTCCTTCCTTCCTTCCTTCCGTCACACTTTTGCTACCGTTTCTCATAGCGCCTTCAATACTTAACCAATCGCTTTCATATTTGGCATGTAGGTACCTTGCATGGACCTCTACCTTTTGATTAGGTTTGAGGTCACTGGGGTCAAGGTCACCGAGGCTAATAATAGACTTCCTTCTGTCACACTTTTGCTACCGTTTCTCATAGCGCCTTCAATACTTAACCAATCACTTTCATATTTTGCATGATGGTACCTTGCATGGACCTCCACCTTTTGATGAGGTTTGAGGTCACTGGGGTCAAGGTCAATGTCACCAAGGCTAATAATAGACTTCCTTCTGTCACACTTTTGCTACCGTTTCTCATAGCGCCTTCAATACTTAACCAACTGCTTTCATATTTAGCATGTAGGTACTAGTACCTTGCATGCACCTATGCCTTTTGACGAGGTTTGAGGTCACTGGGGTCAAGGTCACTGAGATTAATAATAGACTTCCTTCTGTCACAGTTTTGCTACTGTTTCTCATAGCGCCTTCAATACTTTACCAATAGCTTTCATATTTGGCATGTAGGTACCTTGCATGGACCTCTACCTTTTGATGAGGTTTGAGGTCACTGGGTCAAGGTCACCGAGGCTAATAATAGAAATTTTTAGGTGTTTATTAACACATACATTGACAAAGCGCATCATCAGGGAGCATCCATCAGTTTCACTGATATTCTTGTTTGAAAATTGATTGATTATTAATTAGTTTTAAATGGAGCTTCACACTCCATAAATGTTGCTGAACTTCACTATTGATATTTAACAGATTGATGTTAGGGGTCACAGAAAAAGGGACAGTAACAGCAATGAAGAAAGAGGGGTCAGGTAGTCTGGATACATCCAGTGTAGAAGATATGCTTCAGGTATGAACCTAGGTGGTTAACATATGGGGTTGCTATCGCATTGTGTGGAGCGCTTGACTTCAAATCAGAAGATTGCAATAAAGATTCTAAGCCCAATACCATACCTTATCATGTTTATCAGTACTTCTGGTAAGTTCACACACTCTTGCCAGTAACTGACAACCACCGAACTTGTATCCGAGGTAGGGATTGAATGGCCAAAGAAAACAATTCATGCCTAATCACCACCTATGGCCTTTTACCTCTGATATTTGTAGGGCGGTTGTCCTTTATTTTATAAGTATATGTTACTATGTATATGCTCTTAGTACTGGCAAACTAGCTTACTTAGCAAAAATAGTTAGTAGGTTAACTTAGCCATGTAAAGGACTGAAATGCTAATAACTGGCGTGAAATCACTTACAAACACCATGATAGGGTAGATATGTTGGCACAGATATTATGTTTTAGTCCCCTACAGTTTAACCAGAGTGGACTTTGGGTTTACCCCTGGTGCGTTCATCCGTCTTTCCATATGTCTGTGTGTGTCTGTCCAAAGCTGATTCTTTCAATCACTAAAAAAATATAAATGCTAGATTGATAGAAAGCCATATGGGGAATATGCGCATTATTTCAGGGGGTTTTTAACAAAAAGTTTGGTTGATATGGTAATCAAATTAATTGAAAACTAAAATCTGACTCCTACAATATCTCAATAAGAACTTAATTTAGGTTGATGAAAGAGAGCCTTATGAGAAATATGCATTTGATTTTCATCAGACAAAAATTGTGGTCGCTATTGTTTCAGAAATAAGTGAAAACTAAAAGTAGTATGGTGAATACGCCATTGTTTTAGCTTTTTTTATCAGACCAATAATGTGGTTGCTATGGTTACAGAAATACAATTTCATTTTCAACCATAGGTGGTTAGCGTGTGGTTATGATATTAATTAGTGAAAACATCATTTTGAATGATAAATAATCATATTATAACAAAAAATTAACTTTTATGAAAAAAAAATTCACTACCAAATATATATATATATTGCAAGGTATGCAACTCAAAATCACCCTAAACGGGGTGCATCGCTTTGAACAGCCATATCTTCATCAATTGTGCAGCGATTTTTACGATCTTGGTCTTATTCAACACAGAAATGAATTTCTTTTCTGGAAATTTATATGTCTTGCAATATTTTTACAACTGCTGGGTCAACTTTTAAGAAATAACACAATACACAACTCGCATGACCCAGTTGACAATGATCATGCAGTCTTTATGAATGAAATCTCCAGTTGTAAAGACACACCTCCGCATTGGACCAATGAAATCACTCGTGTGTTTGAAATGTCAGTTAGTTGAAATGTATGTAAACAAAGGTTTCAAACGGCGCTGGACGGTTAGTCTTGATGCATAATGTAACGACAAGAACGGTAATAATGTTTTTCATACGTTTTATTGAATTATGGTATTGAGGTACATGAACTTTGTTGGGAAGATGCCCTTTACTCCGTGAAGATTTCAGTCTTAAAGACTGCATGATAAAAGTTGACCCAGCAGTTGTGAAAATATTGCAAGACATATATATTTCCAGAAAGGTAATTCATTTCTGCGTTGAATAAGACCGAGATTGTGAAAATCGCTGCACAATTGATGAAGATATGGCTGTTCAAAGCAATGCACCCTGTTTTGGGGTGATTTTGAGTTGCATACCTTGCAATATATATATATTTGGTAGTGAATTTTTTTTTCCATAAAAGTTAATTTTTTGTTATAAAATGATTATTTATCATTCAAAATGATGTTTTCACTAATTAATATCATAGCCACACGCTAACCACCTGTGTTTTCAAATGAAATCTGCATTCTTCCATATAAGAAAGTACCAAATTAAGGTTAATGAAACTTATGGAGATCTCGTTCTTACTCCGACATTACTTACCAGGCTGGGGACTGCAGTTTTGTCTTTGGCAAAGCTCTTGTTATTAGTCCCCTACCGTTGACACAGGAGAGGGACTTATGGTTTGCTTGTCTGTCAGTCTGTCACTTTTTTTCTGGATCCTGCGATAGCTTTAAAAGTTCTTCATATTTGTTAATGAAACTTGAAACATGGACAGATGGCAATATAGAGATTATGCACGCCATTTCATTTTGTTCCTACGTCAAGAATTCTGGTTGCTATGCCAACAAATAGACTAGAAATATTGCTGAAATGGTAGCTCCTGCGATAACTTAAAAGATCTTCATATTTTTTAATTTAACTTGAAACATGGATAGATGGCAAAAAGGAGATTATGCACGTCATTTCATTTTGTTCTACGTCAAGAATTCTGGTTGCCATGGCAACAAATAAACTACAAAATATTTAATATTGCTGAAAATGGAAAATGAAAATACCAGTTGGGGACTTTTATTGCTAGGTAATAGTCTTGTTGTTTTTTTTTGTTTCCACGACTTAGAAAATTGTCACAAAACTTACCAACTCATTGGATAGTTGTCCAAGTATTATACAATTCAACATTTTGTAGGGTGTAAATGATAGCATATATCTTAAGCTATTCCTCAAAGTATTCGTGCAGAATGATGAATTTAGAGAGTTTAATTAATGCCATTCTTTTTCTTCAATTTATTTTATTTCAGTACATGTAATTAAAATTTTTAACGGATTGGTCAATTATAATTTTGTTCAGGTATTTCCTCTGTATAGTTTAAGAACATGGGCATATACAATTAAAGCAATAGTCTTTCATATCTCTTCCACTAACATAAATACCATCATTTATTACAGCTGTATATTTAATTGGGTTTTCAGTATATTCGTTCACTTTGCTACTTTTACTTCATTTCAGACAGGACGGCGCGTTGGTCAGGCATTGAACAAGTCGCTAATGGAGGTCCTAATGAGTGATGATAAAGTTGGCAAAAAGCAACACTTGACTGGTTTTCTTAGATAACTACACTGGATGGGTGCTTCTGTTACCACTGTTGTTGTTGTGGTTTTGTTTTAAAGGAAGTGTTAATTGTGTCATGAATTGAGTTCCCTTCTGGGAAAACTGGGCTTAATGCAGAAGCTAATATGGGACGACACTTTACGCACATGCTTATATCCGGTTTTCCAAGAAGGAAGCTCAAATGTATTTAGGATCGTGCAAGCTGTACCAGATGTGTAGTTTTGGACACAGAATTGTAAACACATGCCTCATAAATATACATGTTTTTGCACTCTAATGTATATTCATACGATTTGTTTCTGGTTTGATATGAAGTGCATATACCATATGTAACCAAATTATGATTAAATGCAGATGTGCTAAAAGGTACAATACATTTTGAAATGTTTTGCTTTTTACGTGCATGACTGACCGCCAGTTCTCAAAACTGCAAGTGCAATTTTTTTTAAGTTCTGAAGATGAAAGTTAGAATACTAACTTGTTAAAGACTTTTGAAGGGTTATGCACAACCATATACTATTTATCCTAGGTCAGGTCACCTTTTCTAAAGAGAACCTAATACATGTATTGTAATAACTAAAAAACTACATAATTCTGATTGAACTTGGTATGCTTAAGTAGGAGTGAATCCGAAAGTTTGCAGTAACGTATGTAGAAATGCCTAAATCCCCTTAATTACCAAAATCCCTGTTAATTTAAATTATTAAACTTAAATAAGTGTACAATATGTTAAAAAGTAAATATGGTTTAATTTGAAAAAATGTATTAATTATTTATATTATCATGTATAGAGGCCATTACTGCGTTTAATACAGATTTCTTGTTTTGCTTGACGGGGTACTGAAATCCGAATCTACAGCCCCAATAAAAGGATTATAAACATTTATTAAATGTGCAAAAAGGAAAACAACACAATATCTTAAATCAAATAAGCCATCAGTAGCTTGGTAAGATATAAACAATTTCTCCAAGGCTTTCGTGCGTTTCCTAGTAACTACGTTTAATGGTGGTATTAGTAATAAATAACACTTATTCAATGTTATTTTTCGATAAAATTGTTTTCAGTACTTTCTGACGAAATATAAGTGGTGAGGATTTCAGTATTTCTAAATTTTCCTCTCTCAGACTCTCACGCGGGTTCCGTAATACCCCAAGTTACAAAGTGTTATGATGGTTTTAGTAATAAAAACACCTATGCAAAGGTATTTATTGATATAATTGATGAAAAAATTAACAAACATTGTGTTCACTACTTTCTGATATTAAATAGCCATTTATAACTGGGACTTTGGTATGGAAACTGCACACTAAGACCCGGATTGGGTACAGATTTGGCAAAGTTGAGCTTGAATAAAATTATGAATTGCTTGAGAAACAATTAGTACAATAATAAAAACAAAATTATTATTTTTTAAATGTTACTCAATTGAATATATATATATAAATATATATATATATATATATATATATAGGGCAGCATTTTTTCCCTTATATTTTCTGATTATGTATTTTACATATATTTTTGTTGTTATGATACATCAAATTGTATTGTTCAACATATGCCAAGTATCTTTGAAATCTATTATTAATACTTCTAAATATCTTAGTTTCAAGATTGTATTAAAAATAACCATTGACCTAATCATAAATTGTAACTTAATTTAATTAACGGCCGGAGGTGCAGCTGCCTCCATAACGACCCGTAGAAGCTGCATCTTATTGCAGCCGCAACGTCACATATGAGTGGCTTAGTTCTTGGACCAACCACTGACCAGTATTTGCATTTTGATTACACGAATTAAGAAACGACTTTTGGGAAGGAAAAAGATAGGTTTTATGCAAAAACACTGATTCCACTGCTTGTTTGTTCATATTCTAGCTTGAACATCCCTTTAAAGTCTTAGTATAAGAAATGTCTGGCATCTCCATGGCGTAGTCCACTCAATGGTTTGATTGCTCATAACATATCTTATTTTACTATAAAATATTTGTGGCGTGTTGAGAGACTTCCGGTCCTAATTCGGCAATCCCAGAAATCGATAACTACCGGATTACCGGCCCTGAATACTCGTATGCGCCGCCATGACGGTACCGAATATCCGAACAGGGACCTATATGTCTGTATAGGTACCTGAACAATAAAATGAAGTGAAACGATTATATTTAATATATTTGAATATGTTATCGATTTGATCATCACATAATAGTTCGTATTTTTAAAATATTTTTTTAAACAGTAATTTGGTGATTAATAGAAACAAGGTTCATCTGCATTTTTAAGAGTCATAAAACTCAGCATGAATTAGGCCTTGATTTTCATTTTACATGTTATTTGAAGGTGACGCATGGTATCTTATCATAATGACGGGATCTACACATGTGCAGAATGTGGTGTCACAGACATACCAATTAAGGTAGAGCCACTGTAATGGACACCTTTCCAAATATAATCTAATGTATTATTTTCTTAATCAGCATCATTTCACTGAACTACATGCACATTTTTAGCTCGACTATTATGTATGAAATATTTGTAGTGGAGCTATCCTACTCACCCCGGCGTCGGCGTTAGCGTTCCCGTTCCTGTTAGCGTGCAAATGTTAAAGTTTGCGTACTACCCCAAATATTTCCTATGTCCTTTGACATGTTGCTTTCATATTTTGCATACTTCTTTACCAACATGACCCCAATCTATAAACAAGAGCAGGCAACTATATCAAGCATTTTGACAGAATTATTGCCCCTTTTATACTTAGAATATGCATATTATTGATAAATCTATGTTAAAGTTTGCGTACCACCTCAAATATTTTCTATTTCCTTTCATATTTTGCATACTTCTTAACCAACACGATCCCAATCTATAAACAAGAGCAGACAACTGTATCAAGCATTTTGACAGAATTATGGCCCCTTTTATACTTAGATAATTGAACATTTTGCTTAAATTGCCATAACTTCTTTATTTATGATCACATTTGATTCATTCTTTGACAAAACAACACTTACCTGACATACCACAATGCACTCCATCCAAACCATCTCCCATGCCCCACCCCAGAATCCCCCCCAAAATTTTTTTTCTTATTTTTGAAATCTAATCTATTAAATGACCACACACACACATTATACACCCCCCCCCCCCCCCCTCTCCATGATGGCTTTCGTTATACTGTCAAGCACTCGAATAGTCGAGCGCGCTGTCCTCTGACAGCTCTTGTTAGGCAGGCTTTGCGTGCTTTAAAAAAAAAATACTGATTTTTTCAAAACCACCCCCACGCTCGGCTTTTTTCCAGTTTATTTGCACCCTTGGGGTATATGAAAGTTCCACAATTCATCCAGATTTCCAAATATGGGCAATATTCAGTTGGTGTGTATAGATGCAGTAAAGGTGTTTAAAGTTTAAACAAGATGAAATAAGTATTTTTTTACAGACATTTACTTTTTATAACTTGTTATCTATGGGAGAGCGCCATGAAATGTAAGTGGTTTCAGCCAAGTAGAAATAGGGTTGGTTAAAAACATAGTGGCATAAAATTTAAAATAGTATCATTTAAGTAATATTTTGAACATAGTTTTTAGCTCGAATATTATATATGAAATATATATAGTAGAGCTATCCTACTCACCCCGGCGTCAGCATTCCCGTGTGCGTGAGCGTTGAAATGTTAAAGTTTGCGTACCACCTCAAATATTTCCTATGTCCCTTGACATATTGCTTTTATATTTTGCATACTTCATTACCAACATGACCCCAGCCAATAAACAAGAGGAGACAACTGTATCAAGCATTTTGTAAGAATTATGGCCCTTTTTATGCCCCCAAAGGAGGGCATATAGTGATCGCACTGCCCGTCCGTCTGTCCGTCACACTTTGCGTTTAGGTTTTGAAAAATGCTCATAACTTCTATGTCCCTTGAGATATAACCTTCATATTTGGTATGCATGTGTATATGGACAAGACCTTTCCATACGCACACAAATTTTGACCCCTGTGACCTTGACCTTGAACTTAGGGTCCGCATTTAGGTTTCGAAATCTGTGTTTAGGTTTTGAAAAATGCTCATTACTTCTATCAAAGCGTTTATAGGGGGCATATGTCATCCTATGGTGACAGCGCTTGTTTCACTTAGAATATGCATATTATTGGCAAATCTATGTTAAAGTTTGCGTACTACTCAACTATTTTCATTGTCTCTTGACATATTGCTTTCATATTTTGCATACTTCTTTACCAACATGACCCTAATCTATAAACAAGAGCAGACAACTGTATTAAGCATTTTGACGGAATTATGGCCCCTTTTATACTTAGATAATTGAACATTTGGTTAAGTTTTGTTTTTTGGTCCATTTTATGCCTAAAGTATCATAGCTATTGCTTTCAGACTAGGAAAACTCGCTAACTATTGAAAGGGGACTGTACAGGGTTAGTTGCATAACTCTGGTTGGCTTTTTTACGGAATTATGGCCCTTTTTTGTCTTGTAACTTTGAATATTTTGTTAAATTTTGTGTTAAGATCCACTTTACTTCTAAAGTATCAAGGCTATTGCTTTCGAACTTCAAATACTTTCTTACTATCATAATGGTACTGTACCTGGCAAGTTTAATTTGACCTTGACCTTTGCTTCAATTGCCAAAATTTCTTTATTTATGATCACATTTGATTCATACTCTGACAAAACAACACTTACCTGACATACCACAATGGACTCCACCCAAACCATCCCCCGGAATCCCCCACCCACACACACACACACATACCCCCCTCTCCATGATGGCTTACGTTATACTGTCAAGCACTCGAATAGTCGATCGTGCTGTCCTCTGACAGCTCTTGTTATAGATACACTTTATACGGCAAAAATACCAAGAAATAGACAGATTTACCGTTTACTTTTTGACATAAAAATGCAACATGCATGATTCGTTTTTTCAGCAGTAAATCATCCAAAGCTTGGTTTATACAGGTATTTATTGCACTTTTTGTGTTATTGCTGGAAAACCGGACTACTTTTTAACAAAAACATAGCTTATATACTAAATTAAATCAAATTACGTTAGAAAAGAAATAAAACACGTCGCAAAAAGTATGCGTTGTCGGCAGGATTCGAACCTGCGCTGGAAGATCCCAAAAGAATTCTAGTCTATCGCCTTAATCATTCCACTAAGACAACTTCACAAAGGCTCTTCAATCTTCAGAGAAATCGCGGGAAATCATTACAGTGGCTATACCTTAATAGTTTTAATAAACCCTTGGGACATCGTCTCCCACTGAGGGAATGCTTTCGTGCCTTGATCGCAGGTGTTTTTTGAAGACCATTATCTTGTTTTAATTGACAATCCGTCATTAACGAAGATAATCATTACTTATTTCGTTGAGTTTTAAGTGTTTAATTTAAATCTTAACTTTAAAGTGAAAATTTAAGAAAACAATGAATACGTTTATGGAATGTATCGAGCATTATTGCAACTATTTAATTTTACTTAAGGCTCAATGTTGATTATATTTATCGTTTATTTATATTTATAAGTGAATAAAATAAAAATAAATCAAGTTAATATTGAGAATAACAAAAAACTTTTGAGGCAATAGACTTCGATTTTTCCATTAAAAAGTTATTTAAATCATAAAATAAAAATAATTTTTAAGGCAAAAGCATTTATGCACTTTTCAATAATAATAAAAAAACTCTGATATGTTCTGACATCTTACACATTTTCGCTAATGAATATCTTCTGTGCTACGGTAGTTCATTTAAAATCACAAAATTCATTTCCGTCTGGAGATTTTTTATTTAGCTTGAAAGCGATTTTTAAATAAAAGTTTTAATCAAAAAACACGTACGTTTAAGACTAGACCAGACATATTAAATGAAAAAAAGTTTGATGCTACCTGAAATCTTACTGAGTTTCGCTTATAAATTTTTTTTACGGACCAATTTTATTTAAAATCAGAAACTTTATTTCGGCTAAAGATTTGTACATTACCATTTTAAATGATACTTAAATAAGAAACATTAATTACGAAATAATAAATGTTTATAAAACCTAAGATATGTAATATTCAATAATAAAAAGTCTGTCTGGTGTACATTTTCTTAAGTATCTCCAGAACTTTAGAAGTTTTTAATAAAGAAATAATGTTTTAAACAAAGGCAAATACATGTATCTGATTTTCAATAAAATGGTTTACCTCGGCCATAAATATTTCCAAGTTTCGCTAATAAATATTTCTTTAATAACGCTAAAAATCAAAAAAGTTTACTTCAAACTTTAGATGCTGAAATAACCTTTAAAATTATCTTATAAGATTCTTAGGTACCGTCATGGCAGCGGGTCACGTGATAGCCAATATGGCGTCGGTCAATTTTCGAAACTGGGATTGTCTTTAGGAAAGAAAACGTCATTTGAAATGACGCCGCTAAATGTACGCTTATTCTGGTTTATATTTCCCACTATTTTCTGTTATTTTTCCGTTTAACTTTTTATAGTAATAAAAAGATCGGCACACATTGGTTTTGGAAAGTATTTTCTATCAGACAAACAGTTGATTGTTACCTTTTAATTTCAATGAGTTGGTATTCATTTTGCTGTTTTTCTACCTTGTTGAAGATAATATGTAGCAGCAGTGTAAGGCTTTTAATGTGTTTAACAGCCTAATTTTGATTTTATTTAAAACAGAATAACATCAGATGAGCATTCATTTGTAGATTTATATCAATGTATTTACTTATTTAACTTACATGAACATGAATTAAGACATGTCACTTTTTAATAAGTATTTACAAATACGCCGTTTTCGTTTTAAATGGAGTAATATTGCAAAACTAATAATTGTTAAGTGTTCAAAGTACATGGGGTTTCTGAAAATTTGTATAACTCAATTATTCGTTCAATAACATTAACCCCATTTTGACCAAAAATCTTAGAACAGGTAAATCTTAAATGGCAACTGACTTATCGCATCCATAGATATCATCCACAAACTAACTATAACAACCTATTTCGCAGTTCTTAACTCAAGGTCTATAAAACAATTGAAAACACCTAATATTGAAATAAGTTCATGTAAACCGCAAACAATCACACTTAGGCTTTTTTATGTAACCAAAGTCACTGCCTGTACGACCTAACCGAGGTAAATTTACATATATCGATTGATTTCCTTACGGAGAAATATGCCCTCTGTCCATTGAGAACCTAAGTAGTGGGTGTCAGAAATAACAATTAGTAATAACCAACACTAGTAAAATTCCACTGTATCACTCTAGCATCGTTAATTAATCGATATTTCTGAATGAAAATAGTTTTGACAGACAGTTAAGTTAACCTTCGGATGGATCATTAACGAGAATTTAAAGGGGCCTTTTGCTTTATATCGATAAATATTGTTTTCGTCGTTTGAGCACGTGCGAATTAGACGAAAACTACTTTCCCTTGTCAATGTAGTTTCCGATAGGTGGCTCTGTAAGAGAGCGTTTTACTCGTGGCCGAGTAACTCTGTTCAGTCATTCAGCGTTGGGATTGACTGATCGATACATGTGTTAATTTGCACGGGATAAACTTGCATATGAAAATGACCACGCGGTCTGGCGAAGAGTGTGCTTCTCAGGAAAATATGGACTTAAGGTTCATGTAAAGTGTAAAAAGGCGTATTCTTCACATAGAAATACTTCAATAAATATTATGGCAATAAATTCAATTTATAAGTCAATAGCCTCGTTAACACTTGTAGAACATATAAGAAAATGCTAATAAAAAAAAATATGATGCAAAATGTTGCTTTTGAAGAAATATACAGCGCATGCATGAAATTATCAAAATAACAAACGGAGTTAAATTGAACAAATTCCTTTGGTCAAAATATTGTATACACTTAATGTTAGGTACTACAAATGAAAATTCCACACAACACACACCAACAATCCTAAAATAAGGAAAAGAAAAACATAAAAAAAAATGTCAAAAGTTACCACAATAATTGGGGACTACTTTAAGTATGGTGGACTTACCAGTGAACCTTCATTTTCAAAATTACTTATCTACTCGCAATACAGTACTCATTATAGTCACAAAATGACACAATTACAAAAAAATAAACTATATTACCAAAAGGGAAAACACTTTGATTGTTCATTTGAAATATATAGGACTCGGAAAGACGACTAATTGGCTACCTTAAAACAAATTACAACATGTTTATGTCACATCTCGAACTCCATACACGTTAGTTAAACATGTGGGGCATAAAACATCCGGTTTCAAGGAAGTCGACATAACAATATTTCAATTAACGATCTAGGCATAATATTTGTGGGATCGGAAAAATGAATTATACAAATGTTGGGCACACGCACATATTAAACCAACTGAACACTTACATTTCTATAAAAACCTTGTCATCGATGAAAAAGTGCTTTTGTTATTGTCTTGTCATGTTTACTTGTTCAGGAAGCCATTATTTGCCGGAAGTATATTCGAAAAATATTTCGTTTCAAAATCGATCATTGATAAATTACTCACGATCCGTTTGTTCTAAAATTTGTATAATTTGTTTATGAGGTAATTTCAAGTTATGTTATAAAGTAAATATTTAATATAAGCAATATTTAACAAATTCGCAGATACGAATCAATACACATTTCTGACCAAGATGGACGACCGATGAAATTAAATCGGGAGGAGAGTCAATTATATCAAGATTCTTTTCAAATAGTGCGTTTCAAGTAAGTGTAATTGTTATGGAGATATTATGAAAATGATATATTTTCATTAATTTTATTTTATAAGATCATAACTCTTATTGATCGCATGCTATGCGCGCAGAAAGTTAGTATTTTTCCAAAATCTATAAATAGCGACTCATGGCATTGACATGTTCATTTTGAAATACGCATAGTGTCTTTGTGGGGCTGTATTGACGCAATTCGATGCTCGGAGTACCTTACATATAACTTGCATATACTGTTGGTGTTTTTATTTGGTGCATTTGTGTTTTTTTAATGAAATTGAGAATTTGCCATACCTTGCAATATTTTTGATAATAATTACACTATTACTACCATTTGTGAGTGTTTTTTTTTTAATTGTGTACATATATGGAATAAAAATGTGATTATTGCAACCATATGTAAATTTCATTAACTTATTTTGGGTATAACTGATCATTTTTATATTTTAAAATTTCATCTATATGGGGTCATTTTGGGACTTTACATGAACCTTAAATAGTTCAATTAGGGTACTTTCAGTAAAAGAGCGCGAACAGAAAAGAGAATTAAGTTCTCTAAAAGAAGAAGTTCGAGGGAATTCGCTTTCCGTGCGTTCTGAAGTTAAAAAATTGAAGACGGAACATGAACTAAAATGGCGATACGAAAGCAACAAAATTCAGCACGATTTCAATTCGGACTTGCACGAGAACATTAGCCAGGTGCTTTGGGCATTTGAAAACAACAAACAAGAGTACGCTCGCGAGCTAGTTAATGACGCTTGTGAACAGTTAAAGCGACGAAACAAGCTTATCCGTATAGCAGACACGTCTGAGGGCGGATGGGAGACGGTACGCCAATATGAGGCAAACCCCGTGGCTAGCGACTCGAGTGATGAATCAAGGATCAACAGAGCGGAGGCAAGAGCAGCAAAGAAGAAGGCGAAGTCAAAGAAAAGTGTTAAGCCTTCCGCTACCGTCACTTCCGGAAGCTTGCCACGTGGCGGAAACACGTTTTCGTTTCCGGTGCAACAGCAGCGCTCAGGACCCATGCAGCAACTGCATTCTTTTCATCCCCATTATTTCAAGGGCAATGCAAGAGACGGAATTGGTCCCTGTTTCGCTTGTGGAGAAACCACCCACCTCAGACGCCACTGCCCCTACACCCGGCGGATCCCGCAGCTTGACGTCCCTACCAAACAGTAGTCACAGACCGCAGAACCCGGTTATACCAGACGTAGATTTAAAAGATGAGTATTTATCGTTTACTGATAACTTTGCTAACAGTCAGGAAATATTTACTGACGACTATTATGAGTACGAACAAGGCCAGAAAGAAATACTGGTAAAAAGTAGATTAAAAAATCATGTGCAATTTTGGAAAGATATTGGAGCTAACCAATTCATTTTAGACACTATTCAAAATGGTTATAAAATTCCATTCTTTTCTTTACCAGACCATGTACATTGTCGAAACAATCGTTCAGCTTTATATGAAAATAATTTTGTGACTGAAGCTATACAAAGTTTGTTAGATCGCGGTCTTATTGTGAAATGTACAAATGCTCCACACGTTGTTAATCCGCTGACAGTTTCTTGTAATAATAATGGGAAAAAACGGCTTATTTTAGATTTACGAAAGGTTAATCTTCATGTTTGGAAGCAATCAGTAAAGTATGAAGACTTGCGTTTAGCATTGATGTATATCAAAAAAGATTGTTGGATGATTAAGTTTGATATAACGTCAGCATATCATTTTGTGGATATTTTTCTGCCACACACAGATTATTTAGGTTTTGCCTGGGAAGATTATTCAGGTATTCTGGTCTATTACAAATTTTTGGTTCTTCCTTTTGGTTTGTCGTCTGCTTGTTATATCTATACAAAATTAATGAGGCCATTAATTGCAAAATGGAGAGGCGAAGGTAAAAAGATCATCATGTTTTTAGATGATGGTTTTGGCACCGCAGAGACATACGATAAGACAGTAATTATGTCACGGGAAATTAAATCAGATTTGTTGTTATCCGGCTTGGTGCCTAAAGTTGATAAATCATGCTGGGAGCCAGTGCAAGAATTACAATGGCTAGGATCTCAGTTAAATACAGCTAATTTCACCGTGCGTATATCGGGGTGTAGAATCGATAAAGTTCTACAGACACTTAGATTTTTACAAACTTCGGACTATGTTTGTGTGCGAAGAGTTGCTAGTTTTGTGGGACAAATTATATCTATGGGTATAGTATTGGGAACTGTTTCTCAGATTATGACTAGGTGTTTGAGCATTGACATCCTTAAAGCAAAAACGTGGAACTCTTATATTAAGTTGTCTGAAGGAAGTAAGGTTCAACTTTCGTTTTGGAATGATCATTTACAAATTATAAATGTTAGAACATTGGCAATCAGTCATGGCTGTACTAGAATTGTTTATAGTGACGCTAGCAGCACTGGTTTAGCAGGGTATGAGGTCGAAATGCAAAGCGGTGTAGTGCACGACACGTGGTCGCTGTCGGAAGCGGCAAAATCCTCCACGTGGAGAGAATTGTGTGCTGTTTATAGAGTAATGTTGTCGCTTGAGCATGTATTGGTAAATCAAAGAGTTAAGTGGTTTACTGATAACACAGGTGTCTGCAGCATTGTTGCTAAGGGCTCCATGAAGCCTGAATTACAAGATTTAGCGATGAAAATATTCGGGTATTCTTTAGTTCATTCTATTCATTTGGAGGTTGAATGGATACCAAGGGGAGAGAATTATGTGGCAGACTATTTGTCCAAAATAGTAGAAAAAGACGATTGGGGTATTTCCCCTTACATTTTGTCAATAATTCAGTCTTCATGGGGAAATTTAGAGGTCGATTTCTTTGCCTCGAAACATAACGCCAAATTACAGCGATTTTATTCTAGATTTTGGTGTAAAGAGTCTGAAGGAGTTGATGCTTTTACTTACCCATGGACGCATAGTTTTGGCTTATTTGTACCACCTATAATATTAATACCAAGGGTATTGCTTAAAATGCAATCTTGTGGGGCAAAAGGTGTTTTGATTGTCCCAGAATGGAAGTCGGCTAATTTTTGGCCTATGATTTGGACAAGTGATGGACATTTTAAGTCGTTTGTAATAGACTATATGGAATTACCAACGGCAATAAGTTATTACATACCTTGTAAGAATGGTTCTGGGTTGTTTGATGTTGAAAATCTTAAATTTCGCATGTTAGCACTTTTGATATCATTTGTGAATCATGAACATTGATAGTGTTGCTTACTGTAAATATAATGTGTTAAGTAACAAACTGTGTCATCTTTAGTGCTGTTACACATTTATTTTTTCAGAGATACGGAAGTGAAGTTGATGGCTTGCCAGAGGTCTTGGCGGAGAAGGTATCCTTGCTGCCCGAGTTGCTTAAAGTCACCAAAGCGGAAAACACGCACCTCAGTTACAAAAGGGGCTTCAATCGATGGCGTCGTTGGGGGTATGCTAATGGGCTTTCAAGCGGGGATGCCTTGCCCGCCAAGGCTTTTCAAGTTGCGCTATATTTAGCGTCAATTATACAAACAGCTAGTAGTGCAAGTCCGATTATAAATGCGTTCTACAGTATTAAATATTATCATGATTTATTTGATTATGTATCACCTACTGATTCAAGACTTGTCATTAATATGTTAGAAGCTGCAAAACGGCGTTTAGCGAAACCTGTGAATAAGAAAGAACCAATGACTGTTGATTTACTGCAACAAATGTACACACATATGTATGTTGAAAATGATGTTATGAATCAAAGATTTATTTGTATATGCCTTTTATCATATGCTGGGTTTTTAAGAAGTGCAGAGGTACTAAAGTTGAGAAGGAGTGATGTTTGTATTAACAGTAGTTACTTAAGTGTATTTATTGAATCTAGCAAGACAGATAAGTTCCGTGAGGGAGCATGGGTGCTTATTGCTAGGACAGGCACACAGTTGTGTCCAGTAGTACAGAAATACCTTACTTGGACAGATTTTTCATCGGAATCTGAATGTTACTTGTTTCGTCGGTTAAGTTCAACGAAATGTGGACATAGGCTCAGAAAGGAAAACAAGCATTTGTCATATAGTAAATTTAGAGAATTGTTTTTGATTGCGTTTAAACCGCATGTTCAAGACATAAGCAAATATTGCCTTCATTCTTTGAGAGCTGGTGGCGCAACTGCTGCGGCTAATAATGGCATTCCTAACAGGTTATTTAAACGTCATGGTAGATGGCTGAGTGAAACAGCTAAGGACGGCTATGTTAAAAGCTCAGTTGATGAGAGGTTAAGGGTTTCAATGTCACTTGGATTATAACCATCAAAGCATTTTATAATAAGCCAATTATTATTTGTACTATACTTACAAGCCCGTTCTTTTAATTCAGTCGGTCATACCAATGACTTACCAAAAAATATGTTGTATTTTTGTTGTTTTTCCCTATCGGGAGCGTAGTTGTAAAGGGAAATATTGTTTTCGTCGTTTGAGCACGTGCGAATTAGACGAAAACTACTTTCCCTTGTCCATGTAGTTTCCGATAGGTGGCTCTGTAAGAGAGCGTTTTACTCGTGGCCGAGTAACTCTGTTCAGTCATTCAGCGTTGGGATTGACTGATCGATACATGTGTTAATTTTTTATTTTGTTTTGAATAACAGTAAGAGTAACATTACAAACGTTATTGTTTAAAAGTGTAATCTACATGCTTTTTACCCTGGTACGAGCTAATTTTGAAATTCAGGAATGTGTTTTTTACAACAGGTCATGCGTTTATCCACATTACGTACGCATTTAATGTATTCAATTTATACATGTATACCAGTATCATAATAATTATTATTTATCCCACTGAGGGATTCAGTCTCCGGAAGAGACGATAGGCGTGGCTGCCTTTATAGTTGCTTACGAGGAGGGACTCGTGTAGGCATACAGTATGCCTGGTGATGTAACAGTCTACGTTGATAGGCGTGGCTTCCTTTATAGTTGCTTACGAGGAGGGACTCGTGTAGGCATACAGTATGCCTAGTGTCGTAGTAGTCTGTTGATAGGCGTGGCTGCCTTATAAGTTGCCTACGAGGAGGGACTCGTGCCGGCATACAGTATGCCTGGCGTTGTTGTAGACTATGTTGTATGTTGTAACAAAGTTTTTGTGTGTATTCATGTTTTTTATGTATGTTTGATGACTATGAAATAGTAATACACGGTATCAGTCAGTCGGTCATACCAATGACTTACCAAAAAATATGTTGTATTTTTGTTGTTTTTCCCTATCGGGAGCGTAGTTGTAAAGGGAAATGTAAACATTGGAGCGTAAAAGCTCCAGTAAAAAATCAAGAATAAAATTGAAAAAAGGAAAAGAACATTGCCCGGACCAGGTTTCGAACCAGTGACCCCCTGGAGTCCCGCCAGAGTCCTGAAGTAAAAACGCTTTAGCTTACTGAGCTATTCCGCCGATTACACATACTTGATATATTTTATACCTAATATAAGCAATCTTCGTAGTTTCACAAAATTTAACGACAAAAACAAAACTCTCCAAATTATTCAATCGTTTCGCGTTGCAACGCTTTATAATTTTTAGGTTTTAAAATCGTCAAAAGATGCATATAATGGCTATATTAGACCATGGTAAATGTTCAGTATTACTGTTTCCTCACAAATATCATAACTAAAACGAAAATTTGCGAATCTGAAACAACTTTTTTCAATTTTGTCAATTTACCAAAGCGTGAAAAGATCCCTTTAAGCCTCCAAGAGAGGTTCTCAAATCTCTAAACCATCGGCTCAACCGCGCGCGGTCCCAGTCGTCGGGCCGTTGCTTATAAGTCACTCAACTTATAGGAAACTTTGTTACTTTTCGAGTACAAGGATTGACAGCAGTCAATGTTTAACAATGTTTGTCAGTGTATTAGTATATCTATATTATATTGTATATTATATTTATTAGATAGGAAAATTTGTACGAGCGTGTCTGAAAACGATATATGAAATCTGTGTGTCATTCTTTCTTACTGTATGCTTGTCTGCCGGCATGCATGGATACACGAGTAATGTCAAACAGCATGACTGTCTGCTGTGTGATTTATTTTTAGTAATTGTATCTCGTGTCAATATTCAGCGACAGTGTAACAAACTGAATTGAGACATCGTTTTAAATAATTGCATACACGTTTCACGTCAAGAAGGTTAACTCTAGACTTAAATTTTTATATAGACAAAGTGCTTTCTTAAATAAAAGTCTTAGAATAAGGTTATGTAATTCTTTAATACAATGCCGTTTAGATTATGCATCCTCTTCGTGGTATTGTGGGCTCACGAATCAGCTCAAGCACAAGCTACAAATAGTCCAAAATAAAATGGTTCGTTTTATTAACAATGCCCATAGTAGAACATAACTTGGTGTATCGAATTTTGAAGATCTTGGTTTATTGAACATTGAGCAAAGATACAAGCAACTTCGACTTAACCATATCCATAAGATTTTATACAATAAATGCCCGAGCTATATGAAAGACAATTTTGTCAAATGTACAGATGTCCATCAATATGGGAATAGACCAAGATTAAATTTTTATGTACCTCAAGTTGATGGCTTTACTAGTTCTTCATTTTACTACAATGGTATTAAGGATTGGAATTCATTACCTGATAATATAAAGTCCATCATATCGAAATTTACTTTTAAGAAACTTGTTAAAAAACAACTATTAAATGATATGAAGGAAGAGGAGAATTTCATGTATTTTTACTTTTAGATTTGTGTTATTTTATGAAATTGCTTATTTTTATGCTAATTTGTATGAGTCTGTGTATTATCATGTCAACGTTTGAAAGTCTCACTTTTTTAATATGTAAAAGAAAATTTTTAAAGATCATGTCGTTTTTATCTTAAGAACTGAAACAAACTATATATTTATAGTCACTTATAAGACCTGTTTAACAAAATCCAGGGACCCCGTTGGAAATAAGCTTATTCATGTTTACATGTCTAGGCTTTACGGGTTATCCTGTGTATACATCATGTCGTTATATTGGTTAGATTTGTGATAAAAGGCACCATTTACACTTGAAGTTACAATGTTAGCTATATCGTAGTATTTGTATTTGTACTTAACATGTTACGATATTGTAATGCATTGATTATATTGAACTGTAAAATGCTTGACATGTATACACAAATAAAACTAACTAACTAACATTTATTTGCGTCTGTTTGATTTACAGGTTCCTACTAATTCATGCATAATAATAAATATAATACAGAACCGGACCTAGCTGTTATGGCGTTGTATTACTTTTTTGATTACTCATTTATAAACACTCTGTAAAAGCTTGCTCATTAACACTCTGTTAATGATCGCTCATAAACATTGTATTTGTTCACGCTCATAAAAACTAGGTTATTGGCCGCTTATAAACAATCCGTAAGCGCCTGCTAATAAAGACTATGTTACTGCTCGCTTATAAATACTGCGTTAGTGTCCGCTTATAAAAACTATGCTTGTGCCCTCTCAAAAACTATCGGTTAGTGCCCACTCATAAACGCCCTGTTAGTGCCCGCATATAAACACTATGTTAGTGCCCGCTTAAAAAATTTATTTCCGCTCATGAACACTCTGTTGGTACCCTCTTATAAACACTTTGTTAGTGCCCACTTAAAAACACTATGTTTGTGCCCTCGCATAGACACTCGGTAATTGCCCGTTTATAATACCACCCTGTAAGTGCCCGCCTAATAACTCTGTTAGTGCCCGCTTAAAAACAATATGTTATAGCCCACTCATAAACATTATGTTAGTGCCCGAATATAAACACTGTGTGAGTGCCCGCTTAATAACACTATGTTTTTTCGCCCGCTCATAAAACTCTGTTAGTACCCTCTTATAAACACTTTCTTAGTGCCCACTTAAAACACCAGGTTAGTGCCTGCTCATAAACACTGTCTTAGCGTCCGCTCAAAAACATTATGTTTGTGCCAACTCATAAACACTCTGTTTAGGCCCGCTCATAAATACTCTGTTCTTGCCCGCTTATAAACACCACGTATGTGTCCGCTTACTTAAACACTATGTAAGTTCCCGCTCATAAACGCTGTTTAGTACCCGCTTATGAACACCCTGTAAGTAACCGCTCATAAACACTGTCTAAGTACCCGTTTATAAACACGCTGTTAGTTCCCTCTTATAAACACTCTCTTAGTGCCCGCTTTTAAACACTCTGTTAGTACACGCTTTTGTACACCCTGTTGGCGCCCGCTCATAAACACTATGTTAGTGCCCGCTTATAAGCACTCTACAAGAGCCCGCTTTAAACGCTATGTTAGTTCCTGCTTAAAACACTCTAAGTGCCCGCTGATAATCAGTGTTTGAGCACTCGCTCATATATTTTAACACTATGTTTTGCCTGCTCATAAACACTATGTAAGTGCCCATTCATAAACAGTCTGTAAGTGCCCACTCCTAAACACTGTTAGTTCCCGCTTATCAACGCTCTCTTAGTATCCTCTTATAAACACTCTTTAAGTGAACGATCATAAACACTCTGTTATCGCCCGATAATACAAGTTTAATTTAACAATGCCTTTTTTGATAAGATAATGATCATATATGATATATAAAAAAAACACACACTCAACTACAGTATTGACGGCAAATATAAAGCGATCGTTTAACACGTACACAGGTCAACATGCAACATATGTATTTATATCCCTTACTAAAAATGATTTGTGTATGTAACAGCATAGTTTGTGTAGCAACGTTTTATTTTCAGTTGTTAGTAATTCAATAAATTTGTGCATGTTAGGTCGGTGTCTATGGAAGGAAAAGAACGCAAATATTATTTATCACCTGAAATGTTACACGTGTTGAGTATCAGCTAATATATGTTGCAATTATAGATTATACATACATGACAAATAATATCCGTTCAAATAAACAATGTTTGATACTTCATGTTTCAATTTTCAACAATGTTAATTTTTAAGGAAGAGACATCTGAAATGTTCATCTTGTGCATTGTCCAATTAAAACTGTTCAATGAATAAAAAATTAAATGTTCAAATGTAAAATATACATTTACTTTTATTTTTAAATCGCATACACAACGCATAAAACTTTGTCACAACCCTAACGCTTCTTTACAAAGATGAATGCTAAAGTATACAAATTTGCAACAGTAACTTTAACGAACTGTCGATTTCCACTGTGAGCATGTAAACAATAAAACAATTCTCGACTCGTACAAATGCTAGGTCGGCTCTCGTCTGACCGAACGTTCAGTGCCGATTTTAACAAGAGTAAAAGTATCGAACATAATCCGCATTAGTACAATAAACAAATAGGAGTTTATCACCTTACAACACAGATTTGTCTTTTTGTCCACACCGTAACACTAATATAATCGTTATGTTTGAATGTTTATTTTAATCGTGTACGATGATCCGTCCTTCACCTTACGCTATTGCTCCAACTATTGGTTCCGCGCCTCAGACTTACCGAATACCTGAAACCGAGAACCGTATTTACCTTCTGATCGACATGGAGCTGGACTCGAAATTGTCAATAAACAATTCCCGATTTACAACGATTTCGACGTTATAACGCAAACAAAAGGACACATCTGTGTTGTAAGTTGATAAACTCGTATTTGTTTATTGTACTAATGCGGATTATGTTCGGTAGCTGGGGTATTTCGATAGTTTTACTCTAATCTCTTGCACGACGGTCACATTACATTCACCTCTGTGTTGGGCTCAGAACGGACTATTGTTATGAAAGCGTCTCATTCATGTCATGATCATTCCAAGCGTTCATCATTGAGGTTACAGTATACTAAACAATCTCTTGCACGACGGTTACATTGCATTAACTGTAATAAAGAAAACCATCTCATACCATGATATCTTATATCAGTCTTAATTAATTATTATAAAATTGATATGTTTTTTTATGTTAAGAAACCAACATACATAAATACGTCGAAACAATGCCTAACGTCACTCAATAAAAAATATGTACAATTGTTTACATTTGTGAAGTGCGTGGAATGATTACATCTGTGTAAATGTGCAATAAAATAGTTCCAAAAAGTTGCATTAACACTCACAAGTTTTTGCACGATTTATCGTACATTTAAAAGTCATATTTCTTAATTAAATGCATGCGATCTTAAATATCCACACAAATATACATTGTATGCGTTTGTTCGGTTTTAGCTATTTGGTAGACAAAATGGCGTGCTGAGCCTTATGCAGAGTTGTATGTGAGAGCGAGGAACGACAACTCTGCGTGGAGATTGGTTTTACTCTTGTAAAAATCGGCACTGAGCGTTCGGTTAGACGAGAGCCTACCTAGCATTTTTCGGCGTAAGCTGTATTAAGCCAGCTTTTCACCCTGACTTGACCTTTGTAAGTGTCCAATAATATTCAAATAAAATTTCCCGCGGCTAGGTACGAATGAATACACTTCATTTATTCCATTGGCTGATTTGAGTATAACACCAGAACATTGGAAACATATCCGCGTCTTTGTAACAATGTTTTACTGCATGAAACAATTTTATCTCTAATGAAAAGGCTCAATAGATAGAACAGTTTTACAATCAATTTTCGACATAAATACAGTTTGTGCGTTCACCTTTTATTTTCAGAGAATTACCAGCGCAAAATCGTTTATACTAAAGGCTATATTCTCATATTTAGTACTTACTTGCATTGCATTTCAACCCGCGAGATTTCGGGTCAATTCGCGGCCAGTGTGTGAAAGTCAGAGTTTATATACAGTTCATCACCAGAGTTCGCAGAAGGGGTTGCGATCTTTTCATTGAAGGAAAAAAATGGAATCTATGCTATTTTGTCTGATGGAGTAAATAGTTCGTTTAGTCGCTTTGTCGATATATCAATATTTTAGGCACAGCTGTTGCCTTGGTCGTGTACAGTTGGCGTAAACAAGCCGTCGTTTCAGCAGCAGAATTGTTACCTAACTTTAATGCATTGCATTCCAATCCGCAAGGTATCAAGGTCAGTTTGCGGTCAGTTGCAGAAATCTTTATATAAACGCCGTCTCGTAAACTTTGTGCACTTGAAGTCTGTTTTGATCAGAAAGATACTAAATAAAGATATTCGGCGATATTATTGTGGTATGTCAATCATCGATTTTTAATATGTTTTCAACATTTGCATGATAAGGACCAATTTTGATAAAATTAATTAGAAATATTTATCCATTTATACCAGTTTATTAAGCATGAGCACAATAATTCACTATACTATAATTATGCAATTAAATAAGATTCGAGTATTGCCGGCTGACCTATAAGCACTCGTTTATTTTCATGTTTCTTGTGTTTTTCTATTCTGTAAATTTAGATATCTGAGTAATAATATCACATAAAGCAAAATAAGCCACGAAATCTGGCGCAACACCCCGTAATTGATTTGCTTGTGATGGAGCTAAGAACTGCGCAGAAAAACGGCATCCGCTACTTTTTATCTCATAGAGAAAACTTTTGATCGTTCATAAACATCGACCACAATCAACGCCGTATATCTTTTTTAAAGATATTTCTTGTTACGAGTTCTAGAATCGTTTTAGTAAAGTAAAGGCCAATGCACATGGGGAGTATCAAGCCAATCGGTCGATTTGTTGAAGAGTTATTGATCAGACACGATTTTCCCACTTATTGTGACAGTGGCCATGACCTTTGACCTAGTAGCCCCAATTTCATAGGGTTCATCTACTGTCCAAGTCCAATGCACATGGGAAGTATCAAGCCAATCGGTCAATTTGTTGAAGAGTTATTGATCTGATTTTTACAATATTGTTAGCAAGTTTTATTAAAGTATATTCATTTGAAAATGCAAAGGCTTTTCACAATTATTACAATATGTTATTATTTTGGAATAGTAGGTTGTGCTAATAAATGCAATTAAAATATCATTACCTGTGTCTGTTGATTGTTATCTACTAACAATGATCAAAACAAAACTTGCAAAGCATTGGTAAAAAAAAGCACATAAACACTTACAATCAAGGAATATTTCGATAATTTTTTAGAAAAATATAGTAAACACATAAAGAACCAATGTTTCTTAAAACATTAGCCAATTTTCAACACTAGATGTGGTCTGGTAACAGATTTAACAAGAAACAAAATGCTCTCTTTTTGTCACAATTTATTCAACACATGTTCATGTACCGAGTTAGTGTTCGTGTGTCGTGTATGAATGGATATCGTTGCACAAAATTAAAATGGATTACATTGTGCCACAAACAAAATAATAACGAGCATTTTGTATCTCGTTAAATCTATGTTACGATACCACATCTAGCGTTGAAATTTTGGCTATTGCTATACAGAACACTGATGTTTTATGGGTTAAATTTATTTTACGAAATATTTTGCAAAATATTCGTTGATTTCGAGTATTTATCTTCTATTTAAGAAAACTGTAACGCTTGGTATAGATCTGCAACAATCTTAAGCTTAACAATAAGGACTTACAATTAAGTGATAGACATACCGATTTTGCACTAAAATATCACCGTCATTATAGACATGCAATAAATTGTCCAAAACCAAAACGACCCATTCCAGCGGGAAGGAATACTTAATGTAACGTGTTTAATGATAGTTAAAGAAAACAAGCACTGATAAAAACAATGGGTTGTGGTTGATGTATTTAATATTCCCTTATCTAAATTGTTAACTTCCTCAAAAACCTACATTAGCACATTTGTTTTTGTTAATCAAACACACTTGTAAACCACGCACATGTGCAATGTCGATGGTTGTTACAGAAAGATAAGTAAGATATATAACTAATTTAAAAGATGAAATTATAAAAAGTGTGTTAAATTGTATAACATTTCATGCGTTAAGTTATTGTCTAAAATTATCGCTATTAATTTCAGAATCAAATAATAGATTTTTACATCATTATTGATTTGAGTGCATATTGTCATGAATTGCAAAACTCTTTTGAATAAAAATTAGTTTAGAATGAATAAAAATATATAATAAATGTGTTTGAAAAAAAGAAAAAAGAAACATGCTTTATATCATGTTTTACTCGATACAATCGATATGCGTTTAATCGCATTAAGATATTCATAATACACAAATAACAGCCGTTTACAGGAATTGAATTTGTCCGGTATTCAGTCAATAAAAAAGCGCAATTTCCCATAGACATTTCAATGCATTGCAAAGTCGGCAGATATTAATATCCGACACATTAAGCACTTCACGGTCTGAAACCGACTGTATACATGTTTGAAATTTATGATAAGTGGATTTATTGATGGATTAAAGTCTGATATTGTTTTATGACAAGGAAATACTCGAACCAGTTAACGTCCTGATGATAGTTTCCCTGAAAGCTTAGCACGTATATGCCTTAACATCATCTCATAATTGTCACAAAATGGAAAAAAATATTATGAATCTGATTTAGTTTGTAACCAATGTAGCTGAACGGTAAGTTTTCATTTATACTTTTTTAACTTTCGTTATATTTAAAAACTCAACATATCTGGTTATATAACATAAAGTGCAATCTGTAGAATAGTTTAGATATTGTTGAGTAATACTATTATTGCATGAACTGAAATAAAACGTAAGATCACTAACATGTTTGATCTTCGACTGTTTATGTACGGTTTTTATGATTACATGTTATAATTCTAACTCGTTATTGTATCGATTTTAATGCATTTGTTTGCATTTTGGACGTCATGATGATCAAACGAAACGATGACTGCAAATGATAATTTGTCGAGACTTCGGCAATAAAATGAATACGACAGGTTGTAATATGTTTGAGTTGCGTTACTGAAAAACTGAAACTAGTTTTTTTTAATTGAACAGATTTTAATGCAAAGATTTTTTAATACTTTTACATTAATATTTATTAATTAACTATATTCGTTGACAACTGTTTGATTATGTTTTAGCTCCATTCATTTGATTTCCTTTGGTTCGTGTGCAAGTTATTCTTCGATACAAATAAGCAAACTGACCCGGTCACTGGATGTAAAAGCAACTATTTCGTATATAATGTAATGAATCGGACTGATCTTTGTAAATTTCAAAATATTAGAATTTGTTTTTATTATAATACAGATAATGGCGTGTATATCCTCACCAACATTGTTCTTCCTGTTGATCGGTTTGCTTGGCAAGATGAATGGAGCACAAGTGATGGATTGTTTTCCATGTGCATGTGTTTCCGAAGAAGACAATGATCTGTACAGAGTTGACTGTAGATCCAATCATAATCTAGAAGGTAGACTACCGGACTTCAAGCACATAAACGAAAGTCAGATTCTGTCACTGGACATGTCGCATAGCAACCTTGTAAATCTTACGGACAAAACTGAGACACCTTTTCAAAATTACAGTAGCTTGAAGGAGTTGTATTTGATAAACACTTCGATAAATTCGATGAAAAATGACTGTGCGACATTGCAAAGCAAAACATTTATCGGATTGCACAAGCTTGAATATCTTAATATCGCACATAATGAACAATATTCAGTTACCAATGAAACCGACAGTAACATCTTCGAAAGATTATTATCTCTGAAGAAACTAATTATGTATCAAGCAAATTTAATAGCAACGGCTCAACATTCTGGTTATCCCGGAGAAATTTTGAACAAACTTCCTGCCTTAGAAGAAATATGGATCGATGGATTCTCGATTGTTCCATTTGGAGAAGAGTTTAAACATATGCCCAACCTGAAAATTATTAGGTTATCAGGCGATTTAATTGAACCGATATGGGATTATCTTGAGTACTGCTCCGTGCAAAATATTACCGATGGTCTTTTAGTCAATTTGCCTTATGTCACCAATTTATCAATTATCCACTGTAACGTTTTGCATATCTGTGCAAACGCTTTTAAAAATATGATTAGCCTCCGCATGCTTGATTTGTCTATGAATTATGCATTGGGCTTGGACAATCCGTTCAACAGTTTTAAAAGTTTAAATTCGGACTTTGAAGTACTTATCTTAGACAAGCTTAAAGGCGACAGGACAATAGAATGTTCTGTCACTATTTCGAAGAGTATGATTGAATCAATTCAACATACCTCACTGAAAATGATTTCCTTAGATGATAATAAGATAAGTTCAATTGATAAAGATGCGTTTTCGTTATTTCCTAAAACTTTGGAATATATCAGAATGAGACGAAACAAATTTGAATTAGGTATATATATGTTGTTTGCATATCTAGTAACAAACGTCAGAAGACTTGAAGCATCGTATTCCCACATGGGGCTTCAATTTGCCATCTCGCACGATTCTGATATATCAGATTATTCTACTGATTTTGTGTCTGAATATATCAATTACACATCAACTAATGCTTTCAATAACAATAAACACCATTACCGTTTAGCCGCTATAGGTGATCACCATTTTAACATGGGACATTCTAAAGCTAAAGATTGTCCAAAACCGCTGTTGTATATTCCAACAGTTACTATAACTGCGTTTCTACCACCGAAATTGGAATATTTAGATATAAGTCATAGTAAAATTGGGTTACCAATCTACGACTTTTATGTCGATCCAAATAATTCCGTTAAAATAATCAATGCTTCAAATTCATTGCTATATTGCTGGGCGGGACCTATTCATGGTGGCAAAAATGTCGAAATACTTGATCTGAGTAACAATTTTTGTTCTGTTGCCAATGAAACATTCTTTATTAATTTTCCAAAACTGAAGCGTGTGCATCTCCAAGGTAATTACCTTTCTTATGTTGTAAAACGTGTGAGCATTTTTTATTCAAATTTGGAACTTGAATACGTTGATTTGTCCACAAATACAATAAATAACATACATCCCAACTTTTTTAAGAATCAAACAAAAATGCGATGGATATATTTGTCTAAAAATAATTTAATTGATTTTGACCACAGACTAGCTCACATGTCATTTTTAAACGTTTTAAATCTATCAGAAAATCGCATATACACTTTGAGCAACAACTTGCGATCGGATCTTGATGACATCGTTACGTCCAGAAACAACGACACTTTGACAGTTGATTTGTCTAAAAATGTTATTGCTTGTTCATGTGACAACCTAGAAGTATTAGAGTGGATTCTTGAACACACAGCGCCAACCTCCAATCTCCTATCGGTGAAAATATCAACTTGTTATTACATTCACAATATTTCGGCCCTTCCATCACCAACAGTCATTTGGACTAAGAACGATTTAGCATACCAAATTACCTTCCTTCAAAAGTTCTGCACCTCATACTCGTCGTTGTTGATAACATTGGTCGTTATTTTATTTGTTGTCGTAAATATTATCGTCGCTTCTTTGATACACCGGTTTAGATGGAAAATTCGCTATTGGTACTATGTTGGGCATAGTAATGATACAACATCTAACGACTATACAGCCCTTGACAATTCGTTGCGATTTTCACGATTCAAGTATGACATCTATCTAGCCTACGAGGAAGACGCCCGTGAATTCGTTTTTGAAACATTGAAACCAAAACTTCTTGAATTTGAATATGTTGTGTTTGTGCATGACGACATTTTGGATGGACTACCGCTTTGCAACGTGCTAACAAAATCTATTCACGCGAGTCGAGTTGTTGTGTTTATTCTCTCAAACGGTTCAAGACAAAGTTTGGAATGGAAGATAGCTGCACATATTACAAATGAAGAATCGAATTACAGAGGAAAACCGATATCTCTGGCGATGTTTTACAATTCGGACTCAACTCAAGGACTTCCGGAGAATTTGCAGCTATTGCGACATGATGCGTTTATCGATTACCCAATCAACGGTAGCGATGGGGAAATAACAGCCTTTTGGGAGGATTTAAAAACTAAAGTTCATGCCATTGACAAAACGGCATTGTAATGTATTTCAAATTTTAACTATATGGTAAAGGTATATCAACAAGTTTATTTTTACTTTTTAGTGTAATATGTCGCTTCTTTAATGCGTTTATCTATCAGATGACCAGATTTAACAAATGGGCGCGAACACAATGACAGTGCTCTGTACACTATTCACCGTCTCAACATTGTTTGAATGTTATGTATTTTCCGTGGTTCTCTTTACAAAGTTAGAATATGATGAAAGATTGCATAAACAGTAAAGAACATTATCTTAGCACGTTTTCGAGTATTTAAGTTATTTATTAGAAACACGTCATACTTGTCAATAGACGTTGCAAGTCGTACAATGTAGTGTGTAAGGTGTAACGGAAAACGTATCATATTATTCATTTGTATATACACGAGTTGTCTGCCTTTCTATAATTTAAAGGTCATATGGGTATTTTTATCACCGAAGACATTTCAGACATAATTTGAATTCTATTTGCCGATGACCTTGCGAGCTGCGCTGATACAGTGATCGAACTACAATCACAATTGAACTCAATATCGATTTTTTTTTAACGTACTGGTATGTCAATGAATCGACAAAAGACGGAAATTATTGTTTTTTTAGAAACGGAGGTCCGCTAAGAGCATACGAACGTTGGGTCTATACAAATAATCCGGTAAATGTCACATCCGTATATAAATATATGGGTCTTCTTTTTACGCCTAAACTATAATGAAGGAAAGCGAGAGAAAAACTTGCAGCTCAGGTCCGAAAATCTATTTTTGCTATTAAATCATACCAAAGAAACTTTGGATATTTTGTTCATATACGGATTTTTTTGAATTGTTTGATTCAATGGTCAAACCTATATTTTCATATTGTTCCGAGATATATTGATTAGAATTCTCGGACATAATTGAAAAAATACAAATCGAGTATTTTAAATATTTTCTTGGTGTAAATAAATCTGTAAATGATAGCAAGGTACTAGGATAATGTGGTAGATTACCGCTTTGTATAAAACATCATGTAAAATGCGTTAAATATTGGTGTAAATAGATAAGTATGACAGAGGATCGATATCCTAGAAATTGCTAATAAAAGCGGCACGACGAAATCGGAAGATCTAATTGGGTGACATCAATTCTGTAAAAAACATTTTGTACCGTTATGGTTTTTGTGTGGATAAGTCAAGAGATAGGAAATGTGAAACTATTCTTAATTTCATTTAAACCAAGATTGATTGATTGTAAAACACAGAACTGGCTTGAAACTCTTAGAAATTCATCAAGATGTGATACCTACAAACCTATGTTAAACCCAGAAAAATATTTGTTTATTGACATACACTTTTATGTTCAAAGTCAGTTGCTAGATTTCGTTGTTCAAGTCATAAACAGCAATTGAAACTGGTCGACATTTAGGAATTTCTAGAGAACACCGAATTTGTACATATTTCTCAGTCTATTTTAATAATATATGCATTGAAGATGAGTTCCATGTATTTTAAATGCCCACAATTTAACCAAGAAAGGTAAATGTATATTTTTCCATGGTACGATGGTGAACAAAATTTCCAAACATTTTGCAATCTTATGCAAATTTCTGATGAAAGAAAACTAAAAAGCATAGCCTGTTAACGAAATAATGAAAAAGAAAGATGTAGATCAAATTGATGTTAAACATTGATGTATCACTACTCATAAATTGTATGTTGATACTTATGTATTCTGTATTTTGGGCGGGTGGCCTTTATTTACAAATAAACTTTGTATTGTCTTGTCTTTGTCTTCTCTATTAATTGTCACAAAAATACCGGTTGTCCGTTGCATACTATTAAATCTTTGTATTATCACTGAATAAAAGCGTACAATGAATATTACTGGATCGGCATCTACGTGGTTTAGCAGACATACCATTACATGTATATCGTTACATAAATGAAGAAAAATTGTGATATCCTGTTACTTCACGATAATTTTAATTGATTTATTATTTAGTATAATGTATAATATTCCTTATTTTTTAAGATTGTTTAACAACATGGAAACAAGTATAAAAAGTTAAAAACTATTAATTTCCGGCAGGTGCGGGTCATGGGTTTACATGTATTGTGTATTTGTAACAACATTCATACGACTATGAAACATTCCCATTATTCATGTCATAAATTATGGGTGTTCCCAAGACAAACGATGCCATGGCTATGTTGATTGAATCATTCTTGTCCGCGTGCATGCTTGAATATTTGTGACTCAATAATTCCTCTTTAATATGATTGTATTTGTTCTTCTTTCTTCGGTTTCAATTCTTATAAGTTGTGTTTTTTTTCAACATGTCTACTTTTAGGACTGCACCTTAATACTTCTTTTTTATGTTTTAAAGTAGGTATATCGTTAAGCTTTCAACTTCCATCACAAGATTCTTTCGACTTTTAACGAAAATACTTTAAATGCTGTTTGCAAAGTGTATCAGTTTCAATTCGTTCTGTTTTTGTAGATAAGTATGAATTTAAATGCAATTTAAAATTTAAGCACCGTGGACGACAACACCCGTTAATATGTAATGGTAAAACATAACAGACGTTCGGTAAACAATCCCATCTTGTGCGAATTTTGAAGTCTTTTTTAAGGTCCTTCTGACCTGATGCTGCATTTTGTGAGGACCCGAAATGTGTCCTAGCACTTCTAACTTTTTTATCACTGGACTCACGAAAGTTGAGACTTATTCTGGATTTCTACTCTCATGGTGACCACTTACCCATCTCACATACGCCGGGTGCGGGCATTGGACCCGTGTCGCCTTGGTAAGAAGCGCATGTATCAATCACTGCCAACAATCGCATCGGCAACTGTTTTAACTTAAGTATGCTAGAATTTAGCAACGTGATGATTCAATTTAGGGTACGAGGCGGAAATAAGGTCCGTGTCAGCGTTGAAATAAATAGCTTTACTGAAATACTGCAAAACTCAACAAAACACTTAAACAAAAAGAAAACAAATTAATTATCAAACAATTCAACATATTGATGATACGATATTTGATATATTCCCTTTTTTATGTTGATGGTAATTTTGAATTATATACTCCCCCTAAATGATAATACACCATGAAGATAAACAAGATTATGTTTTACAGCGCGTGCGTGAAGCTTTCAATTACTTTGAGAAATACTGCGCAGTTTATATTACTTTATATTATTTCAATACTAACGTGACGATTTTAAATCATTATTCCAGTTATAAGCATAATTTAGTTTAAAAGTTCTTGGTTTACCTTTAAATAATGCAGCGTTTCGTCGGTAATTTATTATTATGTCGAATACATTTAAAATGGGAAAATAAATACAACAATTCAAAAAATCGAATTACAAAATTTGCGACGCTGCAGGAACATGTTAGGATGATAAATATAAGCTATTTAATAGAACAATATTTACAAAATAAAAAATACGTTGACAATTATAAAATATTACTTAATTTACAGATTACCATTAAGATAAGATAAGATAATATTTTATTATAGTGACATGTGTTTACGTACAAGGTGTTGACAGACATATATACAATGCAAAAAAGAACACCCGGCCTAATAGGCCTATAAGTCAACTTAACGACAGTGTAACATATAACGTGATCATTATTATACAAATGGACAATAAAATATTTGAGCAACATGCTGAGTTCAATGAATAAATTAGAAATAATAAATTCAGGTTTATCCAAGTTAGATCAATATAAGAATAATTTCAGTAGTACTAAAATTATCCAATTAAGAAGGCATATTTCTGAATAATATGTAATACGTAGATGGTACTTAGAAGTTCATTTACAATAATATATTATTTTAAAGTTTAAAATAACACAACTGCATACAACATATATTTTTACAAATATAACATACTGCTTCTGATATAAAACGCATTAACAACAAATTTCGCATACTTTCTAGGATGACGCTTAACCAACACAATTAATTTATCTTTATTTGATTGACATGTAGTATATTCTTCAGAGATCAAAATATTCCCAAATATAACTGATCTTGTGTTTTCATAAAGAGCACATTCAACAAGAAAATGAGTTTCGTTTTCGACCAGTCCACTATGACACAACCTACACCGTCTTTGCTCGGGGGCTTCGCCCATATACCTTCCGGTCTCGACCCTAAGTGGCAGAATTCCGGTTCTGAATTGTGCAAATAAAGCGCGTTCATTTCTTTTTAAGTTCAGTGTAAGGTATTCTTCACAAACAAATTCAGTTTTGAAGGTTCTATATGTTCTTAACTTTGAAACATGTTCATAGTCTCTAGACCAAATTATTGAGTAAAACTGAGTCATGTTTTCTTTAGCTAAATCCATTGGAATGGGACATTTACGGTTATAATAATCCGTAAGGAAAAGACTAGCCACTACCGTTTTAAAATCACTGCACCAGTTATTGTTATTTGATGAACTGTAGTCCCTATCAAATGCTCGTTTGGTTAATCTATTTTCGTCAAGTTTTACAAGTCTGTTCCAAAACCTGATAATTGCTAGCCATCTACGGTAAGTGCTCGGTAACCATCCAATTTCACCCAGTAGCGCTAATATAGGCGTACATCTATGTACACCTAAGATGTACCGTATTGCCTGGTGTGGAACATTTTCTGCTGATTGAAAGTGTTTAAATCCCCAAATGGATGCACAGTAATCCAATAGAGGTATCACACAAGAATTGTATAGCTTTTCATAGGTTTTAAGTCCAGCTTGCTTCATATTATGAATTTTATTTATAATAGACCCGAGAACTCTCCCGGCACTTTTTGCAAGCATTTCACAATGAAAACTATAATCACGCTTTTCGTGCATTACTACGCCCAGATACTTATATTTGTCTACAATTTCAAGCACATTTAATCCAATTTTAAATTCGGTATCTGTTCGTTGTGTGCGCCCCTTTCTAAAATGCACGACTTTAGATTTTTCTGTATTAATGAGTACCCTCCATCGTTTACACCAGTCATGCATTTGGTTAAGCATACTCTGAAGATCGGCCTCCGAGTTGGCGATAAGGACTATATCATCGGCGTATAGTAACATGGATACTGAAGTTTCATTGATCATGACCCCGAGGTCAAGGTTGTTGATTTCCGCAACTAGGTCATTAACGAAGACAGAGAATAGCGTCGGCGATAAGTTGTCTCCCTGTTTCACGCCCTTGTCACACTGGAACCTCTCTGTTAAACGACCATTATATATAGGTTTGGCCCTTATTTTGCAAAGCATAAGTGTGGCAGACATACAAAAACTATATTTAAAAATGCTATATTGTATTTACAAATTATCGTCAATCGCCTTTCTTTATAAGCTTAACAAAACGAAACTAAACAAAAATCAGTTTGGATATAAAAAAGCGCACTTATTACGGCTATTCTAACTGATAATTAAAAGAACTGCAGCATATTGATTTATTTGAATATAAATACAACATAATACAAATAATTAAATTCGACATTAAAAATGGCCTATACAATGAAAAACTGAAGGGTTCCATCCTTTAAATATAATGCCGAGGTCTTTTTTTTCCAAAAAGGAAACTGTAAAAGTTCATAAATTACTAGATTTATACTATTTTCTGCGAATTACCAATTTATTTCATGTTGCATGTTTGTATTATCTAGATTAAGACCATCAGGGGGGCACTTAAGCATGCACGTGTGCTAAAACCATGTCATTTTCAATTAGAAACTTCGGCCTTATATAACTCATTCCTCATAAGTATAACATGATTGTGCAAGTACACTGGGTTAGCCTTACACCTATGTGCTACTTGTATATAACATTATCTTGTATATAACATTATCTTGTATATAACATTATCTTGTTTATAACATGATCTTGTATATAACATTATCTTGTATATAACATTATCTTGTATATAACATTATCTTGTATATAACATTATCTTGTATATAACATTATCTTGTTTATAACATTATCTTGTATATAACATTATCTTGTATATAACATTATCTTGTTTATAACATTATCTTGTATATAACATTATCTTGTATATAACATTATCTTGTATATAACATTATCTTGTATATAACATTATCTTGTATATAACATTATCTTGTATATAACATTATCTTGTATATAACATTATCTTGTATATAACATTATCTTGTATATAACATTATCATCGGTATGCTTCTTTTTTTGAATTTTCTTATTTGGTGTCTGTTTCATTTCGATTTCAACAGTACGATTTGAAGTGGGAAAGCGAATCCCTTTCTATCCCCTAAAATGTCTATATGAAGTCGATAATTGGGGATTACTACTTGAGCACTGAACTATCAATTTAGATTTGATATTTAAACTTAATCAGAATTGTTCATGATTGCAGATCTTTGATCTATCAAAAAGTAGATTATTTAAGATTTACTCCGATACATACATGCATATATAGAGCGAACGGCTAATAAAAATAAAATGTGATGAGGAATACGAGCCTTGGCAAGATGATAACAACAAAATTGCAACACAAAATAACATTTTAGACGAAATGTTAGACACAAAACGATTTTTTGCATGAGTAATAACCAAAATAGTACTGTACAACAATACACTATATTAATATTTTTGCATCCTACCTGAATTTGCTCCTTATTTGTTGCAGATCAGACAAACAAGAACATATAGTGAAAAGTACATGAAACACAATTATAAAACACAACTTTGCAAACAATAAAGTGATTAAAATAAAATGTACGATTTACAGTTTTTATGTCATTGAATGAAAATGTTGATGCTTAAAAATGATTTTACTGTATGCCAGTCATACAAATAGCTTTCAGATTCGACCGACCACCATTAATTAGCGGATGTAGCCTTTGCGGTGGAAAGCAAAATTAAACGTTGTTTGCTCATAATAAAATACTATATAAACTGGCATGCATTTATATAACAATCCAAATTACTCGCAGTGGTTACCTCCTTGCAGTATCTACTGTATTCGAAAGTAAAGTCATACCAGGTGTTGGAGGCATTTTGGTATGAAACTTGTTATTATTTTATGCAAATTCGTGCTGTGTTTTATATAATTGATCTTTTAAAAGAAATGAATAATGAACAAAAATATATTAGTATTATATTATTAAATTATTTAAATTATTATAAAGTAGTCGAAGAGCCTATACGTCGTTTGGAAGCTCATAGAGCTACTTGGCCACAACCTGCTTAGTTTTGCCAGTTCTGCAGTCGCAATGGCGATTCTCATTCGGGTCTCAGCTGTACTGGTATAATCCTGTGACAGAAAATGCTCCCAAGAACTTGAATCCGGTCACTTCTACCAACTTCTTGCCATATGATTAATTGAACTTATTTGTTAATAACGTTTTTAAACAGGAAAAAGCTGATATGTCAATCTGTCAAACTAAATTTCACAAGCAAGTTCATGTTACATTGTTGTTAGTATGAAAAGAGACGCCGGTGACACCACTTCCGGTCCCTGATTGTTTAATGTGAAGTGCAAACAAGCTTTTCCAAAGCCGGTCAACGATGTCCACTCGGATATACTTGTAACTCTGACGGTTGTTTCTGCAAAAAAGGAAACACTTAAAAAAACGTCTTAAATAGAAAAAGATTCAAATGTTTGATAATTTAAGCAACTTTTGACAATTATTGTATATTTTAATACCCATCTTCTTATCATAGATCGTAATAAAACAATAAACACACAGAGTGAGAAGACGTGGACACAAATGGATTGAACTTCTTACACATTGTAATCACTAGACAAAACTTAATTTATTCGGCAACATGATACAATGGCTAATTACATAATTAATTGAATTATTTTATCGTCGAATTGTTTTGGTTTTGTAAAGTTCTGACAATTTGTTCAAGAATGTTCCTGAACCGGAAACGGAAGTCCTAGTTCTTGCTCTCCTTTTTATTTCTTCTGTGTTTGCCGAATCACAATCATTCATATTAGAATAACAGGGTCCGAACTTTTGACAAATAGAGTTTCTCAAGGTATCAATGACAATGGACCATGCCTTCCGCCAAAAGTCGCTAGTGTTCTGTTTGACCCAGTATTCAAATATGTAAATGATTTGTGCCACTCATGCTTATAGTAGTAAGCATATGTCTGTACATGATCGGTTGATATAATACATTATTCTATATGCAATAAATGTATCCAATTGCATTCTTTATATGTACCACGTGACCGTGCAATATATTCCGGTATTGGATCCAAAAAGTCTGTGTTTTTTTCCATATTTGACAGTGAGTACAAGTGTACTAAGCAATTGTTTTATAACGATAAAAGCCGTTACCGAGGAAAAGTATCTTAATGTATGTAAATATAAAACCAATAAATGTTTGCATTTGAACCCAATTTTAAATGAAATTCAATTGCTAATCCACACATTTCTCGTGAATATATTCAATAAGTTTCACAGGTTAGCTTGCTGCAAATAACGATTATACATGCATATTGCGGCATTAAAATCATACAAAGAGCTTAAAAAAGGATATAGAATAAAAAAGCTTATTAGACGTTTAATCTTTACAATACGTGATAATACGGCTCGTCCAATATGACTTCAAACTGTGTGCGTTTCCAGATATATCTCCGTATTTTACAGTGAAACGTCTTATAACCTGTAAATATTTTATATTGAATGTATGTGTATTCATTTGCATATTCTTATAATTCATTTTAATATTTTAACCAAATGGGACATAATGTTGTTATTGCAGGTCAGAGTTATGGGCCATAGTTAGTGACCTCGCGTGATGAGACATCTGTGAAGTTTCTATAAAATATACATGCATGTCGTGGTTACAGAGGCATGTACTCGTTGCTCGGAAAACTCAACCTGAATTTGAACTTGAAAGCAAACCTGTGTTTTCTAAATACAAAGGGGGCACTATTCTTAAAAAATGCTGGTCACAATTATATTTCTTTGCAAGTGGATCTTTGTGAAGACAATGAACAAGAATTTTAGGTTTTAGGTTTTATGACGATAAAACAATAACCTAAGATATTTGCACGCACGAGTTAACATTAAATTGTTATGAACAATCAGGGGTATAATGATGTTAAATTGCAGATAAGGGATATTGCTAGGGCTGCAACGGATATCCGAAATATCCGAGATTCGCGGATCCAAACGAGGATTCGCGGATCTAACCGTGATTGGTAAAGTCGGTTTCGAATCCGGATTTTATTTGAGTCCAACCTTTCCTTTGCGGTTATTGTTTCTTTCGCCCTAATACTTTTCGTTAAATTGTTTCTTTCTGTTTGAAAGGCTGACTGGTACGTAGTTTGTCACGATTATCGCTACTTGTACCAATCTCCACGCAGAGTTGTCGTTCCTTGCTATCACATACAACTCTGCGTAAGGCTCAGCACGCCATTTTGTCTACCAAATAGCTAAAACCGAACAAACGCATTCAATGTATATTTGATTGGATATTTAAGATCGCATGCATTAAATTAAGAAATATGACTTTAAAATATACGAGAATTCGTGCAAAAACTTGCGAGTTTTAATGCAACTCTTTGGAACTATTTTATCACCCATTTACGCAGATGGAATCATTCCATGCACTTCACAAATGTAAACAATTGAACATACTTTTTTATTGAGTGACGTTAGGAATTGCTTCGACGTGTGTATGTATGTTGGTTTCTCAACATAAAAAACATATCAATTTTATATAATAATGAATTAAGACTGATATAAGATATCATGGTATGAGATGGTTTTCTTTAAATGCAGTTAATGCAATGTAACCGTCGTGCAAGAGATTGTTTAGTATACTGTAACCTCAATGATGAACGCTTGGAATGATCATGACATGAATGAGACGCTTTCATAACAATAGTCCGTTCTGAGCCCAACACAGAGGTGGATGTAATGTGACCGTCGTGCAAGAGATTGTACTTGTACTACATAGTCTACTTTCGTTTTCGATGGTGCAAAACGGCGCAGAAGAAAACGATGCACCTAAACAATTAAAATCCTCGGTGTGGAAGCATTTCGGGTTTTATCAGCATGCTAATTCTGGCTTATAAGTGGTCGTTACGAAGTATTTTATTGATACTTATTGCAGATTGCGTGTGATGCGTTTATTGCTTGTTAAAATACAGCGTTATTCATATTATATCTGACTGGCATAGATGTGTTTAATATGAGACATTATTATTAATGTTTGTCGTTAAAATGCTTACACTTTTTCGTGTCTGTGCGATTTTGATAGTTTTTGAGAAATTGGCGGAATCTGGACCCGGGTATAAAAGTTTGTTCGAACAATTTAAGTCCATTTTTTTCATCTACTTAGTATTTGTTTTTGTTTTTTATGTCGTTATTTCTGCATCCATTAATCCTGTTGCGGCTGTAGCTGCATCTAATGTTGCTAAAGTAGTATAACTATTAGTAGCTGTAAAGTTTATAATAATAATGAAAGTAAATTACTTTTTTTCATAAGAAATATATAAGTTCTGGTGTTTCAAAACATAATTTGGATTATAGCATTATACATTATAATTTATTTTGTGTATTTTTACTTTCAAATTAGGATTCGAACCTATATTCGATATCCGAGCCTTTGGATTCGAATTCGGATCCGATTGAAATTTTGGATTCGCTGCAGATTTAATCCGTAAATCAAGTAATTATCGACACCTTAAAAATACGTGTGATGTTTTGGTGTTTTTGCATGAAGACCTAAACGTTGACGCCGACGCCGATAAATTTATGAATAAATTATGAATAATATAGCTCAGACTATCTGTGCATTCTCGAACTGAAATGAGTACATATATGCTTTAAGATAATGTATGCAAATTCATAATCGACATATTCAACCTTTTGCTTATTTATAATTCATATACGTACACCATTGTTGTTAGCAGTTTTGATACAAGGGATGTAACTTACCAAAGCATCCCATTCGTAAGTATCAACACCTAAAGTCGTAGTTCTTACGAGAATCTACGGCGAAAGCATTTTATAACATTTTTTTATAAAAACATTGTAAATTGTGCAGTCGACATTATTTTTACCTAAAGACCTCATTTAATGTCAGTAAGCCATTCAGATAAGTAAATTTAACATTAAACAGACATATTCTTTCCCACGTTGCCCGTTTACAGCTGTTTGATTTAACAAACCCTGGTATTGAGTTTTTGTACACACCTTATATTCATACGTTAACTAATGATCGAAAATAAGATTGCGGAGAAATGGGCGCTAAGCACAGAATCATATTAACATATCGTCTGTATTTTAATTACGTGTTTTTTACTAAGATAATCGACCCAAATATTTCATGGGTTTGATATGCATACCCAAGACATCGGCTGGTCTTCAACTTCGCTAAATACGCTTAAGAAAGATCAGAATCCGTGCAGTCGTTTTAATGTGTCAGACATTTAATAATTTAAATATTCTTTTTCGTAAAATTAAAATCATTGTTTTTTTTAAATTTTATATCGATTGTTGGATTTCCTTTGTGACAAGTCATTGTACTATTTACAGTGAACGCCATCGCTGTTTTAAATTTGGTGGATCATTTATTCATATAAAATAGCGACAACATATGCATCAAATCAAAGGTAAGTTTTTAAAGCAGTCTTTACTTATTGTTAAATTATAAAATATTATTAAATATTGTTTCCAATAATTTTCAATATTTAACCTCGCCTTAACACATTTTAAAATATATTCGTGACACTATTGAAAAAAATGAAGGGTCGTGAAACCCATTTTATGCTCGTGTTAAAGGGTCATTGAACGCGGTTTCACGAGAAATATTCTATACACATATAACGTGAACTTCACTTTTGTTCTATGAGTGTGTGTTTACTGTTTAAGTCCCTCCGCGTCTTCTCGACGTCACTTTTACGAGACTTAAACGTTGTGTTGTATGCGTTAAATCGACACTTATATTGATCTGTAAGGGCTCAATAAATGACAAATATCAGAAAGCGCTAGTATTGATTATGAGTCTGTAAAAAATGTAACATTTGCAATATAAAGACATCATTTATATGGTTCAATATTTAATTCCATGCTACAAAAGAGAGGAAGTTTAAAACAACATTTATAAACACATGTAACACGTCATGAAGCTATACCTTTATTTCAACAGTGATTTGTGTATAATTTTTTATTCTTGTAAATTATTTCAATCTCCAAATAAAGAAACATACAATAACAACAGGATTAATCCTTATCAGACCAGACTTTTTAATCACAGCCGAAACAAAATATCGAGTGAAAATAAACGATGATAGTTAATCATTGCCGAAACTCAGGCCATTCATTTAAATCTGTGAAATTTAGTTGAGTATTGCAATAATGTGTTCGCACTTTATAGATTTATCAGCTGCGTTGATTAAAATGTTATTTAACATCAACATGAACTGAAATATTGCAATCATTTTTTTCATGAAATGGAATGTCAATTGATTATCTCCTTTTTATTAGTTTTAACATATGAAATTTTGGTGCAAAAATATATGTCCAAGGTTCAAAGCGTCGTAGCCATTTTATAATATAATGATGAAACTTCATTTACATGCACATGCTTCAACAAGAAAATAAATGAATAAAATATTACGCTTATGCGATCTTTGAGAGTTGAGTTGTTACTTCATGATTTTATCTTTTCAACGTATGCCCATTTATGCCTAGCGTCTAGAAAAAAAGGCCTTGGCAAACAGCGAAGACCCAGATAAGACGCCGCATGATGCGGCGTCTCATCAGGGTCTGCGCTGTTTGCTTAAAGGAATTTCTGTAAGAAATATTCTAAATATAGAAATAAATATACTAGACATCCCTAATTTTGGAAATAAATTGATCAAATTTAGAAGGATGGGAGAGTCCACTAGGCATAAATGTGTTAAAGTGCCCAGTTGCAAATCCGGTTGATCGTGTCACATATAATGTATGGAGCTAGGGCTGACTACTGTTAAGACACTTCATTCTTCCACAGCCGTCTGCGCAGCATGGTCGGCCTCGCCGGCAGTCGGCGTCCGTGGAACAGAGATCTTTCACAGCCGCGCTACCGCAGTTGTTCGGAGGCTCAGGTATCGGTGTCGGACACTCTGTTGACAAAACAACATAGTTTTATATCACCTTTCTTTCAAAAGCACTTCAAGTTTTGACATAACATACATTACAAATATTACTGCTGAGTCGGCTATTTAAAAAAATATACGTTTTCTTATTAATATTTGATAAAATATGTTGAATGCACTGACCTAAGAGACAACAGACCGACTTTTTGCAAATAAAGCCATCTTTGCACTGTCCGTTTCCCTTGCATGCTCCATCCGGAATTGCACACGGCCCAGACGGCGGAGTCGGCGGACAGCACAAATTGTTAAGGCAAGTGTTCCCATAAAAGCAGTCTGCATCATTAATACATTCACCACTACATGCCTGTCCGTATGCTGGAAATAAATACATGTACACATATTCAGAAACTAGTATTCTAAAATAAGTTTTTATGCAGAACAAAGTACACAATTTTCTTTGCTATAAATATTAACACAATGTCAAAATATGACCGGATTTTGAATGAATGGTAATTTACATCTTTAGAATTGAAACGACATATGAGCAATGCCCTCCTTAAATAGAATAGAGATGAATAAGGATTAAGAGTTGTCATTTTAATTGTTACACATATTTTTCATATAAGAACTGTCTAAGAATCGAAATATTGTTCGCGTTACTCATGTTTATCAGATAATTAACAAACTGTTGTTACCCAGATAATATAAAATGCTTTGTTATTTTTATAAGTGAAGTTTTCAGAGTTCCTGCTAATTCACGTCAAATATGTCTTCTTTATAAAGGAATCCTTTTATTGCTATTTTATGGACGTGAGTGAGTTTGAACATCTCTCTCTCTCCCCCCCCCCCCCCGAGTATAGGTATAGCACTATATATTCATAGTTTAAACCATGCATTTTGGCCAGAAAGCGCAAACTAAAAAACAAATTGTTTACGTCCTCTAATCCAAGCGACCTTAACTTAAAACTTGTATTTTGGTATTGCAGGTTTTGTATTCAATCATGTGTGCTTAATTCGATCACATTCTATAGGTTACCGAGGTAACTCTGCTTCAATCTTATTCGCTAAATTAACTAAATATAACAAAAAGTAACTGAAACAAGAATGTACCATAGAGGTTGGGTATATTTCTGTTTGTCAATACGTTATCTAATTAAAGTCGAGAATCGTAAACATAGTCAACGATAAGAATATTTAGCCGACATGCATACTTTTATGTATTACTAATGTTAGTGGAAACCAGTGATTGTTTTCTGCACGCCTTATAAACTAGAACCGCAAGAAGTTCAATCATGTTCACACAATTTAAATTGTTCGATCAATACATGCGTTTAGGCAAATTACATGAGTCAAATAAATATGCACATTCAAATGTAAGTACTACTTAAGCAATGCTAATTGCCGAGTTTACATATTATATATATTAAATAATAAACAGTCAACTATGTGTACGTCTGAAATTAGCGATTTTTTCCCTTCTTTATAACGTATCCGTAAAAGGCAGTTCCCCTCTTTAGAAAAAAATACACAATTCCTTATTGTCATAATTCATCTATAAATAATAAATAGTTCCCATCTGTGAAAAATATGACCGCAAGAATGTGGCGAGGCCGGTTTCATAAAAATTGTGGAAACTCTTGAAGTCACATTTCTTGCTATGATAATCATCATCATCATCATCATCATCACTGCTAGTCATCGTGAACGTTTGTTCAGAACTGGTTGCCTAATACAATCTCAGCCGTGTTTGACGTCGGGCAAAGTGGTGTCAAGATTTAGGTAAATCACATATATATATATATGTATAGTGAATTGATTTTTCTGAGAAGTTGATTTTTCGTTTTCATTGTGTTGTTTTTTATTTTAAATGTTTGTTTTTGTAATTAATATCACAGCTACACGCGAATCACCAGTGGATACAATCCTTCCCCATTTAATTTGTGCCACTGATATCTCGGCCGAGTTCGACATTCGGCCATGTTGGCTCCAAAGCTTAAGTCAGAGAGTGAACAAAAAAAAATCTTGTGAACAATATTGCTTTATGTTTTTCGTTTAGAAGTTTCTTTCATGAAACGAAAGTACCATAAAAGCGGAAAGTGTCGTCCCTGATAAGTGGGCAAAACATGTTATAAAAATTTTGTGTATACAACGGATACAATTAAAACTGTTGGGTCGATGTTTCTAGGTCAGGTCGATATGACCTTGCAGCCCAGTTTGCCAGATGAATACTCTCTATTTTAAGTATATTTTACTTATATTTATTCCAGAGGAAACCACGTGTCAGCAAAATCCTGCGCGTACGAAGTGAGTCATGTTCCACTGGGTATTGTCACTTAGAGTGACATTAAATACAAATACGTACGTAAATCCATTAACAGGCTTTACTGATGGATCACGTCGTTATATCTTGTTCACTTATTGTGGCATTTTTAAAATTACTAAATGCCTTAAATTGCTATATTTTATGCAGCGAACCGCATAGTTCTTCTATAATAAATTGAATAATTTTAAACAGAAAAGATGTTTGTCCAAAGCGGGACTCGAACCTGTCCTATCTCGGTGTAAATGTTACTGCCTCAAACACGAGACCGTCTGGGCTCTGATGTCCAACTATACTTGTATTAATCATAGAAGTGATAAACACAACAGGGCTCGACATTAACTTTTAAAGCCACTTGTCCAGTCGGACAAGTAGACTAAAATTCCACTTGTCCTTACCAAAAAGCAACTTGTCCTGACCATTATGTCTTATTCTTCTTAGTACTTTGCAAAATAATGAAATAATTCAAAATGTTCAGATCATACAGACTTTATTCATTCAAAATACATGTTAACATAATTGTAGGCAATTTCGAAACAAAAAGAACTGACTAGAATAACAGGAAATCTCGAGATTATTGATTTTTAAAACATTTTACAAAGCCATAATATCTGACAAAAACTTGTGTTTTGCCACTATAAAGCAGAAAATGTTCAAAGAAATGTATATGTACAGTACTGAACTGATATTTTAAACAACATTAACACAATTCACTGACCAAATGTTCCCTGAAAGTGTCCCCTCGCCGTGGGCCATTTACAAAATAGGCGGTCACTACGTTAATTGTCTTTAAAGGGTTCTTTTTACGGTTTGGTAAATTGACAAAATTGAAAAAAGTTGTTTCAGATTCGCAAATTTTCGTTTTAGTTATGATATTTGTGAGGAAACAGTATTACTGAACATTTACCATAGTCCAATATAGCCATTATATGTATCTTTTGACGATTTGAAAACCTAAAAATTATAAAGCGTTGCAACGCGAAACGATTGAATAATTTGGAGAGTTCTGTTGTCGTTTAAATTTACGAAAACTACGAAGATTGCTTATATAAGTTATAAAATACTTAAACTGTGTATCCCCGGCGGAATAGCCGAGAGGGCTTATGCGTTTTTACTTCAGACTAACTCCAGGACTTCGGGGGTCACTGGTTCCGGCTACTTTTATTTTCCTTTTTTTAAATTTTATTATTGATTTTTTACTGGAGCTTTAAAGATCCAATGTTTAAATTTATCAATACAAAGCATTTAATGACAAACTTGAAAATATGCCAAAATCTGTGAAAAGGCCACTTTAAGATCAGTGTGTACCGGTGTCGTAAAATGCATATTCTTTACAAGGGAGAATATTATTGTTATCTTGGCAAAGAAAAATGTTTAGGGTTGCTTCCCTTCTGAACAGTACGGTGTAGTATCGCATGTAACCAGCGTTTTTGCTCTATATAAAGTAAGTACCGTAAATCGGCACCATTCCCAATGCAACCATTTTTCCCAATTTCAAAATGAAAATTAATTCCCAATTAAAATTAAAAAAGATTCCCAATTCGAAGGAAAAAAAATCGGGAGTATGACTGAATAGCGGAAAAGGCCTCTTTCCGCGGAAAGGGTTTTAGGTGTTCGGAAAGGGCATAAATTAATTATTTTCAATGTTTTAAAAACATTTATTGGTATTTTCATAAACAGCACCTTACATTGTGTTTATATTTAAAATTTCATTCTAATCCATCAAGAAATGATTTAACTTTACAATATTTTCGAATGCCGTACGATACGAGAAACGTAAAGGGACGAGCACCACGGAAAGGGCTAGTAGCGGAAAGGGGCCTCGGCCTTCGGAAGGGGCTAAACTTTTTTATTTTAAAATTTTGAAAGACATTTATTGGTATTTTCATAAACGAAACCTTACTTTATGTTTACATTTTAAATTGCATTCGAATCCATCAAGAAATGCTTTAATTTTACAATATTTTTGAATGCCGTACGATACGAGTAAAGGAAAGGGCTCGTTTCGGAAAGGGGCCTCGGCTTTCGGAAAGGGGCTAACATTATTTATTTTTAAAGTTTCAAAGACATTTATTTGCAATATTAATAAGTATGATATAAACGGCATACACTTTGTAATTCAGTTAACAAATATATATTGTGTAAAATCAAATGATAATGTTTTGTTTTAATATATTCTTAAAATGCATTTATGCAAAACAGTTAAAAGCTCGAGTGGTAATACAATTTATTGACATTGATAAATTAATTGGGATGTTAATAGATGAGACTGAAATATGCTATAAAATGTAAAACGACTTTTTAGCTCACCTGATTGCTCAGGTGACCTTTTCTGACCGGTCTTTGTCCGTCGTATGTCCGTCCGTCCGTCCGTCCGTAAACATTTGCTCGTAAACACTCTAGAGGCCACATTTCATGTCGGATCTTCATGAAACTTGGTCAAAAGCTTTGCCCCAATAAAATCTCGGCCGAGTTCGAAACAGGGTTGTGCCGGGTCAAAAACTAGGTCACTAGGTCAAAAAAAAGAAAAACATTGTAAACACTGTAGAAGTCACATTTCATGCCCAATCTTCATGTAACTTTTTCAAAATGTTTGCCTTAATGATATGGTGGTCGAGTTCAAAAGTGGTTCTGGTCCGTTGAAAAACATGGCCGCCAGTGGGCGGGGCAGTTTTCCTTATTTGGCTATGAAAGTTGGTCAAAACATTGGTTTTATTGATATCTCGGACGAGTTCGAAAATGTTTCAGATCGGTGAAAAAACATTGCCGCCAGTGGGCGGGGCATTTTTCTCTATATGTATATAGTGAAAACATGTGAACACTCTAGAAGTCACATTTTTGGCCCAATTTTCATAAAAAATGGTCAGAACATTTGTTTTATTTTATATGAGAGTTGAGTTCGAAAATGGTTCCGGTCCGTTGAATAACATGGCTGCCGGGGGGGGGGGGGGCAGTTTTCCTTATTTGGCTATAGAGAAACATTGTAAACACTCTAGAAGTCACAATTTTTGCCCAATCATCATGAAAGTTGGTCAAAACATTGGTTTTATTGATATCTCGGACGAGTTGGAAAATGGTCAGGATCGGTGAAAAAACATGGCCGCCAGTGGGCGGGGCATTTTTCTCTATATGTATATAGTGAAAACATGTGAACACTCTAGAAGTCACATTTTTGTCCCAATTTGCATGAAAATTGGTCAGAACATTTGTTTCCTTGATATGAGAGTTGAGTTCGAAAATGGTTCCGATCAGTTAAAAAAACATGGCTGCCGGGGGGGGGGGGCGGCAGTTTTCCTTATTTGGCTACGGAGAAACCTTGGAAACACTCTAGAAGTCACAATTTTTGCCCAATCATCATGAAAATTGGTCAAAACATTGGTTTTATTGATATCTCGGACGATTTCGAAAATGTTCCAGATCGGTGAAAAAACATGGCCGCCAGTGGGCGGGGCATTTTTCTCTATATGTATATAGTGAAAACATGTGAACACTCTAGAAGTTACATTTTTGGCCCAATTTGCATGAAAATTGGTCAGAACATTTGTTTCCTTGATATGAGAGTTGAGTTCGAAAATGGTTCCGATCAGTTAAAAAAACATGGCTGCCGGGGGGGGGCAGTTTTCCTTATTTGGCTACGGAGAAACCTTGTAAACACTCTAGAAGTCACAATTTTTGCCCAATCATCATGAAAGTTGGTCAAAACATTGGTTTTATTGATATCTCGGACGAGTGCGAAAATGGTCCAGATCGGTGAAAAAACATGGCCGCCAGTGGGCGGGGCATTTTTCTCTATATGTATATAGTGAAAACATGTGAACACTCTAGAAGTCACATTGTTGGCCCAATTTGCATGAAATTTGGTCAGAACATTTGTTTTCTTGAAATGAGAGTTGAGTTCGAAAATGGATCCGGTCAGTTGAATAACATGGCTGCCGGGGGGGGGGGGGCAGTTTTCCTTATTTGGCTATATAGAAACCTTGTAAACACTCTAGAAGTCACAATTTTTGCCCAATCATCATGAAAGTTGGTCAAAACATTGGTTTTATTGATAACTCGGACGAGTTCGAAAATGGTCAGGATCGGTGAAAAAACATGGCCGTCAGTGGGCGGGGCATTTTTCTCCATATGTATATAGTGAAACATGTGAACACTCTAGAAGTCACATTTTTGTCCCAATTTTCATGAAATTTGGTCAGAACATTTGTTTCCTTGATATGAGAGTTGAGTTCGTAAATGGTTCCGGTCAGTTGAATAACACGGCTGCCGGGGGGCAGTTTTCTTATATTTATATAGTAAAAAAAGCTTGTGAACACTCTAGAAATCACATTGTTTGCCCAATCATCATGAAACTTGGTACAAATATTGGTTTTATATATATCACATAATTAATCCCATATTTATTGCCCTTATATTGTCCAAATGTTCATTATATCATACAAAATCCTTGTAAACACTCTAGAGGTCACAATTTTGATTCAGATTTTATGCATCTTGGTCAGAATATTTTTTTTGTAAGCAAAGTTTAATGTTTTGTAAGGGGGGGAGGTCAACTCAAAATATAGGTCACCAGGTCAAATCTTACAAAAACAAAAACACTCCATATGCCAGAGTTTTGGTTCAATAATGATGAAACTTGACCAGGATGTTTGTCTGGACAATATCTAGGTCAAGTTTGACGTTTGGTAAAGATTGAATGAACTGACTCCTCTCAGGTGAGCGAACTAGGGCCATCTTGGCCCTCTTGTTAGGATCTGTCCAACTTTTATGAATAAATCATGTTAAGTGTTTAACATACTGGATATAGCAAGGCAAACACCGCTACAATAATCGCGTACCTCATTTTAACTATAAAGAAGAAAGACCATGATGTAAACATTATTAGGAATCTTGCAAATGTACCATAAAGTATAAAGGCATTGACTTCGAATTATTTATTACATTTAAAAAAAAATAGATTTAAGTTTAACATATGGTATATGGTTCCATAATAAAAAGGTCTCTTCGTTAAATATTTTTCTCAACACAATTTTGTTTCGGTGACACTTCGAGAGCGCTAGAAAAAGTAATAGTAGTAATAATATACGAAGTAGTTATAGCAGAACGGTATCGTTTTAAAAGTCCCACTATCCAATAATATAAATATGTGCAGGGTATATCTTTATCAGTGTATATCATTATGCTTGACGATATTATGAGTTTATCATCGTCAATTGGTAAATATGCATACAATCTGGAATATGCATGTAGTAAAAAATAGGTGTCAAACTCAATGTGAAATAGAAACAAGATACTGCTTTATATAAACTTCAATATAATTGAAATAGTTGTTATAACAGTAATACAGTCAACTCTTTGGCATGTTATCACTTGATTGTTCAATTTAATAGCTCCGTAAATCAAGACATTATTTATTCACATCATTCAGTTAAATGTGGTTTTCATCGTGTGCTCATAAATATTACAAGCAGAATGTACATCTTCGTTCTTAATATTCAAATAATTTATTATCAAATTTGCGCGGTGCAGAAAGATTTTAATACCTGCGTAGAAACACTGCAACATCAGAGGTTTTAATTATAGTCTTTGATGTGGTCGAATAGAAAACCATATAGACACGCTTTGTGTACTGTTAAACAGGTAACATAATTTTGACAACAACTTTTAATTATACGAGATTAGGTCTAATCCGGTCGAAACAATTACACCAAGCGTTTCATTCAATCACTATTATAAAAGTCATAAAATACACAAAAAGTAAATTATACGCAAAAATACATTTTAACAAAATGTAAGTATTAATATAACTTCAAATATCAGAACTCCAAATCGCTTCGTGTTGACCAATAAACAACCATGAATCAACATTTTTTTTTAAGAAATGAACATTGATTTTGTATAAATTTTATGAACACGATTAAATCATCGTTATTCAGTGTGTGTGTTTTGTTTTTGCTGTATGCGCACATGTCTTATTATTTATGCATTTACAGTTTAGCAACTTTAAGTCTTATTTAGTAAGCATGTGTTTCATTTTCGCAACGTGTGACCAATAACATACGAAAATAACAACGCACCCGATGTCGCTCTCAGATATGTGTATAGAAACGAAATAAACACATGTTGTTTCGAAATATACAAATTGAGGTCGATATCAACGTCATCACATCCTGTCCGTATTTTGAAAGATTTATTATACGTAAGCAAGTTTGACTTTTTCAATTTATAATACAAACAACAAGGTGTAGTTTTACAATTCACTCCCAACATCCTGAATCGAAATATAGACACAGCGAAAGATCTTGCTAGGAAAATGTATATACAAATTGCGGTCGATATCAACGTCATCACATCCTGTCCGTATTTTGAGTGTGACGTTTCCAATTTATAATAGTAACAACATTTGCGTTTTCATAAACGAAACGTCTATTTATGTTTACATTTCAAATTTTATTCAAATCCATCAAGAAATGGTTTAATTGTAAAATATGTTTGAATGTCTTACGATATGAGTAATGGAAATAGACGAGCAAATTCCTGTGTCGCGCATGGCTATTACTCGTTCCTCCTGTTCACCTTTGACGAGGTTGTACAGCGTATTAATAAATCTTGGTAAATCTTGTTGTCGCCACTGTGTTGCATTTTTTAAGATATGATTTGCACTTTCACAATTGTTGTTTGTCCAACACTTTGTTTACTATCAACAGAATACTTTGTCATTACATCGTTCATCATCATTATCTTTAAATGTATTTAATTGTAAACAGCCTATCAGTAATGCTCATATCAATCAAATTTCATTTTTAACATGATGTTATGGGATATGACAGAAGTTTTAATGCGTCATGTTTATTTATTTGAACCAGTTAAGTACTGCTGTAGAACATGTATCCTGGACAAGATTATAAAATTGCCACATAAATCATTCGTTGTCTGACATTTGCGGTTACAAGCCCGACAATCACTGGTTGTCAAAAACCTGTGACTCACTGTGGCTGCATTTTGGACTTTTTTGTAAGTCAGGCGTTGCACAATCATTTCATTCTTGGAAAGTTATTGAGACAAAAAGTAATTCAGCTTTATCATTTTTGACCCTTTCCCCCATAAAAAGCTTGAACAATGTCATATTGTGAACAAAAAAGAAAACTTCTTTGGAATTTACGCTGACGTTTGTACATGTACATAAATATATCACTAAGCCTTACCTCGCAGTAGATGCGGTGGGCATTGCAAGTTATGGAGCACACCGAACACAAGTAATCCATTTCAATAACAATATTAAATATAAAGTTGAGTAAATGATTAAGTTTTGAGCATAATCAATAAATTTCCCAATTTTGATGAAAACGACGCTAATTTTCCCAGTTTGACCGGTACCGGCGCCAGTCCCAAAGTGGTGAGGAAAAACGCTGATGGAACTATCGGAATATCTCCCGCTTTGTCGTTTACACATAAGCAAAATATAATCGAAAAAGTTTTGTGGTAACACCACAGAAATAACGGATTGTTTCTAAGTAATTAAAGTATAATGACCACTTGTCCCGTCGGACTAGCAAATTCTTCATTTACTTGTCCGGACTAACAATTTGGTTGTCCCGGACAGTCGGACTACCGTTTATGTCGAGCCCTGCACAATAAAACAGAAACAACAGGATTATGCCAATTGTGTCTCGTTTTAAAACCTGAAAACGTATATATTTAAATGTATTATTCACAAACGAAGCTGTATTTTTAGTATCAACAATGCACGCAGCTTCCCAAGTGCGTTATGAGTCTACGTCATAAGTGGTATTTCCCCCCCCCCCCCCCTCCCGGTGTACAGCATTCTTTAAGTTTTTGAATCTTTAACAAAAAATGGTAAATTGTTATTTTGACAATCTGGGAATAACGCCCTTTAAATCAAGACGGTCGTTGTCCTTATCTGTCTTATTGTTTGAATTGATTTGTTGCGTCTGTCCTGTAAATGGTCCTTAATTTCGACTTCGAAGATTGGAAACATTAAAAATTTTGTGTTTATTTGTAGACTTCCAGTTATTATCACAACAGCGCCTATAATTAGCATAATAAATTGTGACATATTGCTTGTTTTATAGTCATGTCAACGAAACTGCGATTTTATTCTGCACATGAAGTACGCATGTTTATAATACGTCTGGGTCAATGTGAAAACCGCCGGCAGAGGCCCGTGCTTTTTTCATTCAATTTACATGCATAACATGGTGTCCTCATGCAAAAAAGGGGAAATATCATGTTACATTTTCAACTCTATACGAACATTCGGATACTAGCAAGGTATCCGGGTATCTCTTTTTTTAACAAAGCCCCAAAAATCCCGATCCTGAGTATAGCTTAATAAACTGAAAATGTAAGTAAACTGAAAATGTAAGCTTATCGTTTATGAGTACGTCAACATTTCCGAAGAGTTGATGTTTACAAAGCAAGGCTTGAGGGCGGTTTTTTCAATTAAAGTCGGATAAAAAAACATGATATTGTGGTGGACTAAATACCCGAAACAGTACCGTTTGATAGTTAAAGGCAATATGGAACAAATAAATGTAGCTTAAACAAATGTTTCAAATATGGAATATATGCAGGATGTGGATACCACTCTTTATAGGCCTGAAACGCAAGTTCCAAAAAAAGTTATTTGCAAAATATGATTATTAGTTATATAATGTTTAGTTCATAAATTTTATATGAACCGTTATTATCTGTCTGTTGCTTTAACCTTCTTTAAGTTAATTTTGGCACCTGCCTACATATACGTCGCTAACTTAACTATTGGCGTTTATTAATATCGGCAAAATTAATTTTATGCATAAATTCATATGGCCATTCTTCATGGTATACATTTATATCGTTGCTGGTTTTCAGATAAAAACCTGCTACTTAAAGTCTTGTACGTGTACGAGGTATGTAATATTATTTTGAATCAACTATAAAGTAATCATTTTGGTAATATAGAATCATATTCTACAGAACAAACAATTTGACACAAACAGCAACAAGGTTATTTATCAATTTAACTGCGCAAATGCTCATTATTAGTACGTCAGACGTCAGACATCATATTCTTTCCTGCTAAAAAAGCAGCGTCTTAGTAATAATATTTCATTATTTCTTTTATAATGATGACGTGATTAACAGAGAAACATGTTACTGCCCTGTCGTTATGTAAAATATAAGGCTCGACACAAGCAAAAACGGCAGGAAGAGCCTCGCCGTTAGTATATGCTAAACATCACCTGATATAACGATAGAACGTTAACTAGTACATTTTGTAATATTTAATATACCAGCTGACTTTGATTCATCATGCTTTAGTGCACAAGTGCATTTTAGAGCTGAAAATAACTTTTAATGAATTGTTGTTGCATAATTAAGCCCGTGATTTACATCTCTCATCTGAAGTTCACAGTTCAAGCATGAGAAAATCTTGTTTATCTGTAACTTGTCTTCTTGCGAAATAAAAAAAAGAACCAAATAATTTCGAGAATATTTGCTAAAGCAAAACATGTACCAATAAACACTGATACATCTAAAATCGACCACAATATGTATATGCGAATTATATAAGCAACATTAATAATAAAGCATTAAAAATATCAATCCATGAATGATACACTATTTCATTAATTGACAAAAATATAACAGAAGATCTCATATGAAAATTTAAAGTCCTTCAAATAGTTGTTTTGCTATTAAAGAGGCCTTTTCACGTTTTGGTAAATTGACAAAATTTAAAATAATTGTTTCAGATTCGAACATTTTCGTTGTAGTTATGATATTAGTGAGGAAAGAGTAATACTGAACATTAACAATGCTTTAAAATATCCATTATAGGCATCTTTTGACGATTTTAAAACCTGAAATTTTATTAAGCGTTGCAACGCAAAACTATTGAATAATTTGGAGAATTCTTTTGTTGTCGTTATATTTTGTGATACTACGAGGATTGCTTATATAAAGTTTAAAATACATCAGTCATTGTATGAGCACGGATAGCCGAGTGGTGTAAGCGATAAATTTTTACTCTATTGGTCAGTGGTTCGAGCCCAGTTGAGGGTTACTTTTTTCGTTCTTTGATTTTATTCTTTTTTTTTTTAACTGGAGCTTTTTTTAGATACAATGTTTACATTTATCAATGTAAAGCATTTTATGACAAACTTCAAGACATGCCAACATCTTTGAAAAGGCCCCTTTATACATAAGTAATGTTTACATTGTTAACATCCGTTACATGAGAGATACTTCTAAACTTAAACATGTAAGATGAGGCTTTGAAAAGTTTAGTTAAATGTTTCAAACTTTAACATTTGTGATGTATTTAAATGTTTTATGAAACTGTCAACAATGTGCTCTTATTCGGAAAATGTGTTCGGGTATATAGTATGCGTACGAAACGGTATTTTTTTAGCACATTTATCAAAAAGTGTCTGGTAATAACCATTAATATACGATAGACCATCTATCGTATATTTTGACATTTGTGTTATGGATGATTGTCATAATCATCCATAACACAAATGCCCATATGAATATTGCAACCTGTGCATTTTGCACTGATAAACTGACATATCAAAGCATTTTTATTTGTTCGACATTCAATATTGCACTTGTACGTGCATACGTTCGTTAAGATGATTGTTTAATCAATATTTTAATTGCTAGATGGGTTTCGCTAATCAAAGTATAATGGCTCAAACATGTAGATGATTTCAAATAAAGGAAATTTGGATGCGAGCGGTTTTGAAAATTATATCTCTTTATAACCTAAGAATGTACAGTCTCTGAAATATAATATACTTAACTCCTATTTAACTGCTTAATGGATTTTGCTAAAACTTTCAAAACTGAATACGAGTAATAACCTAAATGTGCAGATATCCGTACGAAAAGACGGGAGAATTGTTGTCGTTGGCTTTTTTCCTTCACAAAATACATGAGCAGTGCTCTCTGAAGAGGGGGTTTAATGAATTTATGTTAAATCATCCTCCCAGATAAGCCTATCAAAACGAGATACTGACGGAATATATATAAATACAAATGACAGTATGCAACAACTTATTGTCAGTCCGCACAGGCTTATTAGGGACGATACTTTCCGCTTGTTTAGTCATCCCTGATTAGCCTGTGTGAACTGGACAGGCTAATCTGGGACGACACTTTACGCACATGCATTAAATCCCCTTTTCACAGAGCGCGGCTCATATATTCCCAAAAATTGGGTGTACTAAATATAAAAATATAATGCCACTCTTTAAACATTATCAGTATAGAAACTCTTATTAACCCACGATTTAATTTTATTTAAGACAAGCGACTAATTTCCGTTAGAATACATAACAATACATACTACATGACATAAAACATTAACTTCATTAAAGCGGTGTCACCGCCTCGGAACGGTCAATGATAAAGCGGTGTCACCGCCTCGGAACGGTCAATGATAAAGCGGTGTCACCGCCTCGGAACGGTCAATGATGAAGCGGTGTCACCGCATCGGAACGGTCAATGATAAACAGTGTCACCGCCTCGGAACGGTCAATGAAAAAGCGATGTCACCGCCTCGGAACGGTCAATGATAAAGCGGTGTCACCGCCTCGGAACGGTCAATGATAAGCGGTGTCACCGCCTTGGGACGGTCAATTATAAACGGTGTCACCGCCTCGAAACGGTAAATGATAAAGCGGTGTCACCACCTCGGAACGGTCAATGATAAGCGGTGTCACCGCCTCGGGACGGTCAATGATAAACGGTGTCACCGCCTCGGAACGGTCAATGATAAAGCGGTGTCACCACCTCGGAACGGTCAATGAAAAGCATTGAGGCCTTAAACCGGTTGATTGACGAGTCAAACTTCATATAAAGCCAACAAATAATAGCCTAAATACACGTGTAAAAACAAATTAACCTCAAAGCCATGTTATTCGAACAAAAAAGCGATATACGAAGAACATTATTTCGATTTTATTCTGCTTAAATTACTCACTGTTTAATACCCACCAGAGTAACAGAATAGCTACTTTCTGAGGCACGATGAATGAAGTCAAGATCAGCATAATTTAAACGGTTTAAAGTAAATCAGTAAAGTTTCAACAGAAGTTCAGATGAAGTGGCTAAAGTTTATGTTAGTAGACAGTTTGCATGGATGCATTTTGATTACTGGTATACATAACGTTCCAACCGGGACGCATTTATCACCGGGGATGAACAACTTTTGTCACGTGACCGCAAAAGTCAACGCCGGTTGCAGAAACAGATTGTAATCTTGTACATTAAGGTAAGTTTTGTTGTTTTTTCATATAATCAAAATTTCAGTTTTTAACAAGTGATAGCCTATGACACAGTATACTAAATAAACTTTTATTTGAAATGATTCCATTGCCTTTACTGTTTCCACTTTCCGAGAACACTTCGACACAAAATTCTGAAATGCATTGCAAACGCTGTTTGTTTATGTGGTGTTGATGATTTTCTTTCAACAATATTGGTTTAACAACTGAATTAGTATGATTTTACACTTCATTTTAATATATTTAATAAGATTCATGACAAAAATAGCGGTGCAAATTAAAAAATATCTTATTTTTTTGTTTTGTTTTGTTTTGCAAACGCAGGTTGGTATTTCTTGAGCAATAGGAAATGGCAAACGCAGGTTGCGAGAATATTCAAAGGATAATGAAACGCACACTGTACACATTTTTGAAAGTGTTCTAAAATATGATATGGTTACAAATACGAAAATATTAACTATTCAACACAATATATGACTACGGAACTTCAATTGAGGACATTTAAACAGAGCGGAAATATGCTTATCAACACATTAAGTACTGTTACAAGTATATTGAACCACAACGTGCGTTGCCTCCTTTAAGCGGACCTCGAATGACGCTAAACGCGCCAAAACTCACGAAAATCCCGTGCATTAGTAAACACGCATGTTTATTGAACTGTGACGAAAAGAATAGCAGATAGTGTGTCACATCCAATCACTTGCGTTTCATATCTCGTTTGGTGTAGTCTTTAAAACTTTATAAAAACATTTTAGAAATATATTTTAACAAAAAGTAATTCTTTCATTACAGAAACATGACGCTCGTGTGTGAAATCTGTGGAAAGACATTTAAATCGAAGTGGGGGTTAAAGCTTCATGATAAGCGCCACAGAGGGACTGGACGATTCGCCTGTTGTGGGAAAACATTTTACACAAAACAGGCGTTCAACAGACACAGGTTTGTATTTTTTTTGTTTTTAGTACAATGCTAGGTTCTGTCGGTTTAAAAATCAAGATACAATTCAACATAGGTCATTGCATTCTGAGCGAAAGTATGTTTTTATAACCTAGTTGCAAAGCACTATTTAAAATGTTTTGAATGGTGTTTTCGAAAAAAGCCGGCTTTAAAACACTTAACACATTATTACTAGTGTGGTGCATATTGGTGTGCTCATTATAGTATTTAGTTTTTAACGACCATAATTGTCCAGATAAATTTCAATGCAAATTGTCACTGAACAATTGGAATTTACACCGTATAAATCCAGAATGTACGCGTTCCGATACTTCACGTATGTAATTGGACCCTTAAACATATTATTTAATGCGTATTTTGGATTTTGAAATGCGTAAATACGCGTTAACGCGCCTTATCTGGAGCGCTTCTGACGACCATCATTTTGTTAAGTTCCACATTGTTATGGATAATATTCTGTGTGTATTTTTCTGTATTGAATAATAATTCAACAGTTCCATTTGTTTTTGTTATATAGATGCAGCATTCATGGTGTTGAAAAGCCGTTCCCCTGTGAACAATGCGGCAAAAAGTTTTCAACCAAAGATGACCTGAATCGTCACGTCCGGAGGGAGGTTGCTGCAAAGCAATTTACCTGCTCAATTTGCAATGCAACGCTCCGGGAGAAAATTGACCTTCAGGCCCACCTTGCCACCCACAATGGAGAGAAAAACTTTGCTTGTGATATGTGTGAAAAGAGGTACAGGCACCGCAGTAGTCTATCAAAGCACAGATCTGCAAAGCACCGGGCCTAGTCATCTGTTGCATGACGATGATAAGACCAAGAATTATTTTTAATTCTTACCAATGTGCCGTGGTTATTTTCTTAATTATTGAAAATACAGACTGTCATACAATAATATATAGTATTACGCGTGTTTTTTGCGTCTTAAACATTGTGTTTCATATCGTTTATCTTGTGTTGTTTTGTTTGATATTCCTGTTTTTAATAAGATTATTGTTGTAATATTTATCATTCTAATTTAAAATGATTATGATAATGGTTGATCTCATACAAATTATTGTGTTCATTATTGCTCATCTGTGATTACTGTTGATCTCAGCCCATGAATTGTGATTTATATTGATTATCTGTGATTATTGTTGATCTTATCAAAATAATTGTAATTTATGTTGATTATCTGTGAATTTTTTATCTTAACCTATTAATAGTGATTTATATTATCTGTGATTATTGTTGATCTTATCAAAATCATTGTGATTTATGTTGATTATCTGTGATTATTGTTGATCTCAACCGATTAATTGTGATTTATATAACCAGTGATTATTGTTGATCTTTTCAAAATCATTGTAATTTATGTTGATTATCTGTGATTATTGTTGATCTTTTCGAAATCATTGTAATTTATGTTGATTATCTGTGATTATTGTTGATCTTTTCAAAATCATTGTAATTAATGTTGATTATCTGTGATTATTGTTGATCTTTATAATTTATACTGGTACGTTGCTAACGGAGACGCCGTGCTACAACCTGTAACTCGAGCCCATTGTCGTAAAGTGTCTCAACATTCAGGTGTTCAATACGTTTTCCCAAACACCGTATATTTTGTTTTTATTAACTTTCAACATTTTTGTAAAATGCTCGTGTGCCGAAAATATAGTATTATGAATTGCGGAACAGTAGCAACACTGTAGAGATGATTCTCACAGTTCTTCTATAAATTGTTCCCTCAATCTTCACAGCTGAGCAAAACATATGCATACAATTGTGTTCATTCAAATTGCATTCTTTAACTACCAAATCTTAATATTAAGATAATATTTAATATTAAATATATTTGGACAACTAACAAAACAGCATGAGAAAAATAACATTCCGACAAATTATTTTTCAATTCTTTTGAGATCTTCATTTTACAATACTCCGCTCCGAATCGCGATTTATTTTATGATGATAATGGCGATGAAGATGGAGATGATGATGATGAAGATGTTGATGATGATTTGATTTGAACAGTACATATCGAGTATCGCTTCGTGTGTCGTGTGTCGCGGTCTGAAATTAGACCGCGTTACACGAAATTCGGATAATATGGGCGATATTTGAATAATAAAATATCGCGCGTCGCCGCGACTGTCGCGCAAAATATCGTGTATCGCTTCGTGTGTCGTGTGTCGCCCTTGATGAAAGAAGGGCAAGAATATAGATGTCACTATCCGGATTCCGTAATCTTAACCAACCTGCGTTTGCCATAATCCAGCTTCAGCAAACTGCGTTTGCTCAACCAACCCGCGTTTGTAAATTTTTGAAATAGCAAGAACTGCCCAAATTAAATATAACAACAACAACTTATATCGCAAATACAATAAATCATCAAAAATTAAGCATCGTGTGCTCTCATTTTTCTAGAAATATGATTTATTCGTGAATGGAAAGTAAAAAAATATAAAATCAAACTGCGTTTGCATCGAAAATCTAAAGTTTGTGTCGAAGTGTTCTTAAAAACTGCAAAGCTTCGAAACAAGTGCAATGCGTCTTAATATGCGAAAAGGTATGAAGCATGTCATAAGCTTTGTATTGTCCAGAAATTTTAACATATTCTCTATAAAAAGATGAAAATTACCTGACGGAGCGGGATTCCTGATGTAATTCAACAACCTGCGTTGACTTTTGTGGTCACGTGACAAAAGTTGTTCATCCCCGGTGTTTATCGGCGATACGAAAGGGTAAACACCTTGATCTGCTCAAGTCAAATTAGTCATATTAGATGCGTAATAAGGCTGGGGATTTTAGATTCAACATTTTGAAACGTCTGTTATAAAAAAGCAAATGTCAGATTATTTTTTAAATTTTAATTTCAGTGGAACATTTCGTCCCGTTTGTTTATTATGATCTCCCATCAATTTCTTTTTGATCTTGTACTTAGATTTTTTTATCTAAGTTAGTATAATTTCGTCATTTGTAAATCATGGACCAACATCCGATCTTGATTTTGTTTGACGAATCTCACTTTAAAAGCAATATGCTGAAACAGCCCATTTCTGGCTAAATCAGGTTCTTGTGTTGTTTATTCAAACATGTTTATAATATTAAAACTGAACTAAAGGTCTAACACAATCTTTAGCTTGTATCGCACGAAAACTAATGAGTGAATTAATATGTTTTGCAAATAAATCAAGTTTATTTTTTCAACAACAGAGAAGGATAAACTTCCTTTTAACCTTCGAGTTAAAGTTCGACCAGAGGCATAGCTTGTTTGACAAAACTTAGCCAAACAAATATAAGCTGAATATTGAGGCAGGAAACTCAGAAAATTTAAAATGGTCAGTGTAAGCCCTGAATTAAACTTTCGTATTGTTTTATATGCGGCTATTCTGATAACAATAGCATTATGGGCAAAAGAAGAGTACTGCTTCATAACAGTTATTTACGACACATTTCGAACTATCTATATTAGTATATGCAAGCGCAAATAAGATGCAAAAGCCTCAAGATTATCGTTTGACACTTTGAAGTCATATACTTGGGTAAATCCAGTTATCGAAGTCTTTAACATCGATAAATAAGTGTCTCACTTTGTAGTGTATCACATTTGCATTAAAAACAACTGAATGTAGTATCTGTTACAAAAAATATATTATATATCAAGAAATGCTGACAAGTGTGTCGATCTAAAACTCGTACTGTAATCTATCATTTTTACTTTTTTAGGTGTTCGCTTGCGATCGACTAAGGTTAGTACTTCGCGTTGCAAGTCGGTCTGCTCTTAACTAAGCTAAGAACGAAAACCACCGCATCTGCATAATTTGAGGCTATATATAGATGCGGGAAAATAATACTTTTGCTGATAAACAAGTATAGTGGGATGTTTCTTAACCTCGTTCATAGTGCATGCTTCTACAGCGGGTTTTAATTTGATATTTCTGGGAAACGTTCTTTTGTTCTCAACATATAGCGACTATCTTTTGTATTTACGGTTGCTAACAATGCAATAGTAGAAGGTTAAGCTTGTTTATATTCCCAGTTCTCATTTTATAAAACGTTGAACACGAGTTCACCAATAACTACAGGTATACTATAGGCAACCACAAAAAAGCTTTATAACCGCTAAAACCGAATATAAAAAAACAACTAAATATAACAAGAAATATCTTTTAAAAAGGTAGTCGGCGTAAATGCTGACTTTGGAATAAAGTTTGCAATTTACGTTTCTAAATAAATAAATTGAAATCAAACGTTTAACTATTGTGCTTTTTTTTCTTGTAAGTCGCATATTCACCGCATGAAATGTGTGTTGTTATTGTCAAACCACACATTAGTGTAAGTAGATAAAAATATACTACAGGAGGGCACATCACATGTGTCCTCACATGCCTTTTTATGAGTATATTTCTTCACCATCGAAATATATCGTGTGTAAATATTTGATTTACACGCAGTTTTCTTTCGACACATTTAAATCACACTTTCATAACCATGCCTTGCGAAAATGGGTCTTATGCGGTTCGGCCAGCGTATCTTAAGCCCCACCTGTGCATTTACGCAGTCTGGTCAGAGGCGATGCTGTTCGCTATAAAATCACTTAATGTGTTTTGGTCTCATTATGTTTCTCCTGACCAGACTGAGAGATGCGCAGGCTGAGTGGGCTATATATATGATGGGCGCATATGGAATAAGACCCATTTTCGCATGACGAGGGTTATTACAAATCTCATTGCGAATTGTAAAAGGCACATTTTAGCAATGCTTTTCGATACAAAATTGATTTCAAAATATCAAACTTGTAAATAAGGGCAGCCTATCATGGCGTTCAGGAAAGATTTCCTGACGTGCTTACCGAGTACGGTAAATATTTGTGGTTGGATAATTAAACGATTTTCCTCTTATCGTGACACTATACTATTTCGGTAATGTTTATTTTCTCATCTTGAAAGCAAAACTGTGTTTATCGATAGTCAATTATATATTCCCCGGCCGATTTAGTGAACGAGTTCTGACCCTGCAATTCTGCGAGATGAATATTAACGCGTAATTGTAACTGGGCCACAATTTGTGTCGTTTAAATATACAGAGAGTAGTCCGGAATTCCTGACACTGAACAGTGCTACATCCTTTGCGCTTAGTACAGACACAGTGATGTAGCCAAAGTTCAGAGGTTTTATCTCGAATCAGCCTATGAAATATTCGAAAATATTCATGCGTGTCTGCTGGCGTTATGTAAAAGTAAGGTTAAAAGCTGGGTAAAACAGCTACGCCGAAAAAGCGTGCTCGAAAAAGCATTCGTGCTCTATACATATGTTTAGATCAGAGTTGTTGACACCGTGTGAACTGCTAGAGTAACAAGTAATGCATACACAACAAAGTACGGGTCAACAGTGCTGTCTTCATGACTACCTAATTCGTGAGTAAAAATTATCGCTCGCAGATTATTTTTTTATTCATTTTCATCAATTATCTCATTGTATATTTTGAATTTGTATATGGTGTCAAAAATCAAAAGTTTTGTACAGGGAATTTCCATCATAAAATTATATTCTTAGATAGAAAGGTATTCGATATTCCAACAACATTCATTTAATATGATGGTGATTGCAAATTGTCTTTATTGTCAGTTCTCATTACCATTTTCTTCATACTTTCTATGCTTTCAGAACGTCAAAAAGGGCCATGTTGTTGTTATGTAGTCTAAGTTATCTCTATAAAATAAATAGTATGATAAAAAGTGCACACAAATCTCGACCCGTGCGTCTTTATGACACACTCTTTATAAATTTGAATGGCGTGTGTTCATTTCAAACTTGCGATTAATTTTGAAAAATGAGTTGCGTCTTAAATAATGCAATAGCGAAAAACTTAAGTGCCTTCAGCGCTTTGATTAATGGAAGTAATGCTTAGTTTGCGATATGGCAAAACACACGGCGGATGAGGTCGGTCAATTAATCTCTAATCACTCAGAGCAAAATCCGTCTCCTCGCGCGGGATGGGTATTTATAAACTAAATTCGGGTTCACCGAACCGCTAACGTTCGCGTCATATCGCTTACACCAATATTACATGAATTTGTTCATTCCGTTTTAATTGTTTAAAGTTTAACATTTGCTTTTTATAATGGTGTTTTTCTCTTTTAGGTCGACATAAAAAGGGTCAAGTTTGTATAGCGAACCCACATGATTCCTTATTCAATTTTTGATAAATGCTATTGTTTGCAGGATAGCGTCTGTAGCCTGATTATGATCGTTTAATTTCGATTATAAATTAGGGTTAAATGATGCGTGTTTAAATAAAGGACAAAAACGTACAGTTAATTTTTTTTACAGTTACCATTATACATCGAGGAAAATTCGAATAATACATCAATGCATCACTAACGATGTATACTAAACAAACTAAACAAATAATTGTTAAACTAGTAAAAGGACAACCCATAGTTTAAACATAAAAAGATAGAAATGCAAAACATGCACGCAATGACAGTGTTCACTTGGTTAGGAAGATAATTTTGTTGAATAACTTGCGGCTTACGCGGTACCGAAATCGCATTAGCCACACGCTAGTCGACAAGGTCAATGACACGGAAGAACTTCCACATCTGAAAACAAATTAAACTAAAATGCATTTCTAACGAAATGAAAATAAATATACCGTACCGCGCAACTTTGAAATAATCACATAAATACTACATATAATTATTTAACGAAATGAAAATAAATATACAGTACCGCGCAACTTTGAAGTGATCACATAAATACTACATATACTTATCTGTTTTAAGTTCACATGAGCACCACGCTGCATGCTTTGTGATCGGCGTTTACTCTCGTGCGACATATGTCGTAAACATTTTCCTTGTTAATACTCTAGAGGCTACTATGGAAAGCCAAAGGGGACCCCCGCTAAAATACATATACTTATATAGTAAATATCGGGATTGTCATTTTTCGCGGAACTTTCACTTTCCGCGAAAAACCAATGCCAGCATGGCCATAAAACACTACATACAAATCGAAATCTAAAAAGCGCGGAACTTTCATAGATTTTCCGTCGGAGCAATTATTTTTCAACCCTGTAGAAAAAGCGGGCTCAATTAATCGCGCGGAACGTTATTTATCTACTCTGTACAAATAGTAGTGTTTAAAATCGCGCGGAGATTGTAGAATGCTATTTTAAGAAGTCTATTAAAGAGAGAAAATCCAGTAAATACCAGATCCAAAAAGCGCGGAACACAAATATCGTCCGCGAAAATTAAGCATTGAATTACTGTACAAATCTCGGGTTGTTAGGTGTTAGAATCCCTAGTTACCCGAAAAATTTGATTGGATCCGATACTTAGAAATAACCAATCAGATACTTTGTAACAAATGCAACACAATCAGTGCGTTCAGTAAGTATAACGTTTCAAGATGGCGGAGCGAATTGCATGGTTATTGTTACAATTACGATGGATTCGCAGATAATTCGGAAATAGATCAGATTGGGATCAATAACTGTATTGCATACGATCATTTACATGTATTACCAGGTTTGTATTTGTACTTTTTTAATATTGTGTAAAACTATCCGATAATATGCATAATGTTGACAATTGTTAATTAAATGAGCCGCGTTCTGAGAAAACTGGGCTTAATGCATGTGCGTAAAGTGTCATCGCAGATTAGCCTGTGCAGTCCGCACATGCTAATCAGGGATTACACTTTCCGCTTTAATGGTATTTTTAATTTCAAGGAAGTCCCTCCTTACCGAAAATGAAGTTTATGCGGAAAGTGTCGTCCCTGATTAGCCTGTGCGGACTGCACAGGCTTACGCTAATCTGGGATGACACTTTACGCACATGCACTAAGCCCAGTTTTCTCTGAATGCGACTGAAATAATAACTTAATGTAATGTAATGTACTTGTGTCTTGTATTCGTTCAGTTGAACGTCAATATATTAATACATTTATTTTTGTTTTCAACCTATTAATTAAAATAAGGTATTGTTTTTAATCCGTTTTTAGTTTCGTTATAGCTGACCTAGATTTAAACATTTCGTCATAAATTAATAAATAAAATTATTAATAAATTTATGTTTTAATATAATTTATATATAAATTTTGTAGGTGTGTGTTGCCAGTAATGGTTGAAGATATGCCAAACAAATTGTGCCTCTCTATACAGACAGATTTCAGGTCTCAATTTCGACTTCAAAGGTCAACATATCACTGATATCAGGTTTGTCAGCTATTGGTTTGTATTATTCTTATCCACATTGCAGCAAGAATAACTGGATAACTTAACTTTTCAATAGCTATTACATGTAGATCTAATTTAAATTAATCATGTTTCTAAATCATCCACTAAATGCGGCTAATTCTCCACTTGTTGGAAGTTTTTTGTGATAAAAACTTGGAGTAGATTTATTTTACTCCCAAACTTCCTTTAAGAAAGCCCAACAGCTGTAGAGTGATGGAAAATCTACTTCTTTAAAGTATTTATAAGTAATAGACCCTTTTCACAATAAGCCAATATAGCAGGTAGTCAAATGATTGCAGAATTCCAGAATGAGGCTGAACGTGTAGAGATTTCTAATAGTGCATCGCAATATCGCTCTGCTTTTGATCATTCAGCTAGATCTACTTAATGATATTGCCAACACAAGTTGACTTCGTCAGAAATAGCCATTAATTACTTAATATATACTTTCCATTTTAAGTGCCAATATATGAAATACATTTTCTTGATTAAAGTACTTGTTTGTATTCTTGTTTGTATTCTTTTTTTTGCACAAACTCTGACACTCCAAGTATGGCTTTCAATTCTTAGTGTGTGTAAATTGACAGTCTTAAACTTATTGGATTATCTGACACTCTTTGTTTTCGCATTATTTGGGCGATTAATCAATTATTTTATTTATTGATAGATCTTGCGTTTAAATTCCCCTGTATTCAGCACAAACCCATAACCTCTTTATGATCAGATACTGTGCAGACAAATACTAAATAACAACGTGATGTCATAAACCACATTTTGTAGATATCTGGTCATCTGGTCATTTAACACAATTAATGACACCTAGTCCATGTGACCATGGCGTCTCATGGTTGTAGCATTGCGTAGCCGTTTCTTGGAATAATTTAACGCCAAATACTCAATTGTTGCTTTTACTGAACATAAAAGATATTGTCAACATTGAAAGTCATCTGTCCAAAAAGATTGTCAGAAACTAAATACTGTATGCATATTAGCCAGTTTTATCATAATTATAAAGTGCTTTATACCTATATATTTTTAATATTTCAAAAATTTAATGCTAAACATTTGTGTCATTTTCTTCTATTTGATAGGACTTTGTCTGATGCTTGATTCAACTCTAATACACGTTCTATAATTCATGAAATTGTACACATCCTACCTTTGAAAATTGTAGTCTTACAATACTTAGTATTGTATACTGCTAATTTATGACTTCGATTTGTGCAATAATCGATGTTTAGTCTTCAGACCACATTTACTCTGATGCTTATGGGTAACTGGAAATTGTATGCCCCTGGAAGGGTGGCATATAGCAGTTGAACTGTCCGTCAGTCAGTCAGGATGTCAGTCTGTCCGAAAAAAAAACAACGTTGGCCATTTCTTTTGCAACATTGAAGATAGCAACTTGATATTTGGCATGCATGTGTATCTCATGAAGCTGCACATTTTGAGTGGTGGAAGTTCAAGGTCAAGGTCGTCCTTCAAGGTCAAAGGTTAAAAAAATATATGTATAATTAAAAGCGGCGCAGTAGTGGGCATTGTGTTTCTGATGAACACATCTATTGTTATATATAAAGATTAAATATAATTCATTAATATACACTAATAGTACATAACTTATGTCCTTGAATCATTATTTAGGTGTTATAATTTTTATATTTGAATTACTTATCAATTTTTTTACTTAACACAGCATGACATGTGATGGTTGTCTGTATTCATATGTTTGACTTAATTGTAACCAGTGTCAAGTGCGCATTATAATCTTGATATTCAACGCAATTTGCATAGCAAAAGAAAATGCAGTTCCAGGTTCAGCCTTGTTCTGCAATTCAACGCGTCAGGTGATATGATTGATATCTAAAAATAGTATCGGTGTTCATATTGTGAAACTGGTCTATTATTCGATACTGATTAATTTGATGAATCAAGTTAATTTTTGTTAAATATATGTTAAATATTTATGCCCCCTTCCGAAGAAGAGCAGGTTTATTGTTTTGCACATGTCGGTCCGAATGTCCATATGTCTGTCCACCAGATGGTTTCCGGATGATAACCCAAGAACGATTTTGCCTAGGATCATGAAACTTCATAGGTACATTGATCATGACTCGAAGATGACCCCTATTGATTTTCAGGTCACTAGGTCAAGGTCACAGTGACCCTAAATAGTAAAATGGTTTCCCGATGATAACTCAAGAACGCTTATGCCTAGGATCATGAAACTTCATAGGTACATTGATCATGACTCGCAGATGACCCCTATTGATTTTGAGGTCACTAAATCGAAGGTCAAGGTCACGGTGACCCAAAATAGTAAAATGGTTTCCGGATGATAACTCAAGAACTTATGCCTAGGATCATGAAACTTCATAGGTACATAGATAATGACTCGCAGATGACCCCTATTGACTTTCAGGTCACTAGGTCAAAGGTCAAGGTCACAGTGCCAAAAAACGTATTCACACAATGGCTGCCACAACAATTGACAATCCATATGGGGGGCATGCATGTTTTACAAACAGCCCTTGTTTGAAATTTATTTTATGACATTAAAGTAATGTATAGGGAATTTAGTTACCTACACATTCTTTGAAAAGAAATTTGAATTGTAAATGTATACTTCATTTATTTTGTAGGAATTCTGTACAACTGTGGAACCATGTATGGTACGTGACCGCACAATGTTGGTTGGCAAAAGGATATTGGAATAAGCAAAGGTAAATTGTATGTGAAGGAGTCTTGACAATTGCAAATATAGTTAGTTTTTTTGTAAGGCTCGCAGAAAGTGACCCTAGCCTTCATATATAAATAAAAAGCTGAAAGAGTATTTATGAAAAATCGTGTAATCAAGTTTGCAATATGTTACATTTTATTTATAAGCTCATCTTTTTTTTTTTGAAAAAAAAAGAGATATTGTCATCATCTTGGCGTCTGCGTCTGCGTCGGTGTCGGCGTCCGATTAAGTTTTGTGTTTAGGTCCACTTTTCTCATAAAGTATCAAGTATAAAACTTATTTACTTACTACCATGAGGGGACTGGGCAGGCAAAGTTAGATAACTCTGGCGTGCATTTTGACAGAATTATGTGCCCTTCTTATACTTAGAAAATTGAAAATTTGGTTAAGTTTTGTGTTTAGGTCCACTTTATTCCTACAGTATCAAAGCTATTGCTTTCATACTTGCAACACTTACTATCATAAAGGGACTGTGCAGACAAAGTTATGTAACTCTGACTGGCATTTTGAAAGTATTATGTGCCCTTTTTATTCTTAGAAAATTGAAAATTTTGTTAAGTTTTGTGTTTTGGTCCACTTTACTCCTAAAGTATCATAGATATTGCTTTCATACTGGGAACACTCGCAAATTATCATAAGGGGACAGTACAGGACAAGTTGAATAACTCTGGTTGTCATTTTGACAGAATTATGGTCCTTTTCTTACTTAGTAACTTTGAATATATGGTTAAATTTTGTGTTTTGATCTACTTTACTTCTCAAGTATCAAGGCTATTGCTTTCAAACTTCAAATACTGTCATGCTATCATAAGTTACTGTAGCTGGCAAGTTGAATTTTACCTTGACCTTTGAATGACCATGACTCTCAAGGTGAAATTATTAAATTTTGCTAAAATTTCCATAACTTCTTTACAAGCGTTACAAAGCAACTCTTATCTGACATACCACAATAGACTCCACCCAAACCATCCCCCACGCCCCCCCCCAAAAAAAGAAAAAAGTACGTTTTTTTTCATTTTGAAAGATCATCTAATAAATGACCACACCCTCACACTATACCCCCTGCCCATTTTTTTTAAACATGGCTAAAAAACACAAATATTTATTTTTATCATTTTTTCATTTTTGGAAGATAGTGTAATAAATGACCACACCACCACACTATACACCCTTCTCCACCCCACCTCTCCCTCCTTTGTGATTGAAGTATTGAGATAGGTCCCTTCAACTTTAAAAAAAAATAGATGAGAGGTCTGAACCTGCAGGGCGTGCTCTTGTTAACAATCAAATGAGACATAACTTAGAAGCTTCACTTCATTTACTTTGTCAGGCTGGCGTAGTGGATATGGTGTTCACCTAGTGATGGGAACATTTTGGGTTCAACCCTGTTTATTAGCGGTCTCTTTATCTTCATATATACAAAGTACTGATTACTCCCAGAAAACGGACTCTAGAATGTCTTAATAAGCATAAAGCTTTCAATGCAATCAAGCATAATTAATATGGCTAAACTCTAGCATGAATTTTACTTTTGTATTTCAGGGACTCAACATTACACAGTCATTTCAACATGTAGAGTCTTGTCAGCAATGATGGAGCAGTACCTGGTACTTCAGATTTCCAGAATCTCGTCATGAGCTGAAGATCATTGCCTATGAATTTCATGAATGATGTAGAATGATTGGACTGTTGATGGAACCCACAGTGCATGTCCTGCTTCAACATCTGAGCATAGGTCCTTGTTTATCAGCAGTTTAGTTCTTCAAGCAGTCTGTGACAGTAACTTGAAATGTTTGGACATATGACCTGGATGGCCAAGTTCTGTGCATGCAGCCCATTTAAATAGGAACGGCCCAGTGGCGCATTAAATGGACATTTTTCGAATGTTCTCGAGGATTCAGCTTACCGCCTGACAAAAAATCTTGCTTTTTGTTCAGTATCGAGGCCATGGACATTTGTATCATTTGCAAAAGATACTGCGATATATGTGCCTTTGTTCATGCTTTATAGTTGATTAACAATTGGAAGCCATAACCTGTTTTATAGGATGGTGTTAGTGGGACAATGAATTTTGTAAAGATTTAAAGACTGGAAAAGATAATTAAAAGTCAAAAGAGTTCTGCTATTGTTAAGCATGCTTTATTGATTTGTAATGTTAGAAAGATAGCATTATTAACAGAATAAAATGTCCATAATTTGAATATTCTACTGTTTTCAGCAACATTTAATTTAATATAGTACAAAATGCTGCATCATGTTATATCATGATCTGTTTTGTGAACAATGACCTTTCAATGTATATTTAATAATTTGTCAATGGGTGTTACACGCATAAGCCCTACAATTAGCCCAAAAAGGAATTGCTTAGGAGTTTTGCCACCTTCTAGAGAAAAATACTTCTCAGAAACAATTGCATTTTGGAAAGTCTATGGCTAGTAAAATTTGGATTCCTTTTGGATACCCAAGGTTACCAATTTATGTTTAATAAATTTGCAATAAAAAGCTTTGACAGAACATAATGTCACAGAGTCGAACACGTGTATGGAATAAAGTGGAAGTTGATTAAATGAGTAATACACATTATATGCTTCTTTGATTAAAAGTTTGTGTTTTCACTAAAACTGCAAACATAGTAAGCTTTAAAGTATTGCAACTAAATTAAAAAGATTCAGATTTAAATTGTATTATTTGAATGCACTGTCTAATACATATGAGCCTCGCTCTGTGAAAAAGGGGTTTAATGCATGTGCACTCCAGATTAGCCTGGGCAGACCGCACAGGCTAATCAGGGAGGATACTAAATGCACATGCATTAAACCCCTATTTCACAGAGCAAGGCTCATATATGTTCAATAAACCAAAGATAATCAAAAACAAAATGAGACATTTAACCCTGTACCACTCAAAAACGCACTAAGACACATTCGAGAATAAATTTAATTTAAGACCTTTCTTACTATATTAAAGTTTTAAAGGCTTTGTTTCCAACCCATGGATACTGATGAGCAGCAAACAGCATAAAACCTGAACAGATTGTGAGTTACTTGCAGGCTGTTCTGGTTTTATGATGTTTGCATGTAGAAAATTTAAAATTTCCTCAGAGCAGGAAAAGGTTAATAATAACACAACAGCAATTATACTTAAGTTATTTTAAGACTTCATACTAATGCAAGTAACTTGCAACTGTCTAACCAAAATCGGAGATGGTGGAGGGCAAAATTAATGGCTGTGCACCTTGAATTATCTATTCATACTCAAACAATATAATGTTGATCTACAGTATCTTGTACAGCATGCATCTAATACTACAGCCAAATTTGCTTACAAATAATATTACAAGAAACACAAGTCATTAAAGACTTAACTTTATTGCATCAACCATTTAGCAGGAATAAAATATAAAGAGAAAAATTATGGCAATTTTTTCATCTGAACATGCAAGTCTTCATATACAATCCCATTGCATATAAAAACGACAGTTTACTATTTTTCCGTTCTATATGTCAGCATAAAGACAAGATGGTATTCACTTTGCAATAAAACACAAGCAATCATATTAAAATTGCTTTTAATTATATGAACTGTACCTTCACTAACATTCAAGAATTTTAATATAAATACATGATGAAAGATGAGCTTTTTTAACCAGGTTTTCCGAAGGAAAAAACTGGTTATTAGATTGGCGAAAAGCGGGCGGGCTGGCTGGCTGGCTGGCTGGCGGGCTGGCTGGCGGAACAAGCTTGTCCGATCCATAACTATGTCGTTCATTGTCAGATTTTAAAATCATTTGGCACATTTGTTCACCATCATTGGACGGTGTGTCGCGCGAAATAATTACGTCGATATCTCCAAGGTCAAGGTCACACTTTGAGTTCAAAGGTCAAAAATGGCCATAAATGAGCTTGTCCGATCCATAACTATGTCGTTCATTGTCAGATTTTAAAATCATTTGGCACATTTGTTCACCATCATGGGACGGTGTGTCGCACGAAATAATTACGTCAATATCTCCAAGGTCAAGGTCACACTTTGAGTTCAAAAGTCAAAAATGGCCATAAATGAGCTTGTCCGAGCCATAACTACGTCGTTCATTGTCAGATTTTAAAATCATTTGGCACATTTGTTCACCATCATCGGACGGTGTGTCGCGCGAAATAATTACGTCGATATCTCCAAGGTCAAGGTCACACTTTGAGTTCAAAGGTCAAAAATGGCCATAAATGTCCCTTGAGATATAACCTTCATATTTGGTATGCATGTGTATATGGACAAGGCCTTTCCATACGCACAACAATTTTGACCCCTGTGACCTTGACCTTGAAGTAGGGGTCTGCGTTTAGGTTTCAAAATCTGCGTTTAGGTTTCGAAAAATGCTCATAACTTCTATGTCCCTTGAGATATAACCTTAATATTTGGTATGCATGTGTATATGGACAACGCCTTTCCATACGCACACAAATTTTGACCGTCCGTCCGTCCGTGTGTCCGTCCGAAAACTTTAACGTTGCTCATAACTTTTGCAATATTGAAGATAGCAACTTGATATTTGCCATGCATGTGTATCTTATGAAGCTGCACATTTTTAGTGGTGAAAGGTCAAGGTCATCCTTCATGGTCAAAGGTCAAAAAAAATAAATTCATGTGCATCTCATGGAGCTGCACATTTTGAGTGGTGAAAGGTCAAGGTCATCCTTCAAGGTCAAAGGTCTTTTTTTTTTTTTTTTTTTTTTCACCATCAAATTACCAGTCTGCCAAAGGCTACAACAAACCTCTACTTACAAAGTTCTCATTTTTAACCAGGTTTTCCGAAGGAAAAAACTGGTTATTTGATTGGCGAATGCGGGCGGGCTGGCGGGCGGAACAAGCTTGTCCGGGCCATAACTATGTCGTGCATTGTCAGATTTTAACATCATTTGGCACATTTGTTCACCATTATTTGACGGTGTGTCGCGCAAAATAATTACGTCGATATCTCCAAGGTCAAGGTCACACTTTGAGTTCAAAGGTCAAAAATGGCCATAAATGAGCTTGTCCTGGCCATAACTATGTCATTCATTGTGAGATTTTAAAATCATTTGGCACATTTGTTCACCATCATGGGACGGTGTGTCGCACGAAAGAATCACGTCAATATCTCCAATGTCAAGGTCGCCACGACTAAAAATATAATTTTTTTTAAACAAACTTACAAAGGGGTTAATTTTGTTTGTTCATTTCAAAAGTTCAGTTTGAGTTTTCTCCCTTTATCAGATTTTTTTTTCACAATGAAAACCTGGTTTTGTGACAATTTTGTCCCTTGTCTTGTCTTAAAATAACTTGATACTTTGCAATGACCAAACAATACAACTCAACATACAAATTATCCAACAAAATATATTTTAATGACACAATATTTTTATTCAACAATAGGAATAGCTTAAGGTTGTAACATATTACACTAAAGTCACAGTGTCAATCTAAGCAAAGAGTAGAATCATAAAGAGATGTCCACAACGGATGATGTGCAAGCTGGCTCTGACTCAGATTTCCACATCAGTTGATGTGCAAGCTGGTTATTACAAGGATGTGAACAACCGATGACGTGCAAGCTCTAAGACAGATATCCACAACAGAGATTGTCCTTGCTGGCTCTGACTAATGTCCACAAGTATATAACATGCAAGCTATCTCTGACTGATGTCCTAAACATATGACGTGCAAGCTGGCTCTAACACAGATGTCCACAACAGATTACGTGCAAGCTAGCACTTACACGGATGTCCACAACAGAGGATGTGTAAGCTGGCTCTAACACTGATGTCCAAAAGAGATGACGTGCAAGCTGGCTCTTACACGGATGTTCACAACAGATGACATGCAAGCTAGCACTAACACTGATGTCCACAATAGAGGACGTGCAAGCTGGCTCTAACACGGATGTCCACAACAGATGACATGCAAGCTGGCTCTTACTCGGTTGTCCACAACAGAGGTCAGATGGGCAAGCTGGCTCTGCCTCAGATATGTACACAGAAGATGATGTTCAAGTTGGGAACACTGCTACAGCTATAAAATACAAAAACCATGTTTCATACTATCATATTATTTTACTACATGTATTTCTTCCACAATACAGAACATTATACTCATTATTAGCATTCTGCTATTGCTATCTGAAGGTTTACCAGATGCTATGTGTGAAGATAGTTCATACCAGAAATTAGCCGAAAAACACTTTTTAGACATAATGTGCATTCTGCTTTAAGATATATAGCTCAGAATTCACTGGTTAAATCAAATTTTTTGGACTGAATTGGCGTGGCATGCAGACAAAATGTCGAGTTTTGAAACTGTGTCGTATCTGGTGTTAATCTTGAGTTATTTAATTTGGTCAGTATATCAGATGTGTACACCTGTTATATGTTAACTGTAAGAGTTTAGAATGTCTTGACAGTCATTGTGTTTGTAATACATTGTGTTATCTTTCAGATTTATGTGACAGTTAAATATAATAATCAATAATCTTGTTCTGCATGCCGGTCAAATTGTTCCGTGGTAAACACCTACCCATTGTGGTCAACTCGTACCTGTTTTTTAGTCAATTTGTACCTACCCAAACTAAACCCGTACCCGATATACAGAAATAGGTGTAGGATGGTTAGCTTATAAGTCAAACTCATAGAGACAATTTTTATTTTCCTCTTGATGTTTCCACTTAAATTATCTAAGCATTGCTCACGCAAGTTGTCTGTTGCAGATATGTATAAGCAGCGAAAGTGTTGATGAAAATTGACACTTGTGGTTGATGTCTTTCAAGAATTTTACAATTGTGACAAAATAAGACAAATTAAACAAGTTGAATAGTTTGAATGAGGTACGAGTTGACAACAAGAGCACCGCATAACGGGTGCCACGCTCTGCTACAGGTGCTTGTCAGATTATTTTTTTTTAGAGGTCACAATGACCTTGACCTAGTGACCCCAAAATGGGTGTGGCGTGTAGAACTCATCAAGGTGGATCTACATATGAAGTTTCAAAGTTGTAGGTGGAAGCACTTTGATTTTAGAGCCTATGTTAAAGTTTTATATTAGAGGTCACAGTGACTTTGACCTAGTGACCCAAAAATGGGTGTGGCGTGTAGAACTCATCAAGGTGCATCTACATATGAAATTTCAAAGTTGTAGGTGGAAGCACTTTGATTTTAGAGCCTATGTTAAAGTTTTATATTAGAGGTCACAGTGACTTTGACCTAGTGACCCAAAAATGGGTGTGGCGTGTAGAACTCATCAAGGTGCATCTACATATGAAATTTCAAAGTTGTAGGTGGAGCACTTTGATTTTAGAGCCAATGCTAAGGTTTTAGCACGACGCCTACGGCGGACGACGAGCTGGCTATGACAATACCTCGGGTTTTCTCCGAAAACGCCGAGCTAAAAATGGGTACGAGTTGACCAAGGTACGAGTTGCCTTTGGGATGAATTGCCTGTAAAGCCTTGTTCTTGTTCTTTTTAATTGAAGATGTATACGGTGCTGGACTAGAGCATACGACTGCCATAACAATAACTTGGCTCTCTACTAACTGAGCTTAAGGGAAGATGTTTCTTACACACAAACACTATATTTCATTATTTGACGACATATGATTATGACGTGTTTTTGCGGGTTTTAACAGAGACGTTTGCATATAGACAAACCGTGAAAACAACACTCGATACTCTTGAGCTGTTTTAATTGCATTAAAATTCATAATTCATGTATGTTAAATACTAACCTCATCGCTAATGTCATCAAAATTGATCACTCTTTCGCCCTTAAAAGGTTTTGTGTTAATGTGAAACAACCGTCATCATGATGACTGCATGAATGCTGGATAAGACGCGAGTTTTGATTGGTTCTTTCTAGGTGTCGGAACCAATCAAATTTTATCGCGTAACCACATAGCAACCCGAATTTCGTGCAGTAATTCAATGCTATTGAAAATCGCGCGGAGTAATGAATCTTCCGCGCGATTTTACATTAGCAACCCGCAATTTACATAGCAACCCGAGATTTGTACAGTAATTCAATGCTTAATTTTCGCGGAAGATATTTGTGTTCCGCGCTTTGTGGATTAGGTCCGCGCGATTTTATACACTACTATTTGTACAGAGTAGATAATATTAAGGTTCCGCGCGATTATTTGAGCCCGCATTCTCTACAGGGTTGAAAGATAATTGTTCCGACGGAAAATATATGAAAGTTCCGCGCTTTTTAGATTTCGATTTGTATGCAGTATTTTATGGCTATGCTGGCCTTGGTTTTTCGCGGAAAGTGAAAGTTCCGCGGAAAATGAAAATCCCGATATTTACTATATAAGTATATGTATTTTAGCGGGGGTCCCCTTTGGCTTTCCATAGCTACATTTGTTGTCAGATATTCATCAAACTTGTTCATAACATTTGTCCAAATAATAGCTTGCCCAAGTTAGATACTGGGTCGTCTGAGGTCAAATCCTGTGTCACAACGTCAAATTAAAAAAAGTTTATTGACAATCTAGAAGTTACATTTATAGTCCAATATTCATGGATCTAGGTCTGAAGATTTGTTTCTAATGATAGCTGAGCTGATTTTAAAAATGGTTCCGGTTCGTTAAGAAACATTTCCACCAGGGGGCTGTGCAGTTTTGCTTACAGTAGTAAAGCCTTGCAAACACTAGAGACGTCGCATTTTAGTCCAATCTTTATGAAAGCTGTTAAGAACAAATGTTCTTATCCCGGGGGGATGGGTAACTTCCCAAATTTTAGGGTAGGGGTGTCCCACTGAGACTTCCGAAATGTTATCCATTTTTATACCGGAACTCTGATAAAGTAGACCCATTTTGATACAAGATTTTTGAAAAAGCAGACTTATTTGTATACGATACCATTTAGAAAGTGGACCCATTTCAATACAAGAATTGTGATAACCTGGACCAATTTCAATACTAGAATGTGATAAAGTGGACACAATACATACTAGAATTTTAATCTCTATCATATCAATTCTTATTGATATATATATATTTCATAAATGTATCATACAACTTTGCCAATTAAAAATGTGTATGTATATTGTAGTCATTCAATACAATAATTGGTTAATTTTCAAATGTCAACTCTGGCCTCATTAGCATATTGTGATTTTCAAAACACATTTAATATATCACGTAGCTTTGTACTTTTATAATGTGGCTTCACTTATTCGTAAAATATTGCCTTCCTATTGCGGACAGACTTTCGTGTACCATCACTGGACGCAATATGTTCTATTGTCACACTTCTACGTCCATCGTCATTATCACTAGAACTACTTGGTAAGGGGTTCTTTGACACACGGACCTTATTTTTCTACATTTTCTGTTCTAGAGCCCCTTTGATCAATTTAACATCCTACTCTTCAAGTGAATAGCTGTAAATTTCGGTGTTATAATTTAAGTTTACAGGACAAAAAATGTCTGAACACCTTACTTCACTTAACTCATTTTCACATAAAACCATTGTATCATCACTGAAATCTTTACACACAATCCCGTCCGACAAAATTGTACAAACAGATAGAAACAGTCAAGTTTCTGCATCTTTCTCGCTACTGAAATTTGACTTTTTGATTTACAAGAATGAAATTTATCATACCCATTTTGATACTGATACTTTCCAATCGATATGCATTTATATACAAGCAAATTTCTGATTTCAATACACATATATATACTTAGATGCTCAGAACCATACCCAAATCTATAATTTTAGTCGAAAAACACACCTCATATGTTTGGCCCACCCCCATATACCAGTATATAGGAAGTTACCCCCCCCCCCCCCCATCAAACCCCCCGGGGGTTCTTATGATATCTGGGCCGAGTTCGAAATTTGTTTCGGTCTGTGTAAAAAAATGTCCATTAGGGGGCGAAGCAGTTTTCCTACTATGGCTATAGTAAACGCTTGTTAACACTCTAGAAGGCACATTTTAAGTATTATCTTCATGAAAATACAAACGGTCAAAACATGTATTTTAATGATATCTCAGCTGAGTTTGGAATTGGCTGCGGCCTGTTAAAAAAAACATAACCGCGATGGGTCGTGGCAGTTTTCCTTGAATGTTTATACTTAAAGATTATTTCCGCTACAGAAGTAAATGAAAAACACATCGCAAACATTATATTGCCTTCTTACTTCAGTCATATTTTTCAGCCTTTTTAAGTTGTTGCTGTCCGTTTCAAACAGCATGGAATTCTGATTTTTGCAACTATATGCATGTCACAGGGCGGAAAACTTTAACAAGATAATTGAAGCCCACCTAGAATGGCAATATATGTGCATCAACTTGAACTTTAAGCAAATTTCAATCGTCATTTAAGAATATGACATATAACCATTCCATCCCAAGTAGTTTCTAATGAGCATATTGCGCAATCTTCTGTTTTTTAAAGTACACAGATGAAAACACCACATTGTAAAAAGGAGAAAAGTTCCCTAAAACAAGAACTCACAAATAAATAATTCTAATCGTTACTCGAACAAGTAGCGCACTTAATGAAATTGTGGGTGGCAAACCCATTACCGAGGACAAAATTGTAGACAATATTAAAATGCATACTGATAATTACCCAGTCAGTCTAGCCTCAAAATGGCCAAAGGTAGAAATAATTGCAAAAGAATTTATTTGTTTGTTTTAACGTATTTCAATATATGTGGAATCACATGAAAAGGTTTAAAATTACTTTTCTTTGGCGGAAAGTGCTCAAATTTGTAACGAAACAACATGCCTTGAACTTCAGCTGAAACCAGTTGAAATTTACAAAAAAAATGCATATATGAAATGCATCTGGCCATTAAGCATTAGTTTTCATTGTTTTTGAAGCATACACAACATACAAAATATGTCTAGATGCTGGTGATGATCCTTAAGTTGATTTCTCTTTTTATTTTGATCATATTTATCGTATGTCGTCGGTCAATTTACCAAACCCACTTTTTTAAACACTGTCCATTGTATTCTCAAGATCATTCTTCTAAGAAGATAATTTATTGCAACCAGAAACATTTATGCTGCCCAAGGATATCTCATTTAAGTAAAAATAAGCAACTCATTATTTAACTTAAATTCCTTTTAATATGTTCATGGTTAATATAATTTGAAGACAATATATACTTCACCCATTTTATATGAAATACACATTAAAATAACTGTACACAAATTGTCGTAAACCATATTTTTACCAAGCCTATATTTTCAATTTTTAATTTGTTCAATATGAAATTAAAGAGCATATACTCATTTGATGTCATTTGAGATTATTATTATCTCTATATAAGAATAATATGTAAGAGTAAAACGATATGTAGAGTCGCGAAAACATATGATATAGTATTGTAATAATTGGTTTGAATACATTTCACCAATTTAGAGGGAGCAAGTTTTGCTCTCTTAACAAAATCAAGTTTGTTTGGCCCCAGTTCTATCAATCACTAGAGAACTTAATACATATTTATGCGAAACGTCCTTCACAATAGCATTTATATGAAATTTATACGAGTGTAAAGAAATTGTTTCGTAGAAAAATACAAAAGGACTATAACATATCGTATAGTTTTGTCATTAGTATCGAACAACCAAAAATATAGTTTAATCATTTATTAAATGAATGGTTAAAGTATATTTTTGTATTTCAATTTTTTTCACAGATACTCTTATTTGATACTTATTATAGAAAATAAACATCCACAATCAAAGAAACTCATTGGCAAATATGGCATTGAAACAATAAATATATATGCACACACTTAACGTACTGCATTCTCAATGCTATATATACTTATTTAAAATTTTAAATATATACTTCTTTACTTATATGCATATTGCATCAAGGTGAGTGGGGAAAAATCAATATTATTTGTGCGACACTAGTGTGATCCTTGCTCTGGGAAAACAGGGCTAAACGCATAGGCGTTAAGTTTTGTCCCAAATTAGGCTGTGCAGTCAATGACAGACTTTCCGCTTTAATGGAATGTTTTGTTTAACGGAAGTCCCTTGTAAACACTACATACATGCATAAAGCCCTGTTTTCCCAAAGCCAGGCTCATAATTATGGATCTTTCTCTGTTGGTGAAGTAGAGAATCCTCAGTCAGAGGATTGTGACTGAACTTTCTGCCATAGACATAAAGATCGTTTGGGGATTTTGTTTCATAAATTAATCTATACAACCATCATTACCATTTATGGTGGTATCCGTGTAACCATCCATAACCTATTTGGGATATACGATTGTCTGTGTTTAGTCACTGCCATAATATGGGCACTTCAGTGACGGTTAACAGCTTAGATCAACAAGGTTTTCTCTGGGAAAATCTTTATTGCTTACCTGACAGCCTCCGCAAAAATAAGATAATCAGTTTTTAAGTATTAAGAACCAGCAAACCAAGGGTTTCCAGAGAGTTATGTTATGTATGTATGTACCGACATGTTATAGGTACTTCTTGTAGTGTTATATACATACATCTGAATGTAGTAATCCTGTCATATACATATGTCTGATTGTAAATTATGTGTACTTTTTCCATTTTGGCTGTTTCATGTACTCCAGATGCAGTCTGTTCAGGTTTTATGCTGTTTGCTGCTCATCAGTATCTTAGGGTTGGAAATGAAGCCCTTAAAACTTGAATCTAGTAAGAAACGTCTTTAATTGAATTTAACTTTCTTAGGGACTACAAATGTGTGAAAATGCGTAAATAAGTGTTAAATGGTTAAATAAACAATCTGTTTTTTTGGGGTCCACTGTTTACCTTCCCTCCCACAAGCATTGTTTGCTGGTGGTTAATGGTGTCCCCTCCCCGGAATTGCAGCACTCTTTTTTACTTTAAAGCATGAAACCCATTTCTAATTAATATGTTGCTGTTTTTCATTGATTCAATAAATTTGACATTCATGAACTTAAGTGCCCACTAAATTCTGGTTGCTTGCAGTACCACAAAGTCAATGATACAAATGTTTTTTCTGTATGTAACCATACATACCAGCTTTTAGAAATTGACAGATTGATAAAAGGATTTAAAAAAAACACTATTCCAATCAGTCTGCTTTATAAACAAGGATAGGCTGCTTTTGTGATTGGCACATTACACAGGCGCAATTCAAATTAAAAAATTGTCAAATTTTTTTTGGGTGTGCTGTCAATTTGTTTAACCCTTTACCACTAAGATACAGTCGAAAACCCAATGGCTTGAACTCGTCGGGACCGGCAACAAAAAAAGTCTGCAGTTCATTTCAATATCCAGTTGAAGAGTACACATATTGCTTCAACTCCGTACTACTTCGTACTACTTACTGCTTTTGAATAAAATAAGAACCAAATATATACTTCATTCTTTTATTTACCAATATTTTAAAACAGTAACAAATGCAATCAAACAAATATCATATAGTAAATTACATCAGCACGTTTTACCGAAGCACATTTTTTTTTTGGTAACACAGAGCAATAAGAAACATAACATGCATCAGCACTATATACACAACATTTAAATATGAGACAGTACTACATTTATTGATTTATTATTTTTTTTTAAATAACATTATGTCAGTCTGTGTTGCGTTCCTTAGCTGTCGTCGTAAAACGAAGCTTTTTATTACATCCAGTTGAGATTGAACATGCTGTGAGTTTTCGCACTCATCGAGATAATTCATGATTACATTAAAACAAAATGTCATGTTTTGCAGAAATTAATTAAGGATTAAGTCGATGACATGTTTGCATCTGGTTTTTTATCAATTATTTAGTGCCTTTAATCAAGCAGTCCTAATTGATTAACAGTTTATGTGACCCGAAGTGAATTCGAGCCATCCGAACAAAAGAACGTGTGAAAATTGTCACCTTGACTGTGAAAACAGTTCGAGCCATCCGATAATTCGAGCCATCCGACAAAATTGTATATGAATAAATAGCAATAAAAAATCGGTGCTTTGATGCGAGTTCAAGCCAACCGAAAATTTCTAACCAAGCGAGTTCGTGCCATCGGGTTTCAACTTTATGTATTTTGACTCATTTGTAGTCCCTTAGAAAGTTAAAATAAAGGCTTCATTTCCAACCCTTAGATACCACTGAGCTGCAAACAGCATAAAATCTGAACACACTGCCAGTTACTCGCAGGCTGTTCTGGTTTTATGCTTTCTGCACATAGCCATTTTCACTTTTCCTCCGAGTGGCGATGGATTAAGCCATGTGTGAGCATTATATATCAACCAACTCGGACTAAGCTGAGATGCTGTCTTTTGTATATCCATTCTATACCTGTATATGTGTACATGTATGCAACATTTATTCCAGAGTTTATATTTCATACAACTTGTATTCACTGCTCATTTATCCTCATTTCCACGCAATACGAATTGAAACCAGGATTATTAAAAAGCTTTGTTGATGACAGTTTGCATACAGGTAGATGGTGAATGCCCCGTTTATGAACTGTAGTTAAGAACACTTTTGGCTCATGTCACATTCCTCAAAACCCATTGTTTGATCATCCATGTACCCATTCCCCTATCCAGGATCCCGATATGGACTGGAACTCAAAATCATCAGAAGTGGACAGAGGCGTATCCAGAAATGTTTGAGAGGGGGGGGGGGGGCTCAAGCGGGGAGGGTGCGGGAGGGGTGCCCCCTCTCGTCGTTGATTTTTTTTTGAAATCGCACATTGAAATGATGCAATTTCCTGCTATCTAATCAGCATTTTGCATGATAAAAGTGCATGTAAAACAAACAAGAAATTGAGTTCAGACATCAAGTGTGACAGACACACAGACAGACAGACATACAGACAGACACACAGGGTAATTCAAATGTTTCTCAAACCAATAAAGTGGTGGGAGACATAATCTTTATCCAGAATTTTTAACAGTGTTAGATGGGTGGACCTCCTATTTAAATGATAAAGTTTCATACTAGCAAAGTAATTCTTCATTTTTGAGTCCTTTTTAATTTCAAAAACTATGGATGAACATCAAAGCAGTTACCCGGTAGCCCAATTTGTATAAAAAAATATATTGCCATTCATTAAGTGTGCTGTTGAATTTCACTGGCAATAACTTGTTACTCGAGAGGATTATCACTCTCAAGAGCTAATACGAATTATATTCATCAAATAAACTTACCGAAAAATTAATGATGATTGTCCATTGCATTCGACTAAACTCTTTAATTGCTACATATTGAAATATTGTATTTCACAAGTCCCATGTGGCAGCCATTTGTAAACATTTACCAATTTAAATTCATCATAGAAACTTACCGAAAATATAATGATGTTTGTCCAATACGTTCGTCTAAACTCTCTAATTGCTACAAATTGAAATATTGTTTTTCATAAGTCCCATGTGGCAGCCATTTGTAAACATTTACCTATAGCAAAATGTATCGATGAATTTCATTAGTTGGCAATAACAACTATGTATGAGTATTGATGTTGCTTCATTCTACAAATTCTATATCTTATATACTGGTATATATATTCATTCTACCATTCATACCCCCACTCTCACTGTATAACATGTGTTGTTGTTGTAAAAATTATAGGAAGTCTAAATATTGTACTTAATATTGTACTTTGTTATACTGCCAATATTGTATTTCTTATATACGTGGGTGAACATAAAGTTCTGTTCTGTTCTGTTGAATGTATCTCCTTTAGCCTATCAAATAGCGCAGTTTTTCAGTTACGGTCAATGAAACGTGCAGTTAAGCTGGCGAAGGTTAGATCGTCTGTACACATGCCTGGGGGCTAATCACACAAATCGACAGCTGTTTATGGCCTAATTAGGGGCAAATGACAGGAAATACACAAGTTGATTGAAACTGTAAGGGGCTCATTTTTTTAAATCGTATCTAGCCAGCCAGCTGGGGGGGGGGGCTTTAGCCCCCTAGCCCCCCACCTAAATACGCCTCTGGTGGATTTTACGTCTTGACAGAAATCAAGTGAACCAGTCCCAGAACTTAACATAGAAGCTGAGGTACACAGTACATTATGTATGGGTGACAAGTCACTAGAGTGGTGGCACGCCAGTTAAGATTTGAGCTCGCTTGGGGAAAAAGGGGCTTATTGCATCCATGTAAAGTGTTGTCCCAGATTAGTTTGTGCAGTTTGCACAGAATAATCAGAGTTGACACTTTCCGCTTTTATGGAATTTTTCCTTCAGACATTTAAATGAAGGCTCTTCTAAATGAAAATTCCATTCAGCCGGAGAGTGTTGTCCCTGATTAGCCTGTGGGGACTGCACAAGCTAATCTGGGACAACTTTTTACTCACCTGCATTTAACCCCATTTTCAAAGAGTGTGTCTCATTTACTGGTATGGCAACAATGTCAGGTTTCAGGATTTTGCGTGAGATTTTTGTTCAATTTAGTTTCCAATTACAATTATTTAATTTTTGTTTTCCGCTGTATGTTTGTTCTGCAAATGCCAACCTTGCTTATGTAAGCTGCCAAGCTTATACTGTCCTTTTGCATTCTTATTTATTGTCAAAGTATATCAGAACAGTGTAGCCCATAAATGCTTGTAGTGGCTATTTACCAGTTGTTATAAAGCATATGTGTGTTTTGATTTGTCCTTAACCTAAAGGGACTTGTGCACAGTTGTTTCATTTTGTTGTTTTTTAATTAGAAGCAATATTTAATTTTTTAACTGCAAAATCTACAAATGGAAAAATCTAAGCAAACAATTTATGAAGAAATTATTTTAATGGAAAAATGCTTTTCAGGTGATTTTTTATGTTAAGACTATTATGTGAAACTTTGGTAGTGTATTTTTTCAAAGTTATCTCAGGGTTTTTTGGCCCGATTTTATAGCCGAAATTCGGCTATGCTCCCAATCCCAAAAAGTATACTTTTTTCCCAAAATATGGCAAACAATTCCCAATTCCCCCCCCCCCCAAATTTTTTTTTTAGAAAGAAGTGTCTAATGCGTATTTTATCTAAATTTTAATTCAATTACATCTAACAAAGTATTATATGATTGTGTTCTTTTAATTTGAATGATTATAAAGATTTTGTATTTCCATAATATGTGGACTTTTCGTGTGAAAAAAGGCTAATGAATTTATTTTCCCAATTTAATGAAAATGCCGATAAAATTCCAATTCCAAAGCCATGGGCTATCTTCCCAAAAAGTGGAGAAAAAAACTTGTATCTTAGTGATAAATGCATTTTACAAAATTGTGACTTTTATATTTAATCTAGGAAAACTGGGCTAAATGCATGTACTGAAAGTGTTGTCCCAGATTAGCTTGTGCAGTATGCACTGGCTTATCAGGACAACACTTTCCGTTTCTATAGATTTTTTTGTTTGCAGATTGTCTCTTCTAAACAAAACTCCAATGTGGACAGAAAGTGTTGTCCCAGATTAGCCTGTGCGGACTTTACAAGCTTATCTGGGATGACACTTTACGCACATGCCTTAAGCCCCTTTTTCGCTGAATGAGGCTCAATATATCCATTTCTATTAATTCATTTATCCATAAATAAAACAATTGAACATGTGTGTTATTTAGCCTGTTTGTATACACATTGGAAACTCTAAACCAGACTATCCATGGAGCATGATAAAAGTCCTGTTTTGAGTGGAGTCTGGTTTGCAGGGGAAGTAAATTATCCTAGCGTCTGATAAGTCATGGTACAGTTAACAAATGAAACAAATAAAAACACAAATTACAATCTGTGAACAGGTCCATTTAATAGAGCACATCAATGTAACCAAGCCTGCCCATTTATCTCAGATGACTTGGAAGCCTTCCTGTGCCATGAGTCCAGACTAGGACTCCGATAATGATCATGAGGATGAGGGCCGAACTAAAAGTTTCGAGGGCTTCTCAAAAAGTTCAGAAAATGAGGGTTATTCAAAAAGTTTTATTGAGGAGGGTTTCTCTAAGAGTTCAGCAAACGAGGGTTTTTCTAAAAGTAATGAAAATGAGGGTATTTCAAAAAGTTCTGGAAATGAGGGTTTCTCGAATGTTACCCCAAATGAAGACATGGGTTGGTCGGATGAGGAAGCTAGCCTCTCAGGAGATGAGAAGGAGGTAGATGTTTTTGTTGACCCTTGAACTTTTGGGCGGTATTTATTTGATTATTGGTTGTTGTTTTATCATGAAAGGTTATGCTGTGGTGCTGGACCTTTAATTTTCAACCCACGGAGAATTGTGAACCTTGTGGTTTTGGTAGTTTCATATTTGTACCTCGCTTTGGGAAAATGGGGCTTAATACATGTGCATAAAGTGTTCAGATTGGTTGGTGCAGTCTGCACAGGCTAATCAGGGATGACAATCTCCTCCTAAACCTGATTTTCCTAGAAGAGACTTACTTTCAACGATAAAATCCATAAAAACCAAAGGTGTTGTCCCTGATTAGCCAGTGGGGAATGCTCAAGCAAATCGGGGAGGAAACTTTATGCACATGTTTCTTATTTGTATGTGTCAATTAAAAAAATTACAATTATATGGAATTCTTAACAATGTATAATTTGAGACTTTGACTGTTGATTTTTAGCGAGTCTGTTTTCGGAGAAAACCCGAGCTATTGTCATAGCCTGCTCGTCGTCCGACGTCCGCCGTCCGCCGGCGTCGTGCTAAAACCTTAACATTGCCTCTAAAATCAAAGTGCTTCCACCTACAACTTTGAAACTTCATATGTAAATGCACCTTGATGAGTTCTACACGCCACACCCATTTTGGGTCACTAGGTCAAAGGTCAAGGTCACTGTGACCTCTAAAAAAAAGAAAAAAAATCTGACAAGCTTTCGCAGCCGAGCGTGGCACCCGTTATGCGGTGCTCTTGTTTATTTTTCTATATCATTAGCATTTATAATTAGTTCAGACAATTTATTATTTATATTTTCGATTTCTTTTTATATTGTTTCAATTGAGAAAGTTCAGAGATATTTGTATTTTCCTTGTATCTTTTGCCAACGTTAATCTGATGTTGATCTTTACGTAATATATTTAAATACCATTATGCAGAAAATATAATATTTGTTATGTAATGGCATAGATAGCAAAGGCAAAGGAAAAAGCCCACTTAAATACTGATTTTGTATTATAACCATTTAATTCTTGAAACTAGTGCACAAACATATCTGAGTTTGAATACATGACACCATTAACGTCTGCAATTTTTTATGATATAATCAGGGCTTTTTTCTAGATTTGGGGAAAGCGCCTGGCCTTCCATTTTGGAAATAACATTATCAACAAAATTGAGATAGGGGGAAACAAATTCCCATGGTAGGCTTGAAATTTTTAAATTGCATAATTTAAAAAAAAATCTCATCGGGGAAGGGGCCTTTCTCGTAAGGGAAGGGGTATTTATAAGGCTCTTGCTAAAGAAGGAAATAAAGCCCTGATATACTTCACAAGTACATGTATCAGGTAAATGTTGGCAATATTTACTATTGTATAAAAAGGCTAAAGGAAGCGCATATTTATGCGAGCACAGAATATTTTTATAAGCATGATAATGTGTAATTAATGAAAAGATGAGCTTGTTATTTTGTTGTTGTTGTTGTTCAAGTAAAGAATCAACTCTAAAGTGTTGTTTACTGTCAAGTAAATACAGAGAATCAATGTATTTCATGAACTAAATCACTTGTAATTATAGTTCATATACATGTATAGATAATTCTTGTAACAGCCTGAAGTCAAGTGCACACTTTAATCCGGGGACTTGAGATCTTTTATGATTATCATTGGCTCTGATAGCAACGTAGAAAGTTGGAAATCAAGGAGTTGAACGTTCATTAGTCTGTTTTTCAGATTTTAAACTTTTGCACATGTTTTCATAATCCAAACATGTTGACATAATCCAAACACAAACAGGGAAAGATCTGGGATCAAACAAGGTACAGGGTTCTGCAATAAGGAACAGGGTTTAGCAGGGTGTTATTTTGCTCCATAGATCTTTCCGTTAATTTCTTCAAAACTAAAATATAAGCAACCTAAAGAGTTAGAAATTTATTGTCGTCTACGGTTTAATTGGAAGAAACATGTTGGTTTTGATTGTTCAGTGGTAACGATTGCATGGTTACATAATCCAAATGATATTCTTTGAAATGCATAAGTTAACATGAATATGTTTGATTTTATTTTATAGACTTTATAATGGTAGTTTTTTGTTGGTTAAATAGGTTACATACCTCAAATAAAATAAGCCTCGCTATGAGAAAATGGGGCTTAATGCATGTGTGTTAAGTGTCGTCCCAGATTAGCCTGTGCAGTCTGCACTAGCTAATCAAGGAGGACACCTTCTTTTAAAACTAAATTTTCTCAATAAAGATACTTTCTTTAAACAACATATAACATTAAAGCACAAAGTGTAAGAATAGTCTTCCTTTAAAAAAGATTCAATGAAAGCTAAAGTGTTGTCCCTGATTAGCTTGTGTGGACTGCGCATGCTTGTCTAACATGACACAAAATGCACACGCATTAAGCCCAGTTATCCCAGAGTGAGGCTCAAACATAAACAAAGTGAAACTGTATATTCCCAGAGCAAGACTCCAATGAATTCAGAGAATTGTCAAGAAACAAAATAACAGTAACATGAATTAAGCCCAGTTCTCCCAGATCGCGGATTATTTGTATTTTTTTTCTGCTTAAATACAAATTCTCATTTGAAAGAAGTCTCTTCAAAACACAAACACAGTTAAAGCAGAAAGTGTCATCCCTGATAAGCTTCTGCGTGCTGCATAGACTAATCTGGGATGACACTTTACGCACATGCATTAAATCCCGTTTTCCCGGAGCATGGATCATACATAACAAGCCCCAAGCCAGTCCAAACTTTACGCACATGCATAAATCCCCATTTTCCAAGAGGACTGCTTAAATACATGATAAGAATAATCTGTTGTGGATCCAATCGGAGTTTCACATTGTTTATATGTGCATGTTGCAGGCACCATCAAGCCAGCCTGCAGTGCAGCAGCCCAAACTGGGGGCCAAAGAAATGGCTGACCTTGAAAAGGAGCTCGAACTTGACCTTGAAAACTTGGACGTTAATACAGACGTAAGTATCTTAGATAGCAAATAGCTGGTGTTTGTAAACTTGGACATAAATCCAGACATAAGTATCTTAGAGAGAGAGAGAGTAAATGGCTGGTGTTTGAAAACTTGGACATAAATCCAGACATAAGTATCTTAGAGAGTGGAAATATCTGGTGCTTTTAAATGAATATTAGTTGAACATTGTGGTTGGCAATAATGCAGTGGTAAAAGCGTTGTGTTTTTGCCATTTGTTAACCTTTATCTAATCGGAAGCTGTTCAAGAGAAGTTGTATATATTATCTTCAAAATCTACAACTTCAGTAGGAAATCTGTCACCACTGTTTCTTGGATTAAGAAAGTGAAGTTTCTTTTTAGGAAATCTAATGAAGTCTTATTCAGCCTCCTTCTGGGAAAACTGGATTTAATTCATGTGCATAAATAGAGAATATATGGTTGGTGACTTTTGATATCATGTGATATAAGACGAGTCTGATATGGCGTAGGAAAAGGCGAGGCTTGCCGAGCCTTTTCACACGCCATATCGGACGAGTCTTATATCACATGATATCAAAAGTCACCAACCATATATTCTATTTATTATGCCACATTTTAAAGTAAATAAGGAAATATTCACAAAAAAAACAAAAACAAACAACCGCTAAATTCATTGATAAATATGCAAATTAGTAGCAACCTGATTACATCCGCTAGCGTCTATGCATATATATTTACACATAAAAATAGTTCGAAAGTAAGCAACAATCAATCAAAATTAAACGCACATAATACAAAAACTGAAGCGAGAAATCGAAACTTAAAAGAACAATTTCTGCACTAAAAACACAATACCAATTTTTTTACAATAACACATTCGACATGTACTTCCAAGACTGGCAAGAGTACACACCAACCGCTATTTTCAAAGCGAATGTGTAGAGTGAAAATTTCAAACAATAAATACAATAATCAAATGGAACGGAATTTAACGTAGTGCGCAATTTGGAAGTGATAAGAGTGATTTATTTTTCAACTTGTCCATCTCCGTAATATACGTTTAGTTGTGAGATGTTCACAGTTTTCCCCCAAAAACAGGCCTTCACGTGCGAAGTCAAAGTGGGTGGGGAACGTGTATTTCGAGTCGCTGGAACTTCATAATGAAGCTGCTTTTGTGCAATATTCAGCGACGTTACCAGCTGTGTGTTAGACGAAACGAAAATGCTTTGGTTTTGCATCGTGTTTTGAGACTGTCAGGGTGACATGATGGATTAATTGCTGTTTGAGTGACAATAAATGAACATGTTTGTGTTTGGAGATTGCTGAGGTTAATATCTTTACAATTGGGAAATCCCAACATAAGTTGACTGCCAGTTTGACCACTGATCTGCATAATATCAGTGGGAGAGCATGCTGAATCCCGCAGCTTCTGCACCATATGTTTCCTGGCCGAGTGGTTGGTAAGTTTCATTGTTATGTATGCATGCTTAAACACACATGTTTCATTATTTGTGCCATTTTTTAACACCCATTCTCATGCTGATGAACCATTGATCAGTGCCAGTTGTTCTACTGTCGCGAACTGTTTATTCAAAATTGTGGAAAAATGAGTTGCGCACTGTTCGAAATTGTGAAAAAATGAGACACGCACTGTACCAAAATTTGAAAAAATAAGTCGCGCACTGTTCAAAATTGTGGGAAACATTAGTTGCCCACTGTTCATTATGATTTCAAAATTGTGGAAAAATGTGTCGCACACTTTTCATAAATAAAATTTTGAAAAAATGAGTCAAGCGCTGTACAAAATTTGTAAAATGAGTTGCTCATTTTCAAATTTTTGCAAAAAAATAAGTCATGAACAGTTCATTTAAAATTGTGGAAAAATGAGGTGCGCACTGTTTAAAATTGTGAAAAAATCATGTCACGCGCTGTACAAAATTTGGAACAATCATTTGCGCACTGTTCAAAAATGGGGGACAATTTTGTGGGGCACTGTTCATTCAAAATTACAAAAAAATAAGTCACAAACTCTTTAAATTGTGAAAACACATGAGTTGCGCATTGTTCAATATTTGTAAAAATGAGTCGCGCACTGTTAAAAATTTGGAAAAAAAAGGAGTCGCGCACTGTTTATTCAACATGGTGGAAAAAGGAGTCGCGCACTGTTCACAATTTTAAAAAATGAGTTGCACACTGTTCAAAATTGTGAACAAATTGAGTCACGCACTGTTCATAAAAAAATTCACTGTTGAAAACTGTGAACAAATGAGTTGCGCACTGTGCAACTTTTTTGAAAACATGTGTCGAAAACTGTACCAAATTGTGTCGCCCACAGATCAACATTGTGAAAAAATGAGTTGCAAACTTTTTTTAAATTGTGAAAATTTGAGTCCCGAACTGATTTAAATTGTGAAAATTTGAGTCGTAAATTTCTCAAATTCGGAAAACAAACACCTATTCCCTTAATAAGCAAAAAAATAATCCATAATAAAAATATTTTAAGTTAAAAGAAATTCTTAATTATTTTTTTATCATTTTGTATTAATAATATTGTGTCTATTAAAGTTGTAATTTGTTCAAGTTGTGCCATAAAAATGTTATTAAAACACTCTATTTTGAAATGTTATCTCCTGTTGGATTTGTTTTATTTTATTATAATATGAAATGTTTTTCTTTTAATGGCAGAAAGTTGCGACCACACATTCCATGGGTGATGATATCTACCAAAATTCTTGGCGGCACAGTTCTACCCTCGTCAGTTGCACTTGTCCGAGTCTTTCTCTGCCTCTCAACCAACTCGAGATATTCCCCCCTCCCCAACTGCATCCCGGCACAGCTTCACATCAACCCATCTAATTAATTTGTCGGAAAGGTAATACTTTTTTCTCGACCAATTTATTTTTGAGAGTATTTATGTAATTGTTTTATCTGAACATGTTATAAATCTATATGTCACTATATTTATAAAGTTTAAATTTTAATACAAATTATGTATCTGGATTTTTATTTTTAACCCTTTGCATGCTGGGAAATTTGTCGTCTGCTAAAATGTCGTCTGCTGAATTTGTAAAATAAGCATTTTCTTTATTTTTTTCAAAGATTACTATCAGAATAGAAAACAGTTTGGATCCAGATGAGACACCACGTTTTGTGGCGTCTCATCTGGATCCAAACTGTTTGTAAAGGCCTTCAAAATTCGGTTCCAGCACTGAAAGGGTTAAAGCAGTTATGCAATTAATGTTTGATGATGTTTGTTTTTTTTCTAAAGGAATCCTTATTTTATTTTCAGGTTGACCACACAAATTTCCTGTTTGGTTGTGGAGATAGAATCATTTTTTTTGTGAAAGTTTGATTTCAGACACTTAAAAATTGAAATTGTCATGTATTATTAGGCATGACAGGCATTCGCAAAGCATCTCAATCAAGTATTTATTATTTTACTTTGTCAATGATAATTCATTTTGTATGCTATTCACCTGTTTGCCTTGCTTTTTATATGAATGACACTAAAAAGGAAAGCATTTGTAAAGAATTAGTTTTTTTTTTTTTATAATCTTAGACCAGATGTTTAGTGAATATTTGTCATAAATTCTTCTTTAACTGATAAAATCTGTCATATTTTATTTAAAACGTGTTAAGTATATTTGTGGTAAGTGATAAATGTTTATCATTACTGTTTTAAATTGCAGCTTATGAATGGTAGCGGTGCACCTTTGTATTTGTTTAATTTTTTTCCATTGATTAATGCTCATTTAATTTATATTTCCCTATAGATATATACTTAATAAAGTGTTAGTTTTGTTTAAAAAAAAAACTTATTGTTTATTAATGTTCTAACTTCTGAATAAAATATTAATCGCTGTTTGTTTCCATTTAAATCAAAGAAGCGACATACCACGCCTACAAAAAAGTAGTTCTCAGAATGGGCGGGGCTAAAACATGGAACGCTAAAAAAATCATTGAGTAAACCAAATATGGGCGGAGTTTTAAAACGGATATTGATGGGCGGAGCTTAAAACTGTTATCGGATGGGTATCCGATAACACTTTAAAATATCATGTCAGCGTCTCCAATGTAAATGCGCTGTCGTGGCATAATAAAGTGTAATCTCAGATTGGCATGTGCAGTCTGTACAGGTGTATCAGTGAGGATACTTTCTGCCAACACTTGATTTTGGCTAAGAAGAGACTTCTTTTAAACTAAAATCACCTTAAAAGACGTTGCAGGCTAATCTGTGATTACAGTTTACGCACATGTATTAAACCCAGTTTTCCCGGAAGCCAGCTTGACTATATCAATGCTTGTTGCTGTTTGGTTTTATAGGGAGTTGATACAGGGGACACACAGGTAGTTTGTATTCTATGCATGGTGAACATGTAGCGTGGTAGATTAGATGTGAACATGTGTACTTAATGTTACTGTTATTTAAAATTGGACCGCTTTTTTATCTGCATTTTTTCGGTGCATGAACTGTGAGCGAAAATAACGCCTTATATTCATAAAAACCAACCCCTTTTCCGGACAATTCATATGCAAACCAATGCCATGCAGATAAATGTAATTCAATTCTTATAATTACAACATAATGGGTAAAAAAGCTGCAATTCATTGAACTATAAGGGTCTTAACAGACTTTAAGTCGCTTGTGTTTTTATCTCGTTTGAGTTTTGGTTTCAACTTTCTTTAATAACATAATATAAAAAATGTTTGCCCAACAATAATGTAATTTCACTATAAACAAATAGAAAACAACTTCGTTAAGATTCAAGCAATACATTTACTTCATTTGGCCTCTTGTTGATGAAAAAGTAGAACAGTTATAAATAAAATTAAATCACATACAGAGTGGGTTCACAGTGTCTATAACAAATGTCACATGAGCAGATTATCCAATCACAATGCAGCGTTTATTTGAAAATGTAAAAAAGTTGTAATTATATCCCCAAAAGAGGTTTCCATGCAACTATTTTGTTTTTATTTGGTGATGTTATTGTTTTATTTTTGATGTTATTACATTATTGAGTCTTTTATTTATAGTTTCTAGAACATAGTAACACTTTTTCTTACTCTCATCAAAAATGAAAGTTCAACACATTCTTTTGATTCTAACAATTTACATGTCATTAAGTTTTTTAGTAAATTAATATTTTCACCGTTTTATTTAAGATGCTTATGAACTTAACTTATGTTTAGTTTCAAAGTGTTCTGGTTACTTTTTTTTTGTTTGCAACTTGGTTTAACAGCTTTCCCACATAAGAAGCAAAGTGAAAATGGCTATGAGCAAACAGCATAAAACCAGAACAGCCTGTGAGTAACTCATAGTCTGTTCAGGTTTTTTATGCTGTTTGCTGCTCATCTGTATCTAAGGGTTGGAAATGAAACCTTTAAAACTTGAATTTAGTATGAAAGGTCTTAAATTAAATTTAACTTTCTAAGGGACAACAAATGCGTAATAATACGTATCTAAGTTCATTAATGAATATTCATCGTTTGAAATGTGTAACAATTTTTGTCGATTATTTAAAAAATATGTTGATTACAATATATCATGACGCAGTGGTAGTGCATAAGCTTTTTCTTCCAGAGGTCCCTGGTTTGAAACCTGGGAAAGATATAGTTTTTGCAAAAATCTTGTTTTGCAATTATTATTAATAAAGACTATTAAAAAAATTTGGAAACATATTTGATTACATATTTCAAAAATACAAAAAACTGTGACCCATTCCCTTTAATATTCGAAAAATAACAGCAACAACAAGATGTTTGTTGTATCGGCATGAAATTTTTTTTTTTTTTTTTTTTTCTTTTTTTTTTTTATTCAATATAATACATACAATGTATACATGTATATGATCATACAACATAGTGATTGTACAAAGCAATAAATTCAGACATGTTATACAAGATATGCTAATATATATATTTTTTTAAAGAGAAAAGAAATGAACAACTGAAGAATAGTTATGAAAAATGATGAGTTGTATAAAGTCGGAAGAAAGAATACTGGACTTGTGTGTTTTGTTGAACATTCACAATGATCTTATAAGATTGAAAAAAATATATATATTTTAGAAAGATAAACTAACATTAGAGTGAATTGTATATGAGCGGACAAACATTATGAGAATTTAATCCGATTCCATTTTTGTTCAAGGATTTGTAATCTGTCATTACTGAGGGCTATTTCTTTCTCAATTTGGATTTTTAGTTTAAGACTATGGACAAAACAATTAAAGTTTGGTACTTGTTTTTTGTACTTCATAATAAAGATAAAATATTTCATCATTATAAGAATAAAATTCACAATATTATTACAGTCTATTGATTTCAATGTGTTAATTCCGAAACTTACATTTAAGAAAGATAGTTTAACGTTTAGTTGCTGTTGTTCAAGAAAAGATGCTAATTGATTCCAAATAGGCTGGATGTGTTTGCACTCCCAAAAAAGATGTTCTATAGTTTCGATGTTTTCACTGCAGAAATCACACAGATTTGAATTAGATAATTTGCATTTAAAGAGATATTTATTTGTAGCTATAATTCTATGGATGTATTTATATTGAAAATTTCTCAGTGTGCTTTCAACAGTTGCTTTATATGGCATGGTAAATATGTGTTTCCAATTAAGTTCATGTTCTCCGAAAAGGACTTGCCATTTATTTTGGATTTTGGAGTTTTCTGTAGGGTTTTTAATTTGTAGTGTGTACAATATTTTATTTGTTTTGTTTTTTCTTCCAAGTATGTTTTCTACGAATTTTGTTTGAGTACATGGTGTATTATTTGTATTGATTTCAGATTTATTATGTATGGGTATGCTTTTGATTAGTGTGTAATACTTCAGGAAATTATTTAAAGGTATTCCGTATATGTAGCATATATCATCAAAAGAGTAAAAATCCTTAATTCTGAAGTCATATAATTGGTCGACATATTTAATGCTTCGTTCAAACCAATCTTTATAGAAAAACGTCTTATTGTTTGAAGTTATGTCTTTATTGTTCCATAAAATAGTTTTACTGCTGGTTTTGGTTTCAAGTTTATGAGTGACATCACTCCATGCTGATAGAACATCAGACAGAAATATGTTTTCGTTTGCAATTTCATGTAAGATAGTATTGCTGATGTTACATTCAAAGAGTAAGGAGTCACCATATTTTTTTAGGATTTTCTGGTAGAATAATTTCCATTTACTCGTATTGGAATTATCTAGGTATCTTTTAACCCAGCTGCATTTGATTGCCTTCACGAATGAGTCAATGTTCGTTAATTGGATACCTCCATTTTCTACGGATTGAATTAACTGAGTTCGTTTTATTTTATCAGGCTTACCGTCCCATATGAAATTAAATATTGCTGATTTTATATCGTTAATAACATCATTTGGTGGATTTGGGAGAACTGTTAATACATAAATTAATTTAGGAAGTGCAAACGTTTTCAATACTGTGTTTTTTCCGATTAGTGTAAGTTTACGGTGATGCCATGATTTTAAGCAGTTTTTAAAATTCTGCAATTTAGGAAGTATGTTTTTAAGAACTGTATCATTTTCATTATTTGTGAAAGTAATTCCTAACGTTGTGGCTTCATTGGATGTCCAATTAAATTTCATTTCTTTTTGATATTGGACATTACTTTGTTTTAATTTACCTACTCGTAGCACAGTACATTTACTTTTGTTTAGTTTAAGACCCGATATCATTCCGTAAAGGGTTAACGACTCTATGAGGTTATGGAAAGAATCGTAATTGTCGTTTAAAAAATAAGTTGCATCGTCAGCAAATAGGGACTGTTTGATTTCTTCGTCAGGTTCTAGTGATATGCCTTTTATGTGTTTATTTGATTGAATGTGATGTGATAGATACTCGATGCAAATAATAAATAGCGATGATGAGAGTGGACATCCTTGTCGAACCCCTCGTTCGATGTTAAAACTGTTTGAAAAGAAGCCATTGTTAATGATTATACTGTTAATATCGGTATAGAATAGTTTGACCCATTGAATGAGACTTTCACCAAAGTTCATATTTTCTAAGCAAGACAACATAAATGAGTGATCAAGCGAATCGAATGCCTTTTCAAAGTCTGCAAAGAATATTAGACCAGGATTATTTGAATTGTTGAAATAGTTTATGCATTCTTGGATAAGACGAACGTTTTCACCAATGTAACGTCCTTTTATGAAACCAGATTGAGATTTTGAAATGATTGATGGTAATATTTTTTAAATTCTGTTTGCTATACTTTTAGTTGCAATTTTATAATCATTGTTTAGTAAACTAATTGGGCGCCAGTTCGATAAGGATTCTAAGTTTTTTCCAGGTTTTGGAATGAGTGATATTATACCTTGTTTTTGAAGCGTATTTAAGTTTTCATTATTATATGAATAGTTTAGTGAATTAATTAAATGTGTTTTGATATCATTCCAAAATATTTTATAAAACTCAATGGTGATACCATCAGAACCTGGACTTTTGTTATTTTGCATTTCTTTTAGTGCTAATCCACATTCATATTCATTTAGTAATCCGTCACACAATAGTTTTTCTTCTTGATTTAAAGCGTGTTGTGTATTTTTAAAAAGGGTGTTATTTTCAACATTTTTTCGTTTATAGAGGGTTTCGAAAAATAAACGTTGTTCTTCTAGTATTTCAGTTCTGTTTGTTATATCTTTGCCATTGACTACTAATTTGTGTACAGTTTTTTGTTCACTTCTACGTTTTTCAATGTTTGCGAAGTATTTTGTATTTTTTTCATTGTGTTCAACATGCTGTGCACGCGCTCTTAGTAGTATTCCATTGAGTTGTGTATGATAGATTCCATCTAGTATTTGTTTTTTTAATGTTATTTCATTTTCAATGTCGGTGGTATCATTTGTGTTTGTTTGATGCAATTGTTTTTCAAGTGTTTCAATGGTTTTGATGGTTTCAGTTTCAAGTTTATGTGTTTCTTTTTGTTTAAATGATGTGTATCTAATTGTTGTGTTACGTATATTTCCTTTAATTACTTCCCATAAGGTGTTTGGGTTTGCATCTTTATTATTTTGAACTGTATTTAATATTTCCTGTTTTATTTGTGTTTGATATTGTGTATCTAATAAGATGCTGTTGTTAATTTTAAAGTATCCTGGGCCTCTTTCAGGTTGTATATTGTGCAGTTTAAGTTCAACTAGAGAGTGGTCAGTCATAAATCCTGGTTTTATGTTACATGTGTCAATAATGTTGCAAAGAGACTCAGAAATTAAAAAATAGTCTAATCTACAAAATATTGTTGGTTTTGTGTTTGAGTGCCAGGTGAATTTGCTTTCGTTTGGATATACTGTGCGCCAGATGTCTATTATATTGTAGTTTTCGATTATGCTGTTTAAAATGATTCTATTTTTAGGATGGGTATACAGGTTTCCTTTCTTTTTATCTAATAATGGGTTCAGGACAGTATTGAAATCACCACCGATTATAATGTTTTTATCTTGGTTATTAATTATAAAGGATTGTAATGTTTCGTAAAATGTGGAATCATCTATGTTAGGACCATAGATGTTGATTAATGTTAATTGTGTTTCATGTATTTTGATATCTATACTTGCTAGTCTGCCAATTATTATTTCGTTAAAATTATCGTCTGTGATCCCTGTATTGTTTTTAATTAGAACGGCAGTGCCTTGTTTATTAGTATGTTGTCCACTGAGATAGATATCTCCGTCCCATTCATCTTTTAAGGTTTGTGCTAAAGTATGTGTCAAGTGACATTCTTGTAGTAGGCATACATTATATTTTTTATCGTCTAACCATTTGAATATTTTTATTCGTTTATTTGTGTTATTAAGCCCTTTTACATTCAAAGTACATATTTTTATCATTTAAAGAGGTGGAGGGTGATTTAAATGATAGTTTGTGTGTGATTGTCCAGTTAGTTTCTATTTTTAAATATGTCCAGTTGCTTTCCATTATAAGACATAAGATGTACATACATACAAGCAGAAAAAGAAAATAAAAAATATGGAAACATGAAGATGAATGTTCCATAGAAATGAAGAAGTATGAAAAATAATGACAAAAGTGAGAGAGAGAAAAAAAACAATAAACAACTAGTCCCAAATAGAGACACAAAAAGCGCACTTCCGTACACTGGAAATACACAAAAATGAAATAGATATAATTAATAATAAAGAATAAAACAGAACATATGCAATTCAGTGTAAATTTAACACAGGACATTTCATATTCGAATATTAATGTTTTATTGCTTAGCTATTGTATACTTTCTTATAATATTAAGAAGTAGATGTTAAAAGTTAATCAGTTAACATTTGAATTATTTTATTTTTTTAAAAGGGTACATGAATAATATTTAAGAGTTTATAAGCGAGGTCGTTTTACATTTCATATGCACACAACAATTACATAGTAATTCTCATATCTTGTAACAATATATTTTTATAATATGATAAATGAATCTGGTTAAACAAAAGTTGGTTATATGCATTGGACAATGACATATACGAAATCAAGGATTATAGTCATATTCAAACAGCAGTTTTTAATAGAAATGAAATTTAATAGAAACATATACTTTTTGTTTTTCAGGACATAGACCTAGATGAAAATTTATTGGAAGACTGATTGGTCAACTGTGCTTGTAGACGGAAGTGGCATTGTGATCATTATATGGGAAACAAGTTTTGAAATTGCATGACTGTGTTCATAGAGCTGATGATTTGATTTCAAGTTACATACGAGGTTTACAAGTGATGCGAATCTTGAGTTGTGCTTATTACTATCTTTTCAGTGCTTATTGTTTAACCCCTTGGGACAATGAAATACATATATTTTGTGAGAATTTGAAACAGATACATTGTGTTTGAAATCATTTCATTCAGAGCTTATGTATGTTTTAAGTTTTGATGGAACTGGGTGATTAATGCATGTGCAATTAATTGATACATATTGATACAAACTGTTATAGTGAAGTTTATACTTAAATTACATTTCACGTGTGAGGTATGGGGAAATTTACCAAATCAAGTTTTTATTGCAGTGATATGATTCGAAAATGGCCAGGGTCTATGGAAAATGTTGAGAAAAACTAATAATAGTTTCTTAAAGTCAGCCAAAACTTAAAACATCTATGTAACAACACATATTTGAACTTATTTCCATTATATGGCATTTAGTTACCAATCATAATCACGATGTAAAAACTATGTTATTGAACTTAAACTCTTGAAAGAGTGGGTCTGTGTAGTTATATTGTACATAGTGACATCACATTTGTGTGTTTGGAATATTCATATATATGATAGCATCCGTTGGTATGATTTTGTTTATTACAATTTGCAATGTGTGCTTCACAGTTATGCGTTGTATGTGTGATACAATCCATTGTTTTTCATCGTTTAAACAAATCTCAATACTTTGTGTTGTTTTTTAGGTAAAAGAATAAGAAGCCATGTTCAATACCACTGAATACAATAAAATAAGCGACTTACTGAAATTTATGTTGAGCAATGTTGCAATTGTCTTGGATGAATGTTACATTATTCTTTTAGTATATATGATTTTACATATATTTGTTTGTTTTTATCTAATTATGAAATATTTAAGTTTTGTTCTAATGATGAATGTATTAAATAATATTTTTGAGTCTTGAATCCAAAATGAGCATTATTGCAAAATGTATAATTGTTTGGACAAAGCATGTTTCAATAAATTAAAATTATGCATTTATAATATTTCTTGCTGACTCAGTTTTGAATAAGGATTAAACAATCTTAAGAAAATACAAATAAAATGACGGCCTTGGTGGAGGGGGGGGGGGAGTTTGATTCAAGCCTTTATTCAAGCTGTTATCATTGGTTGCAGTGTACATTATATTTATTTATGTATAATGACTATACATCACATGTGAATGTTATATCACACATATTTTGGCTATAACTGTAGCATATTGAGGAAGGATATACTAAATAAAGTTGAAAATACAAATAGGACGTTTTTGTTTACTTGATGCTCGTCCTATATTATAATGACCTCACTAAAGAGGTAAAATTATATAATTTTAATCTTATAATCATGTGTTTCTAAACTAGTTTTTTACCTTGCCTGTTAGCTCAGTAAAGGACTGGCTACATATGGTCACGGCTTTCCATACACTGCACTGTCAGATAACTTGAGCATGATATGACTTTAATGTAGAATGTTATGTTATTCCAAAGTTCGATATACTATAAAAGCACGTTATTAGGTTCCGCCCACCAGTTTTGTTCTAATCTCACAGCTTTATCATGTATCGCATTTCAGAAAGAAACTGGCGTATGGTGAAATGTCCTTGCAATATCATGAATACTATAATTCAACACCAGCCACCATTGAGAAACCTTCATGTAAAAAATTGATCTCAACTTTTGTCTCTTTCATTGTAGATCAAAACTAAATGCGACATTTTTATGGAAGAATTATGTCTAAAGATATGTTAATTTTCGTTCTTTTATGACGAGTTCATGGCTGCATTTCATCTCATATCTCTTTGCTTTTACGTTCATGTATGCTGCTTCTATAATGATATTCGATCATGCCTAAATACAGAAAATTATATTTGACAAAGAAAAGAAAGAATGATTACATTGTGATTTGTACGTATTTGACATCCTTATTGACCTGGAAATAAACAAACCAATATTTTTAACGTCTTTCTTGTTTAGGAGTTTTATTTTGCTTGTTTGAAAAATATTCATAGTATTGTTTTGAATCTCTGACATTTTTTAAATTGTTATTTTCTCAAACGCAGTAAAAGTTGAGGACTGACAGTATGAATTGGTTTTCAGTTTGTCGATTCCATTGATGTGATTTTCTGACGGTGGTTTTCTATATCAGTGGTTTTCAGAAAATGTAAGATTTCTTTTTGACTTTTGATTCTCTGTATGTGGTAATCAAGCTTTCGGTGTTCTAACAGTGGTGCGTATATTATTTGTGCTTTATACGATAAGTTGTATTTTATCTTTCATTTCTGTAATATAGTGTTCAGATTTTCGGTGCTATGTACTTGTATGTGGTTTTCAAACAGTCGGCCTTTATATGTAGCTTTAAGAATGTCTGTCATTTAATAGGGACTTAAAGTTTTTATCCTCAGTATATGGTTGTCAGACTTTCTGTTATTGTCTGTGGTTTTCAGACAATCGATTTTCCATATGTGATGTTCAGACTGTTATTTCTCTATCAATAATTTTTTAATGTCAATTCTTCATTTATAGTTTTCAGACAGTTGGTTCTCTATCAGTTATTTTCTGAACGTCGATTCTCTATCTTTGATGGTCAGACTGTCTGTTCCCTACAATTTATTTTTTAAACGTCGATTTTCTACCGGTGTTATTTTGAACGTCGTTTTTTTATTCTTGGTTTTCATAATGTCGTTATTTTTAGCGAGGCTGTTTTCGGAGAAAACCCGAGGTATTGTCATAGCCTGCTCGCCGTCCGCCGGCGTCGTGCTAAAACCTTTACATTGGCTCTAAAATCAAAGTGCTTCCATCTACAACTTTGAAACTTCATATGTAGATGCACCTTGATGAGTTCTACACGCCACACCTATTTTGGGTTTCTAGGTCAAAAGTCAAGGTCACTGTGACCTCTAAAAAAATTTTAAATTCTGACAAGCTTTCGCAGCCGAGCGTGGCACCCGTTATGCGGTGCTCTTGTTATATTTAGCTTTCAGAACGTTGATTTTCGGTGACTTTTAAGAATCGATTCTATATGTGGTTTCAGACTTCCAGTTGTCTATTTGAAGTTTTCCGAATGTCTCTATATGTAACTTTCGGACTGTCAATTCTCTATTTGTGACTTTCAGACTGTCACTTGTCTATTTGTGGCTTTCAGACTGTCACTTTTCTATAGTGGCTTTCAGACTATCGCTTCTCTATTTGTGGCCATATAATGTATATTCTCTTATTTGTTGCTTCCAGACTGTCGGCTCTCTATTTGTGGTTTGCAGAATGTCGGTTCCCTATTTTGTGGCTTTCAGACTGGATATTCTCTATGTGTTTCTTACAGCTGTCTATTCTCTATTTGTTGCTTTCAGACTTTTGGTTTTCTATTTGTTGCTTTCAGGCTGTCGGTTCTCTATTTGTGGCTTTAAGACTTTCGGTTCTCTGTACTTTCTTTATTTGTGCCTTTTAGACTGTCGATTCTCTATTTGTGGCTTTCAGACTGTCGGTTCTCTATTTTCAGCTTTAGGAGTTTTGATTCTCTGTGTGTGGTATTCGACTGACGTTACTTTATCAGTGATTGTCAGAATGCCGTTTTTCTATCCTTGGTTTTCATAAAGTTGACTTTTTCTCAGTGGTTTTCAGAGTGTCCGTTTTTCTATTTGTGCTTTTCGGAATTTCGGTTCTCTATTAGCGATTTTCCCCCAAACTACCGGGTTTTTATATGTCGCTCTTAGACTTTCGGTTCTTTATCAGTGTTTTTCAGAATGTCAGTTTTCTTTATATACATTTCGACTATCGCTGCTTTCAGAATGTCGGTTCTCTGTCTGTTGCGTTCAGAATTTAGGTACATCTGGCTTTTAGAATATTGTCTGTCTATCTGTGTATTTCAAACTTGAGGTTTTCTCTTAATTTTGTTTTCCGAATGTTGATTCTCTTTCATTGGTTTTCAGACTGTCAGTTCTCCATAAGTGGTTTGTAGACCATCGTTTTTTTAACTTTGGTATTCAGACTGTCGTTTCTCGATATCGGGCGATCATACTTTCCCTAAACTATATATGGTGTGCTCTCTTTCTGACGTGTGAACTCTAGGTTTTTCTATCTGTGGTTTTCTGGCTGCCAAATCTCCATATGTGATATTCGTACCTTCTGTTCTCTATCTGTGGTATTCGGACTGTCGGTTTTCTATCTGAGGTATTCAGACTGCCGAATCTCCATTACCTTCTGTTCTCTTTCTTTTTTTTGACTGTCGGATCTCTGTGTGTTATATCGGAGACAACAACAAATAATGATAATTAATAAATGCAACTGGTAAAAACTAGACTTTGTCGTTTAAGTGACAACCCCTCCCCCCCCCCGCCGCATGTCGCAATATGCAGTTATTAGATACAAATAAAATGTTAACCAATGCATCGTGGCCAATTACGACCGCAAGGGGACTTTTTTTAAAGTGAACAAGTTACAATGTTACTTACCAAATACACTTCTGTTCCAGAGAGAAGTAGTTATTTTGATATACATTCGATGTATACAGATATAAATAATTTGACCTCTTGGATGTGGCCAGTACGTTACATACCAAATTTTATACCTCTGTGGTTTCCGACACGTTTTTTTGGTTATAGTGTATATACAAAATGCTGATGCAATATTATGACTCAGTTGAATAGAGGGCATAACTTTTGTAATTTGAAACTCATGAAGATAAACATCGCACGTCAAGCATTCATATCCCTATTGTGTTATGTACAATACCGGGAAGATTTCATCAAGTGTAACAATGCGCGACTAAAGGAACAAGGAAAATGTAGAATTCGCGTTCTGAATGCGAAGAATGGTATTCGGTTTCCATTAACCTGGTAGGTAGAACAATTTACTTTTAATTATACACACCATCTTAATTAAAATTCAAACTGAATACAATTAAACTATCTTTATTTTAGAGCAAAATCTTTTTTTTTCATTAAAATCATTCTTACGTTAAACAAATCACTAACCAATTAATTATAATCTAAAAAATATGGACATTTAACAATGTTATGTCACGTCTGTTTTTCTATGAATATTGTGCTAGTTCTATGCATATTTATGCAGAAAGTATTATGTTCACAGTCTGTTGTTAATCGGTTTCATTTGCGGATAGCATTACAAGTTTGTACTCATTAATAACGAATACTAGTTTAGAAAAGTATTACTTTTGTATATCAATATATGGAACGCTGTTCTTATTTTTTTTAAATTTATTTAGACTTTAACATAGTTCATCTTCAGTCCTAACCATGCAATAATACACATATCAAAATGTCGTGTAAAGATGAAAATATCGTATATTAATAAGTAATGTACATACAATCTAACATGATACATGACAGTAGTTTGGATAAAATCGCATTTTTACAAAATATTGATGTGACAGGGTAACTAACATGATGTTTATATTTATGGAAATAAACTATAATCGACAACTTTCGCATACCATGTGGATTATTATGCTAATTATGCTAATAATAAAAGTAACAAATAGCACACATATTTTGCATATTCACATATATAACTTATGGCAGCAAATTCAACAATCAAGTCTGTTTTAAATGTGTATAAAGATACAATTCTATTTTAAGTTATATCAAATAAATGTTTGAACATGAACAATGTTTAATATATTATTAATAGCTAACATAAGTGAAATTTAAATGTTTTCATGCGTTTTTATTTATTTTTATGCGCAAAAGTCCGGATCGATAACATCGCAACAGATTAGCTGCAGCCGGAAGATCCGCATTTAGAGCAATATCGACTTGAAACACTGACAGCTGGAGCACATTTCTTACTAAACCTCCAAGTGGAACACCAACAAGTATATCATCGACAGCTAGAGCACTTCTAGAATCACATGTATTCTATTATTCGACAACACTCACATGTCGGAAAGAAGCTACTGGGGTGATGGGTATGCAACGGCAAAAACACCTGAAAGAACTCCATAATATGTGGATCTACAGTAAGTTCGGTTTTAAATAAGTAATATTTAATATTATATAGTAATATTTAACAGTTCTAGTAGTAGTAGTAGTAGTAGTAGTAGTAGTAGTAGTAGTAGTAGTAGTAGTAGTAGTAGTAGTGGTAGTAGTAGTAGTAGTAGTAGTCGTAGTAGTAGTAGTAGTAGTGGTAGTAGTAGTAGTAGTAGTAGTAGTAGTAGAAGTTGTAGTAGTAGTAGTAGTAGTAGTTGTAGTAGTGGTAGTAGTAGTAGTGGTGGTAGTAGTAGAAGTTGTAGTAATAGTATTAGAAGTTGTAGTAGTAGTAGTAGCAGTAATAGTGGTACTAGTAGTAGAAGAAGTTGTAGTAGTTTTAGTAGTAGTAGCAGTAATAGTAGTGGCAGTAATAATAGTATTAGTAGTAGTAGGATAAGTAGTAGTAATGCTACTTCTAGTAGTAGTTGTAGTAGTTATACCCCCACAAACGAAGTTTAGGGGTGGTATATAGGAGTGAGCTTGTATGTCGGTCGGTCGGTCGGTCTGTCTGTCGGTCGGTCGGTCCGTGTTAAGTGTCCGCTCTCTAATTCAAGTTGTTTTCATCTGATCTTCACCAAACTTGGTCAGATGTTGTATCTAGATGATGTCTAGGTCAAGTTCGAATATGGGTCATGACGGGTCAAAAACTAGGTCACGGGGTCACTTAGTGCGTTTAAAACATTGGGCATGGTGTCCGCTCTCTAATTCAAGTAGTTTTCATCAGAGCTTCACCAAGCTTGGTCAGAAGTTGTATCAAGGTAATGTGAAGGTCAAGTTCGAACATGGGCCATACCGGGTCAAAAACTAGGTCACGGGGTCACTTAGTGCGTTTTAAACATTGAGCATGGTGTCTGCTGTTTTTTGTGAAGACGACATGCAAAATATTCTGTGTCAATGCGGCATGTGGGGGTTTTTGTCAGGTCTGGTACAAAGCTCTAGTTGTTGTTGTATTAGTATTGTAGTAGTAGTTATACTTGAAAACTGTATCAAATTATGCTGAGTCAGTAAAAGCCGTTTAAAGAATTAATCTTCTAAGTATCATATTCAATGGTCAACGAAAAATCAAGGATACAAGTTCGATATTTTGTATTATATAACATCATCTTGTTCACATCCGTAATTTCAAGTGCAACTTAGGGCCACTCACTGCAGACGCAATAGAACGACAACGCCAGGGCCTACGGAGCTGCCCCAGGAATGAACAATTTGCAGCATGTTAGATAATCACATTTAGCTATACCATTAAGCATGCGTTAAGGCGTGCAAAAGGTATTTTATTACCATTTTAAATGTATTGGTATCGTTTCAGAATTCTTTACCTTATAAAGAAGAGTCAAGAGAAATATGCATGCTTACGAACATCCTTGGATACGACCAAGAACAGAGAGAGGCCCGAGTAGAAGCATACAGTCTGACTGCTATTCATCAGTGCAATGATAAAAAGACGTTATCGGCTCAGGCAGCAAGATTGAAGGTGTTGCAGGCAGACTTGAGAGAGACTTTGATGTTATGCATGAAGCGACGAATGTCATATGTGTCGAGTCCGGTACGGATGCTGCGAACGCATTCTCTTCCAAAACCATATTAAGACTTGATACTGCGCATTCTACACAGGCATTTTGTAGACTAAAGAAAGAAATAGTTCTCTTGGATTGTCCAAAAGCAATACTAAATTCGATAACTCTGAAGAGCACGTTGAAGATCAATTGAGTAGCGACCTTTATTATGAGCAAATGAAGGGTGATTCCATCCATGAAGGTGATGTGATAAAACGGCGTTCTGGTCCGGCGTGCTCAGTAACGGATGGGACACTTGAGTATGATTATGTCCATGTTCTTCTCTGCCACATTCCAAGCATACTACAACACTGGGCAAAAAGGTATCGCCAATGGCCACCACAGAACATCGTGCAGAGGATCGAGTCTATGGGGGGATTCGTTATCCCTGTAGGCTTTTTTTATAAACAACCTGTAGCAAGATGAGTTGCAGATAACTGGTTAGATACCACATTTTAACTAACTCTTTTGACCTGTTAATTTCTTTCAGCTTTCAGCTCAATTCAACAGTAAAAAATGCGCATAATATCACTTTAACACTCAAAGAATAAAGATCCATCCGTCTTATACATCGTTCACTGTTGTTTCCAATTAAGGTAGGCAAACCGACTGAACTATGCATCTTGAGCTGTTAAATACCACTGAAATATATCATAATTGGTGAATGCGATCCGTTTCGTAATAGTACTGGTCAATTGACGCAATCAATGGGGAATGTCGACAGAATTCATTCATAACGATTTTGCTACTTCTACTGATTCTCCCACCCCCGCTAAAAATGTCCCCTGGGATTTTTAATGTTATGAAATCTAACATTTTAAATATCGTTTACAAAAACGAGACATATGTTTCAAGCATCAGGCAACGTGTTTATACATACTTTTAACAATATTATCTTATTTGTGAAAAATAATACTGTCATAACCATCGATGTGCCTCTTTAACACTCTGTTATTCCGGCATGACACATGAGGTATCTGAATTTAATAGTGCATGCGATATTTATCATTGCAATCGCTTTATTATAGTACAAATTGCTACTAATGGTTTAATTTCCTTCATTTTCAATTAAACGCTATAATTCTGATTTAATCATCTTACCACCTAATATAAGTTCATTTCAGAATTGAATAGCTTTTACTGCATGTCTTCGTTTTATGAACTGTCGGGTAAATAACCAATAATTTGCATAAACGCCGACTATATTTACTAATAATAACTTTTGTAAAGGTGTCCAACTTACCTCATATGTATACAGATAAGTCCAATCGTATGTTGTAGTTACTTTACTCCATCTTTGTCTCTCAGACCGGGACACAAATTTAACTTCTGTCCTGAAAAAACCAATGTCCCCAAAATCTATTTTTTCGGCGTAGCTGTATTAAGCCAGCTTTTCACCTTACCTGACCTTTGTAGGTGTGTCACTATTGTATTAAATGCGTCAATCATCATTCAGTAGGGCTGGTGCTATGATACATATTTCGCTTACACTCGCTCAGTTGTGCTGTGAACATTATTACTGTTTAAAGTTCTCAGTTGCGCTTGGCTTATTGCGAAAGTTTGCAGTGGTGTATGCATATGTTACTTCAAACATACTTTCTTCGTTTGCATTATTTGTTTTGTTTCGGTTACAGTGACATTTTTCATCTAAACCTGAGCCTGATGATGCTAGCCTGATGATGTTAGCCTGATGATGTTAGCCTGATGATGTTAGCCTGATGATGTTAGCCTGCTAGCCTTATTTATAAGTTATTCGGCAAATATTTACAGTTGGTAACGCTCGTACATATGCATCATTCATGCATATATGTTATGCTAATGAGAAAGATTATTTGTGTAACAAGATCACATGAGTGAAGTAGATTTTAAAAAATATACCTCTAAGTTACTTCTATGTTGTCATTTCTCTCGTGAAACACGTTCAAGAATCAAACCAAGCGGGAATAAAGGACACAGATCAAGCGTTTAATTTATGAGTTCCCTAGTATCATGTCTATGTCGCGAGCTCTATGTGATGTACACAGGCAACACGTTCATTCGTCTTCGACCTATACGCATTCATATTTAATTCACCCGAGATAATTACAAACTCGTAGATCAACTTTTTTCCGGTAACCAAAATTAAATAAAAATACAAACTAAACGCACTATTTTGTAACTTACTGCCGCGCCCTAATTGAGAGCGAATACAATAAATAACAAGTAACTATTCCTAATATAACAGATCAGTCAAATATATAGCAAAGTCGAATTAGAATGAATGACAATGCTTAAATATGGCTTAACAATTTTAACAAACACCGCCATATTTCTGTGATGTCAGAACGTTCTAATTGACTTAACGTCATTGTCTAAGATAAGTTCATATCAATTGCTGCAATGATTGAATCCATAGACTCAAAGAGGCGACCGCATATAAGAAAATTGAGGCAATGTATTCGAATGAATAATAAGCCCCCCCCCCCCCAAACAATTGCATCATATCTTATCAGAAAATGTATAATAGAGAATGGCGTATTATCTCTTCCTTGATGGAAGGAATGTTTTAACATAAAAAAGACATATCTCATAAACAATGATGTCATTTCTCATCGTTATAATCTATGTATGCTTAAGACAATTGAAGTTAAAATTATATATTTTCGTGTTTGTGTTACGTCAACTTGTTGCCATGTTTTATCGGTAAATTGACGCAAACTATCTCGATGGCACAAAATCACGTGCCCGTTTGACACTACTGCAGGGCGAGGTCCCCCGAAAGATATCGGATAAACTTGTAAAACGGCATGTAGCGCATGTAGGGATGGGCTTTTCTTACGTCTTTTGCATTTTACGGGCAATAACTTACTGAAATGACATCCAAAGCGATTGAGAATGGTATCGAAGTATTGGTTGTAAATAAATTATCTGTCTATTAAATAACCTGGTAGTTGGGCAAAGGTCGGTCGATTTCATATGGAACTTCATTATAATATAAAGTTCGACATATGCACAGCTGGTTACAATAAATATTTTACAAATAATAGTTCTTACGAGAGATTATTTCTAGTAGTTCAACTGAATAACACATAGTATATCCAACAAAGAAGTCATTTTACCGATGTCGCTTCCTGACGTTTGCATGTATTCATAACAGTTGACCAGCATATCAAGTAAAGCATTTTTCTATTGGTTTACGCCTTTTAACTAGGAGTTGTTGTATTGTACAAGACCAACTTAGTCCACTGTCAATACAACATCAGACCGCAAAACTGTATGATAAAAGATTTGTGTATATCAGGCTAGAAGTGTAAACGAACATTTTATATAGGTATATAAGTATTTAACTCAATCAGGTGAATTTACAAATGTGCAATAACATGCAATCACAACACATTTTGACACAAATGCAAATGTCAAAACAGCTAGTCGAGGGGAAATTATAAAGCATAACACATATGCGAATATTTACTAAAAATATATATTTCTCTCTGTATTAATCCCTTTACCAGTTGTCATGTTCGACTTGCAGTCCTTATTTCTTGAATGATAAATATTTAAAATCAAATGAATTTATTTTATTATTTTGAAAACCCAGTGCAATTTCGTTAACAATAGCGCCATTTTATACCTGGGCGATTTTCATTCCAAGTCACATAATTAAGCCAATTCAGTCTTGTATCCAATACAGGGAATTCTTAATGCATTTGTGATGATATTCAATGAAAGCCAACCCATTATTATTTATAAATCATACAAACAAACAACACTATCTGTTCATTTTAGAACGCGTTTTAATGCGTCTTAACGAACTCAATGCGTCTGATATTAGCGTAGTCAGCACTAGAATAAGAGGTGAACAGAATATTGACTTTCCGTGCGAGAGATGGGTGAAGGATGCTAGTGAATATTGTAAACCCTTGGCCGCCCATCATCACCTGAAATATATATACAAGTCATCATTGTACTTAAATCATACGGTATAACACCTAATGGAATAAACTAGCCTGTATCCCACCTTGTTGAATATACCTGTCGCGTGCACGGACTACTTTTTATTCTACCACTGAATGTTTTTTCATAACAAATCTCTAGAGTCGAGAAAACTTTAGCTTTAAAATTATACGACTTTCAAACTTTAGATCTAGTCAAGGGACATAATTTTTTCGCCATCCGTATAATGAATCAGCTAATTGATGGCGTCATAAAATGACATACTTATTGCGTCATTTTCCAAAAATATGTGATGTCATCTTTTTGTGTGCACGAAACTAGTATGCGATGTCTGGGAATAAAACATTGAAGGCGCGCATTTCGTGTAAATTTATCCTGGATGTAATTATGAAAAAGTGCATATTCTATAGACTACTTACCTCGGATGGAACCGGTGAGACGAAGAACTTAGATCTACATGTATATCTAGCTTATTCGTGTTATTGATGTTCAAAATGTGCGTGCCTATTTGGACGCGAAATTGTGTGTGTAGAACATATTGATGGGTGTGTATTTTGGTTCAGTAGTCTATTCGAATTGTTTTGCTTTTGGATGTAAGTAAACGTAAGGGTATTTTCTTTGATGAATAAACTTTGTATTTGTTATTTTATCAAAGAAAGTCTATTCAGTAAGAATAACCCGTTTGCGACAAGTGTTTCAAAGTTTAGGTAATAGAATTGTGACGGATTATCTCGTGTTGGGTCCCAAACAACAGGATGTGAAGGCTAGATCTAGACGCCATCAAAATCTGCAGCGTCCATAAAAAAATAAGGCGAGTATAGTTTTTTGATAATTTATGTTTAGAACGACTCGGTGTGTAAATCTACATGTATGTTGACATCGACATCATTTTGCCAGGAGCAATCGCCGCCATATTGGATTTTGATCGTTTTCTTTTGAAAATAAAATGTATTATATTTACGTAAAATCTTCTTTTCGCGGTCGTCATGTGTTACAATTTGCATGCTGCGTAAAATTGAATCGAGGCATATGGTGATATTTTTTCTCGTTTTACAGTTTTTGTGTGAAATGTTTTAAGACAATGTTGCGTACCTGAACAAATACATGCTTTATCACTACGCATGGTAACATTCGTGAGATTTAAAGCGTTTTTAATTTAATTTAAATTATTGTTAAGGTTATTAGAATTCGCCAAGGCTCGCGCTCTCGGCGTTCTAAGCCTTGCAACATTAACTTCTCTGTATTCAACGCTAACTTAGTATTCTCTATGTTTTCCTACAAAATGCACTAAACAACTGATTTCTTTTGAGTTCGGTTATTGTTTTCGGTGGTCTGAGTTGTATTTCCGCGGACAAATAAGTATCTGTCAATAAACACTTACGTAAAAAGTTAAGACTTATTTAATTATAACGTATTTAAGTCACCCATTCCGGTACAGTACTAGTATTATTTTAAATGAACAGCTCTCTGAGAAGACAGGGCTTAATGCATGTTCGTAAAGTGCCCTAAAGTGGATTTAAAACCAAATTCTTTTACAGAGTAAAGTGCTATCCCTGATAAGTCTGTATGGACTGCACATGCTAATCTTGAACGATACTTAACGCACATGCTCAAAGCTCTGTTTTACCATATGGACTCCACATTCTAATCTTGAACGATACTCAACGCACATGCTCAAAGCTCAGTTTTACCATATGGACTGCACATTCTAATCTTGAACGATACTTAACGCACATGCTCAAAGCTCTGTTTTACCATATGGACTCCACATTCTAATCTTGAACGATACTCAACGCACATGCTCAAAGCTCTGTTTTACCAGTATGGACTGCACATTCTAATCTTGAAAGATACTTAACGCACATGCTCAAAGCTCAGTTTTACCAGTATGGACTGCACATTCTAATCTTGAAAGATACTGAACGCACATGCTCAAAGCTCAGTTTTACCAGTATGGACTGCACATTCTAATCTTGAAAGATACTGAACGCACATGCTCAAAGCTCTGTTTTACCATATGGACTCCACATTCTAATCTTGAACGATACTTAACGCACATGCTCAAAGCTCTGTTTTACCATATGGACTGCACATTCTAATCTTGAACGATACTTAACGCACATGCTCAAAGCTCTGTTTTACCATATGGACTCCACATTCTAATCTTGAACGATACTCAACGCACATGCTCAAAGCTCTGTTTTACCAGTATGGACTGCACATTCTAATCTTGAAAGATACTTAACGCACATGCTCAAAGCTCTGTTTTACCATATGGACTGCACATTCTAATCTTGAACGATACTCAACGCACATGCTCAAAGCTCTGTTTTACCAGTATGGACTGCACATTCTAATCTTGAAAGATACTTAACGCACATGCTCAAAGCTCAGTTTTACCAGTATGGACTGCACATTCTAATCTTGAAAGATACTTAACGCACATGCTCAAAGCTCTGTTTTACCATATGGACTGCACATTCTAATCTTGAACGATACTTAACGCACATGCTGAAAGCTCAGTTTTAACAGTAAGGACTGCACATGCTAATCTTGAATGATACTTTACGCACATGCTCAAAGCTCAGTTTTACCAGAGATAGACTGTACATGCTAATCTTGAAAGATACCTAACGCACATGCTAAAAGCTCAGTTTTACCAGTATGGACTGCACATGCTAATCTTGAATGATACTTTCAGCACATGCTCAAAGCTCTGTTTTACCAGTATGGACTGCGCATGCTAATCTTGAAAGATACTTAACGCACATGCTCAAAGCTCAGTTTTACCAGTATGGACTGCACATGCTAACCTTGAATGATACTTTACGCACATGCTCAAAGCTCTGTTTTACCATGGACTGCACATACTAATCTTGAACGATACTTAACGCACATGCTGAAAGCTCTGTTTTACCAGTATGGACTGCACATTCTAATCTTGAAAGATACTTAACGCACATGCTCAAAGCTCAGTTTTACCAGAGATGGACTGCACATACTAATCTTGAAAGATACCTAACGCACATGCTCAAAGCTCAGTTTTACCAGTATGGACTGCACATGCTAATCTTGAATGATACTTTACGCACATGCTCAAAGCTCTGTTTTACCATATGGACTGCACATTCTAATCTTGAACGATACTTAACGCACATGCTGAAAGCTCAGTTTTACCAGTATGGACTGCACATGCTAATCTTGAATGATACTTTACGCACATGCTCAAAGCTCTGTTTTACCATATGGACTGCACATTCTAATCTTGAACGATACTTAACGCACATGCTGAAAGCTCAGTTTTACCAGTATGGACTGCACATGCTAATCTTGAACGATACTTAACGCACATGCTCAAAGCTCAGTTTTACCAGTATGGACTGCACATTCTAATCTTGAAAGATACTTAACGCACATGCTCAAAGCTCAGTTTTGCCATATGGACTGCACATTCTAATCTTGAATGATACTTTACGCACATGCTCAAAGCTCTGTTTTACCATATGGACTGCACATTCTAATCTTGAACGATACTTAACGCACATGCTGAAAGCTCAGTTTTACCAGTATGGACTGCACATGCTAATCTTGAATGATACTTTACGCACATGCTCAAAGCTCTGTTTTACCAGTATGGACTGCACATTCTAATCTTGAAAGATACTTAACGCACATGCTCAAAGCTCAGTTTTACCATATGGACTCCACATTCTAATCTTGAACGATACTCAACGCACATGCTCAAAGCTCTGTTTTACCATATGGACTGCACATTCTAATCTTGAACGATACTTAACGCACATGCTCAAAGCTCTGTTTTACCAGAGATGGACTGCACATACTAATCTTGAACGATACTCAACGCACATGCTCAGAGCTCAGTTTTACCAGTATGGACTGCACATGCTAATCTTGAACGATACTTTACGCACATGCTCAAAGCTCTGTTTTACCATGGACTGCACATGCTAATCTTGAACGATACTTTGCGCACATGTCAAGCTCTGTTTTACCATATGGAGTGCAGATGCTAATCTTGTACGATACTTTGCGCACATGCTCAAAGCTCTGTTTTGCCATATGGACTGCACATGCTAATCTTGAACGATACTTTACGCACATGTTCAAAGCTCTGTTTTACCAGAGCGCGGCTAAACTGAAAAATTGTTAAGGTTACCAAATTATTTCAAAATGTTAAATACATGCTTCAATGTGGCAATAAAGATGGTTAAAAAGGAAAAAAATGTTTCAAAATTTCAACTGCTGGCAGTTTTGTTGGTAATAAAGACGGCTGACGTTATCTAACATGTTTAACTGCATTCAGGTTTGTGGCCGTACAGATGGTTAAGGTTGCCAATTTATTTCAAACCTCTAACTGCAGGCAGTTTTATGGCAATAAAAGTGGCATAAGTTGAACCTTTATATGAAAGTACTTTTTCTTTGAGTACAATCATCAAATTTGTTTGTAAAATCACTTAGAATAGATCAACATTTATGACAATTGTGTATGTGCATAACATATTGTATGATTTAAGTTAACATGTGTGCTAAAGTATTTACAAACCCATTTATGCACTCAAAAAATATATCCATATGCTATTTCGGGGAGGGTATATGTCATCTCGCGTGCAAAGATCTTGACATAAAAATCAGCCTTGCGGTTCATGCGCGCAACCTCTTATGTAATAATATATTAGCGTCAACTTATTATACTGCGATGCCGTATGGCAGATTCAGAACTAGTTTAAGGACTAGTTTTATGACGAGTATGGTCCGGACAAAGTGATTTTAACATGGACAATTCATAATGAAAGTGAAATTATACAAGAGCGATGATGGCAATCACACCGGTTACGAGCGGAAGCGAAATTCTTTTACAAAGTAGTCAGCTAAATCTGCACGCATCTAAAATGGATGGAGATTAAACAAACAACAAAATAGTATCATATTATTTTGCGTATCAATGAACAGTTTTTTTTGTAATTTTATTTCCTACGTATATATCAATTTTATTTCAATCGCGTACCAGTTGACATGTTTTCTACAGCTGTATGATTTCATATAAAGAAACTCGCGATGTCGTTTAAAATTTTGGTTTACATTCCCCACAACCTTATTACTGCTAATACATGTACCTCTTTTTAAGTCTATCACTTTAAGGCTAAGGTCAACTAACTTGAAGCCATGTAGGCCATTTACCTCGCTAAAATATGTCAATATCCTTACGTTTCTTGATTTCTTCATTCATTTAGTTCAAGAACACAAGTGTCTGGGTATTTTACAACGAAGTTGCACTGAAATATTCGTTTTTGAGTGTTTTGTTTTTAACTTTAACATAATTTGATTTTAATGCAAGTTGAAAAATGTGAATATATGTCTCAAATGAAACCGGTGAAAATTCTTAGTACTTTTCTTGAATAATGTTGAATGAACTCGAACAAATCGATGTTTGTAAGTGTTTTCTGAAGAACTTTGTATGGGTGATGAAAATCGTCGATGACCTAAATCAATATGGCAGCAAACACAACTTGACAAAAATGAAAATTGTGATTTAAATTCATGCACAACGTTTGTTTTGTTGAGCAAAAGCCAGTAGAAGGTTGCCTTTATATGCCAGTTAGTAAAAGTGTGCCAAAAGAGGAGTTACAGAGGAGTTTCTTAAAAACTCAAACAAACACTCTCGGCCGGGATAAAATTCAGAATCATGCCTGATGTAGAGATACACATTATGTCAGTTAAAAATAGCAGACATCTTCGTTTTTAGTATTTTGATTTCGTGACACAATAAGTTTAGTTTGAAAAAAACTTCATGTGTGTAAATTTAGAATTGTTATTACATTTTTATCGATGCATATGGCGATTTTTGAGTTGCTTTTGCATGGATTTTTTGGCGGACTATTTCGCGTTGCCTTACCCACGAGTGATAAATAGATTTTTTATAATTCTTAGCAAGGTTCGATTAAGTTAATTTAATATGTTTAGACTATTGCATTTAATAATGCAATGCTAATATTTTGTAATATTAATTGTTAATATTTCGCGAAAAATGTGTTTTCATAAATATTGTAGGATAATAAGAATACCGCGATGGTGTCATTGACTTATCCTACTTGTCTCAGAATATCCTCGTGTAAACCTTTTCAACTCATCGGGTCAATTCAAGTACACAATGACACTTACATAGTATTCTCTATGAAAATATTTACATGCCCGTGTTTATATTCTTGACGGCCTATTATTATTGGGTTGTGTTGAAGGCATGCACGGTTTTCAAAACCGTACAAATATATTGATTCATTGAAAAAGAAGCAATGTTCAGTCGATTTTATATACCCTTGGCCCAAAGAGCAGTCATTTTCAAGTAAATGTATTGGCACACGAGGTTTAAATCAGTTTTTATAGATCTCGACATAATAGTAATTTTACGAATAAAAACATCTTATTTTAAATGATTATAAAATAAATAATATATAAGCATATAATTCTTCTGTCTCATTGAAGTCTTCTTTATTCTGTCTCTTTATTTCATACCCAAAACCACTTGTGAACACCGGGTTGTCGTACCAGCTTAAATTCGAAGAGCGGCACTGCGTTGTTCCACAGGCAGAACACCTAAAATCTGGTATATCCAAGTCCTGCTTCAATCTACCACTATGCATCATATACCAATGAATATTCTTGTCATAAACTTGCGCGTTTTCAATAGCGTATAATCACGAATGCGCTGTATCAAACAGTGCTACGAAGACGATCGTTTTGATACCGAACATTTTACTGCACTCTCAAATCTTACCATAAATTATATGTTATATCTGCAACAAGCGGTTATTGCTGCGCATGTTATTGCAGATTAATTTTCCAAACAATATATAGTTTTTATAAGCAATATTCCAGTATTTATTACATTGACAATCATACACATGTTTAACATCCACTAAGTAACAATATTTGAGGTTTGAACAGTTGCTTACAATATATTCAGTACAACATCCGTTCAAAAATGGCCACACAATTAACAAATATTTCGATATATTGGCTAACAAAGGCTTTTCCATTGATTAAGTCGCGGTTAACTGATTATATGTGTATATTAAGTGATCATGTATTGAGTATTCAGTATAACAGTTTTACCACAGAGGCGTGAGTTGAACAAACCTTTAGAAGACCACTTTACACACAACACTTACTCTAGAAAAACAGGGCATAATGCATTTGCGTAAATTGTCTTCCCAGATTAGCCTTTTCAGTCCACACATGCTTGCCAGTGACAACCCATTACGCATTTACATAATATTTCGATTAAAAAAGTCTCTACTTTGCAAAAATTGAGTTTAGCTAAACCGTGTTTTCTCGTATTAGCTGTGCGACTGCAAAGGCTAATCTGGAACGACCCTTTACCCACATGCATTAGACCCCGCATACATATTGTAAAAGTTAAAATTCAAAAAAAGTAATATCAAGTGCGAGTCTAAAATGACATATCTGGAGTGGTTAGAAAGTTTTTCGCAGGTTCCACTTATTTCCTAATTTTTGTAATCGTTCAAGACATTGTGAAGATAAACAATATGAAATGTTTTATAAAGATTGATCATGAATATGTCCTCGAGAGTGGTAACGAGTCATTTTTAAAATATGACCTCGTGACCTTGTTCTTTTTACACTTGATCAATATAAAAATTATGGCTTGATATTGCCAAAATTAAAATTCTAACACAATACATCAAGATTAACGCATGAATTGGGCCCCTATAGTTTGTTACAAATTAGTTTAAAGATATGATCTGGTGACATAGTTTTTTATGCAAGATTCGAACTCAACCAGGAAAATGTAAAGATACACTTTCTGCCGAAGTTTCTTCAATATCAAGAAGTAAAACTCCAGCTGCTGGAGCAGTATTGAATTCTCATTATATACAATTAGTCGGTCCTTTATTAAAGATTGATTCCATTATGTATTTTTTCGAGAGTGGTAACACTGTTTTTTTTAAGAGTAGACATTAGGCCATATTTTTCAAACGCAAATGACACAGATTCGAACTGGGTGTAGAAAATGTCATGATCAATATTATGATACATTAAAGATTGAGAAATAAATGTGACCGTTAGAGTGGAAATTTTGTTATACAATTGGCCCTGGTGAAAAAATGTATTGATACTAACTTGGCATAGAAATTGTCAAGATAAACAATATGACAAAGTTGCATCAATATTAAGCAAAAATGTGTTGCTTTATGAGTGGCAACAATGTGTTTCTAAGATTTGACCTGTCATCTTTGTTGTTGAAAGCACGTGTACAAGACTCACACTCTTCCAAGTTATTCTCCAGATAAACATTCTGACAAAGTTTAATCCATAATGGATAAAAACGGTAGCAACCTCAGTAATATCTTAGCTTAAAGTAGAAGATTCACAATGCACATTGGGCATGAGATAATCACGAAGTGCTCAAGGTTAGCTAAACATCGATCTTGATGAGCTCTTGATATTGATATAAAATCTGCATGTTTGACCTTTCCATCGTTTAAATACAGCTTGTTCTGTATAAAGAACCAATGGTATGCATAGTGGGGTCTATAGTAAATGTTGTACCCATCGGTAGACGTCATCCTTCTCAAGGTGCGTGTTATCTTGTCTAAACATTTCAACTTAAACAGAAACAGTACAAGTAAGAAGGAACAAAACATATTCTTATACGAAATAATCGTTTATGTAAACAATAACTTATAGTTTACAATTATTTCAACACTTCAGATCCTGTTATCTTGTCTGACAAACGTTCTAACTAAAACAAAACAGTACACGTAAGAAGAAATACAAACATCTTCTTACACGGAATACTCGTTAATGTAAACAATAATTTATAGCTTACATTATTTCAACACTTATTTCAACAGATTCTGCTAAACGTAACAAAAAACCTATGGCTATCAAATGTGCATACACTATATATGTATATATATAAAATATATAATATATATATATATATATATATATATATATATATATATATATATATATATATATATATATATATATATATATATATATATATATAAAATTTTATATAAGCATTTACCAACCATTCGTTTATGATTAAATCATCTTATATGAAAGATACGATCAAAACTATATTATACACAGAAAGCCAACTTTTTTATAGTATAAAAATACGTTTTTTCTTTTAAAACTAGCCAGTATGCGCTTGAGCAAGAAGAGATTAACGATGGAATTATCTACGCATAATCAATTGAACAGAAAATTGGGAACTATATAATGTAGGTATATAATGAAAGGGGGATAGCGATGAATTTGCAGATTATGAAAACTAATCTACGGAAAACTTCACTGAATAAATCTATCAGGACCACATTACATGCAAAAAAACTGACTTTTAAGAGACTATTAAACAATGTTTTTACTACAAATTAACCAGTATGTGTTAGATCAAGACGTGATTTTCAATGGAATAATCTCCAGACAGATGGGAAACGTTATATACATCATTGGAAAGATAAATGCATAATCTTTTGGAAAAAAATGCATGTCATTAAACTCTATACGTTGTAACTCAAAATATTCACCTAAGACTAGGCACACCGGTTTTGACAGCTGTGGAGGCGGCCATTTTGGGCTCAAATCGTATGACCTACTTTTCAAAGCCGGGAACCATCAACAGAAGAAGTAGAGCACAAAAATGGCTTTTTGTTTTATTGCTTACAAATATGCCTTCAATTTGATACAAAAATATAACATTTGCAATATATTTTACAAATCCTAGGCAGCATGCACTGAACAATGTGTGCCAAGTATCAAGTTGACTGAATGTAACCCTTCAATCAGGAGTTCCGGTGTGGGGTTATGTGACCTTTAAGAGAACCCAACCTTTTCTGATTTCAATAAAACCATATGTTTTAATCAGTATAATGTATTTTCAGAAAGAATATAAAGTACTGTCAAGCTCAAGTGAATATTTATTGGAAAAACAAGGCATTGGAAATAACACATGCAAATGCATTTTGAGTTGGAAATTAAGAGCAGAAAAAACTGTTTGGGTACATGTTGAAAACATAGTTTTAATCCAAAAATAAGCATGGCTTTGAGTGTTTTAAGGCATAGAAGGTAACATATATAAGAACAGAGTTAACAACACTCTTCAGCGGTATTCTAAATTGAACAAAATGGTACTTTAGGCTCTTTCGAGCATTTTTTTCCGCATTTTTTGGGGTGATTAAAAGATTTTAGTAGCATTTCAGATGTCATTTGTCCCCAGAAAAGTTTTTTTTGCATATACATTAAGAGATATTCACTTCTGACACATACAGACACAAATATGACCATAAAGTGTCAATACCGGGTGTTAATACACAGTCTGATGTGACACTAGAGCCTCCAGGGCAGCTGTGAAATCCTTCTTGGCCAGTGATCAGTACTCCCCAGACTGTCTAAGGTACTCTCTGCAGTGCAATCTGTGAAAATAGAAGGTTTTTATATCCATTTTGATCAAATATAGGATTATTAAGTGTAAGTACAGTATATTTTTCTCACATAGTAAACTGTGTAGGTTGTTTTATTAAGTAATATAGCCAGTAACTATGAGGCTGTCTAAGCGACGAGCTCACTTACGAAAAATTTGGTTCAAAAAGGGGTGTGTGAGTCCAAAAAAGGGTCAAACTGTAGCTTTTCCTTTTGTTGCTGACAATAAGTTTGTCAGGTTGGAAAAGAAAGCCTTTGATAGTAGATTACACACCAGTAACAATGCACTAACCTTTAAAGATACTGATGGTACGGACACAAAGGTGTCAGCGTTGCGACCCCGACCGAATGCGTCTAATACAGTTGGCGAGAATAGTGGCTGTGGTGACGAGTCACTTTATCCAGACTTGTGTACCAATAAGTTGATGGTTCAGGCTAAGGTCCAGGCTCTTTTTAAATCTGCATTCAAAGAACATAGACAAGATAAACCGAACTGTGAGGGGGATCTGAATTTTGATGCCGCTAACTCAATTAAGTGAGGTCTAGGTTGGCGTGAGAGGTTAAAATGTACATCGTGTTCATACATGAGCGATTATCACAATCTGTATAAGGAGGTTGAGAATAAAAAAGGTCCGGGTAGGCGTGCCGCAAAGGTATACATTGGCCTTCAGCTTGGTCTGTGTACTACACCAATTAGTAATACAGGTGTGCGCAGAATTTCAAATAATGCAAACATCATAGCCCCAAACCTGAGCGCCATGCAAAGATTAAGTAATAAAGTAAATTAAAAAATACAAAGTGTCAATATAAGGGACATGCCTGAGCAAAGAGTCACTCTTGTAAAAGAAAATGCCATGATAGGTAAAAAATGCACAAACTGTAAATGTCGAGGGTGACTCTTGCTACAATAACCCTATGTGAATATCTCAGAAATAGCCGAGATAAACTTAGTAGACCGGATGTTCGATAAAACAAGTATCCCAGCATTCTCTGAAACCTGATTACAACAAAAACTATTCTGTGCATTACATAATTAAACAACAACAACAACGTCACTGCATTTCGGACAGTTTAATACTGTGTGAAACGGTATTCTTTGCAAATAATTATTTTTGTTTGGATTGTTAAATGAAATTTGCAACTAACAGTATCTTTACTGTAATAACTGCATGGGCGGATATGTAGTAACTCTTATTAATTTTGAGCACAATAATCTTGCTTAACCCAAACTTGTTTAATGTCACTGTGAAAATGTGTATTTCTTTGATATGGCAAGTTTATACTGTGAGACATTAGCGTGTTTTCTGCAGCAGGTATTAACCAGAAAAGACAAGATGCCTTTTCATAATCTACTGCTTTAAAGTTAAATAAGTTATTGATCCAGGTTAGCATAAAACACAAAACATGTAATGCATGAAGGATGTTACTCAAGCTTTTCGTCGATCCACTGTAAATCCCTGTGCATCTATACTTGAAGTACGGCACAAGAAATGTTATGTTTATATCAAGTGTACTGATAGTAAAAAATGATACCTACCTGAAATCAATTTTACTTTTGAATTATTCTATTTCTATCCCAACAGCAGCAAAAAAGACAATTGATTTTGTGGGTAGTTTTTTATTAGCAATACGATCTTTATAAATTGTAAATGACAAACATTTATTCAGTCAGCATAGCAACAGCAATTAAAGACAATACTGTGATTATTTACAATTTTATGATTTATTTAGGTTTTAAATTTATGTAATATATGTGTAGTTGACAATTTCATTTTCCAAATTGTTTCCTATAGATATAGACAATTCAACATCTAATAACCACAAAAGATTGCCAATACTCACATGCAGTCCGAATGTCAAAGCTCAGTGACAATGTACTTTGTTATTATGAACTTGCTTTCAAAATTTGTACCTAGACGTTACTATGCATATAATAATCCCATCAAAAAGAATGCAACCATGTCAGCGTAACAAATTATAATATTATATACTTATTACTGTGCTCTTTTATCTATAGTTCTAGTTAGTTCAATTGCAAAATAAAATAAAGCAACGTACAACTAATTTATACCATTAGAAAAATGTTTCCATATTAAAAATACTGTTGAAATTTTCCTTATTTTCAAATATATATGATTATAAAGAGGAGTCTTCAAATGAGCCTGCAAATGTTGTGTAGTACTAAATGTTACCTCTACTTTCATTTGCCATTTGCCTTCACTCATTAGCAGATGGAGCTTAAAATATTAAATACATGCACAACCTTTTGTTAATATAAATATATTCTAATAAATATAGTATAGAATGTGATTATTATGTACAAATATAACAACCATTTCCCTTGTATGTAAGGATCATTCCTGGCTGAAGTAAGTATATAGATAGACATGCATACAATATTCACATCAATTACTTCAATAATAATAATATAAATAATAATAATAAATAGAATAAATAAATAATAAAAGGAAAATTGGACATGATTTTACAAAACTAAACATCATGTCAAGATTCCGATTGTTCTATATGATTTTTTTACTAATAGTAAAAAAGTACTCAGTTATTCGCCTATACAAAAAAAAAATTGAGCTAGCGAGCGAACTTAATTTTTTTTCTTCCATTTCGATATAATCAGCGGCAAGCGTAAGGCGTAGAGCAAAAAATATTTTGTCAATATCTATTGAGCATATCTGCCAAACACATTTAAAGTAATGCCAATAGTTTCCTTTTAATACTTTTTTCCTTTACTGTTGTTTGTGATAAGATGGACAGGCGCGGGCGAAATAAAAAAATAAAAAAATATTTTATTTCGTTAACAATTTTTAAGTGCGACAAAAATCCGACGAACATCTGATCAATTTGTTGTGTCCTTATGCGTATTCTTTTTTGCAAATTCGGAGACAAGAAAGACAGTGGACTCGTCTGTGTTCTTTGTTTATTAGCAATACATAGTTTAATATATAGCTCGACAACATTAACCTTTATTTGCATTTGGTTTTGTTTGTGCACGTTTTGAAATAGTTAAATGAGACAATAACAGTATATTTAGGTAAATCGAAAATCGCTCCCAGTAAAGAAACTAATAAATTCTTTGTAACGGTACTTTAATATAACCATGCCGTAGGTCATTACCAGGTTAATATATGCCATCTATACTATACCTTAAAATTAGCTACTAGATTCATTCAAACCTCTTAAAAGATGAATATAGTACAAGAATGGAAATATCTAGAGCGAAATAGCAGGATGCTGCGCCCTGCTCCTTTTTGGTCCCTCCTCCTGCCCCCTCCGCCTAGACTGGTAAACACACACTTGTAAAGCTGTTAAAATATATGGGTTTTTTTTGCAATTCGGCAATAAGTAATTGTCAAATGAAAATACTATGATTTTAAACCGTAATTACAAGGGTTTGACTAGGGATTTCCCTAGATTTATTAAATAATTACATAATATTACTAGAATTTTCTGGCTTTTTATCCTGCCTTTTTTGTGCAGCACCCTTGGTTTGTTTTGGGTCATGATGCACTTGTGACTTGATTCTTAAATAAAACAACATTGAAAGTATTAGTCTGACAAAACACAATACAAAAAAATGTTGAACAAAAGATCAGCTTGCAAAAATGTAGCAGAAAACCTAAAAGATACTCTTATATTATGGTAAGAAAAAATATTTTTATAGAAATTGTTTATTGGGTACTTGTTATTGCAAAAAGTATGCACTACAAAAATGACCATAAACTTGCAACAAGGAAAACATGTCCAGATTAAAAATTACTGGAATGACATATTAAATGTATTTATATACTGATGAGTTTTAAAGTTTAAATGATTGTAAATTAAATCACAAATCAAAATTACTGATTAATTTTGAAAACAGTTATGAGAAATGCGCATCAATTTGTGTTTATGTCTTCAGTAACTCAAATGGTATATTGTTTATAAATTCTGATTTAAAAATTTTATTGACAAAATGATATCCATTGCCTGTTTTGTAAAAAGTATATTCCAAACCAGTGTTGTGATGGTAGCAGATGAGATGCAGGAGCAGCGTGTCTCTTGAGTTTCACTCTGCTCCACGATGATTCATTATTATAGTCAATGATGCTGATAAACAGTTAATTCAACCTACCTAAAAGACAGTCAAATACATGCATTGTTGTATATGTGTAGCTATGTACAATTATAATTGCAAACATATTAATATTTTCAAGTCCTACAATGCATAAGGTGAGTATCTGAGCTCTAATTATATAAAATACCAAATGATAATTTTAATTTAAATACCGTAAGTAAAAAATGACATTTCCTTGAAATGGGAATATTACAACAAATAGTGAATTTCAACAATAAATCATTAAAATACGCAAATTACTACTCGACTCTTTGTAAATAATCGATATGATTATACAATCAACCCAAGGAGGTTATAATTCGCTCATTATATTAACTGTTTACAAAGTTTGTAGTTTTCTAGCATTGAACAACATAATTTAGCTGTCAAACGACGCCATCATTTAAAAACACCTACTTCTGAATGGCGACGCCCTGTGTTGTTTCAGAGGTCACTATCCGTTTGTCGGCAGTGAGATCAGAGTGAGATCGATAATTGGTGTCACTTCTCGCAATGCACCAGCGTTTTCGATCGTAACGCGTAATAAATACAGTGCCGCGATTCGCAACGTTTTTCTTTATATACAATTGGAAATCTACGAAGTAAGGTCCACGAAGTTGTCATTTTTTGAATTTTTTTAAAATGGTTACACAGTATATGACCACCAGAGCTAAAATTGAAAACTGGAAAGTACTATTATAAAAAACAGCAAGGCATAGATGTCTCATATTACACATGTGGCATCTAATAGTTCTCTAAAATATTTTCAAAATATTCCTCTGATGTCAAATATGAATAAGAGTAGGGTCACATATAGACTGAAATAGCATCATGAGCTCAAAAATTCATCTCCAGATACCTCCAGACCAAGATTTTTAAAATTTGATATGTAAGATTATAAAGTGGTCGTCTACAAAGATCGTGTGAAGTATAAGAATAAACTAAAAATTACCACGCCATGGAGCCAACTGCTTAAGAAATAATAATAAGACAAAAGCAAATAGAAAGAAAACCATTCTTCTCTGAAACTGCAATGTCTAGCGTTTTCATATTGTTCATGGATAACTTTTAAAAAATGTCCCTGAACGAGTTTCAAATGATGCATCTAGTGTATAAATCGCCAAACCAATTACCTCATTAACTCCTCAGTGGTAAATATATTTGGTATGTTTCATTGCATACTGTTTATTTATAAATATTTGTCAAATTAATTTAAATTATGCCTCCACTGCATATAGACTTAATACAATACCGACTTAATTTGTTTCCTCTGAAACTACAAGATAGTACTGTTACAAACATGCAAGTTACACACAAACGTATACAATTACTCTATTAAATTGCGCCACGTATTTCGTTATTATATATATATATATATATATATATATATATATATATATATATATATATATATATATATATATATATATATATATATATATTTTCAAACAAGAAACAAACGAGTCTTCTATTTCAAGTTGACATTTAAAAATAATCTAAACATTTTCAAGAGCAGACCGTGTTTCGTAGTAACATTTCAATGATTATTAGAATCTTTTTCCATAGAATACACGGCAAATAGTGAAAATAATAAAAAGTATGCCAAACAGACTCCATTAATAAGAAGTCAGTATTTATACACAGAGTGCCTTTACAGGAAATCAAGATTTGTAAAGTATGTATTTGCTAATTTGATAATATTATATCAAAGACTTAAAAAGTTGTAAATTGTGTGGAATATTCGTCAAAATCTGTTTTTGCTGGTATTGTTGTTGTAATTGAGGTTTTTTGTTTTCATGTTTCAATCGATTGTGCTGTGAGTAGTCATTACATGCTTGTTTGCAAATGCTGATGTTTTAATACAAATTATTATTTGTTATTTCCTGCATTTTTTTCAGCTATTATACATATGCAGTAGACTACACATTTAGTGTCCCTACAATCGAAATGCTGCTTTTTCAAACCATCATTGTTTATTCATTTTGAAAAAGTTATTATTTAAAGTATTATGTTTTAGTTGTTTATCTTTCAGAGACAAGATATATATTACAATCGTAACAACATGGGCAAGAAATCCAGGTACATTATGCATTAATGTGTATGATATAGTTTACTTAACAACGCCTATCCACCTTGCATTTGGGGTAATATCGTATCCACATGTGCATGTTTGTAATTGGGTATTGTAAAATGCATTTAGTCTTCAATATATACAGACATTGTATGCCATTGACCAATTAAAATAATTTTGCGTCTTTAATAAAAATCTAAATCGTAATGCATTGGTGCATAATTGCAGCTGCTTTAAGTTGGTTGAAAAGGCATTCTCAGACATGGAAACTGCAACAAGGTTTGTCAAGGAAAGGAAAATCCGTATGCAGGTAGCTAGAAGAATGAATATTAATGAGAAAAATTTATTCTTTTTTGGATAAACAGCGTTTAAACATGTAATTAATTATCAACTCTCAAATTATTTAATTAAACATGTCAAAATAAACGATTGCCCTTGAGGATAACTTATACTGATATTTTTCAGACTATAAGGTCCGATTTACTAGAAACGAATAGTCCGGTATTGTCCTGTTATAATTCATTCGATATTTTCAATTTTATGCATAATTGTCAGATTGTCTCTCTTCATCTTCTTTGGTTAAGGGCCTTGCTATGAACGAACGGGCATGTTTGCTGACGTGGCTTTCTAGAAATCAGACGAAAGGCGTTCGCTTGAAGAACAAATAGGGGTTATTCAATCAATCCCGAAAGAGGCAAAAATGATGAACGATTATGAGTTCCGACGTCTGATGGGCACAAACTGTTCTCTGTACGCGTGTCTTAGCCAGGTAAAGCAACGAATACAAATCTGTATTTAAATAAGTGTTAACATGTAGCTCTTCAACATAGACCTGACACTGACTATTATGAATGTATATTTTAAATACCGTTACTATCAATATATTAGTTTCCGTCTTAAACATATGCTTTATTCTTATTGAGTTCACGAGTACGAGGTAAAAATTCGTTTAGATATATAAATTTTAGCCTGATTGCATCGAAAGCCCAAGGCTTGATGGGGTACTTTCGATTTCGTTTACTGGGTAAAACCAGTACTTGGTAAATTTTTGGGAGATCTAGAGAACACCTTCACAGTGGGGATCGAACCCGGTCGCTAGGCGGACAACACATACACTACACCACGGCGACCTAGTGTCTCTCATATCAAAGTTGACGAGCCATGTGATAATGATATTGAAATGACAAGAACATAGTTAATGAACATCTATCAATACATCCATCTCATTTTGTCTTATATATGATCGATACTTTTCAAAGGTTTCAATATAGAATTTTTTAAATTTATTTATGATAAACGTTATATTATTTACACATAAAATGCGTTTTCTTTCTTCCGAAAATGCGGGAATGCATATGCAAACCTTTTTTCCTGTCTTCAATTTTAGTTCTTCATGAAAATCTGATAATCAAGTATGCTGTGTGTAATAGGTTATCCTCCAGTAGCGTAAAACGTATGATTTTACTCCTTTTTTCTTTCCTGTTACTATCAACAACAAATAACGGATATATATTGTTATATGTTTCACTTGTTTCTGCTTTACTTGTTTCAGGAAATATGGGGACCACCTGAAGGAATGTGATTCTCTTAAATCTCAAATTTCCGCAGAACATTCGCGGTATGCCATAAACAAGATTTTTTAACCCAACATTTCCTGCTTTTTTATTAGCGAAAACCGGATAGTTTGGTAAAATCATGGGAAGGCAGGCGAGCGGTATTTTCATGTGTTTAAAGTATAGGTAAAAGTTTATAACTTTATGTCGTTCATTGTATTCAGAATGCTTTACTGGCGGACATTTCTTTATTTTTTACGTCTTTTTCTGTATTAATAATTCTTATTTCAGTAATTAGATAATGACTCGGTGTATCCATTCATTAATCTTGAAATAGCTCTAGTTTTAAATTATCCTTTATTGCTGACACTTTTATTGAGCTTTTATATTAAAAGACAATGGCGACACAGCATTTGACATCTTACATATTTGTTTTGACTTTTACTACTGCGGAACCATTCAAGGATCTTTCCATCCATTTTGCATTTTATTTGTGTTAGACGAAACAATTTATGAAATATCCAGTGGAGCAAAGTTAATTCGATAGTTATTAATCAAATGTGTAACATGCAGACAAGCGCATAACGCCAGTAATTTTATGCCATCTCTCCAGTGAGTCCATAAAATGTCCAAACTTTTTTTAAAATTATATTTTAAGACCACGTTTTCGACCAAGACTCACCGAACTTGACTCACACATGTACTTCCGTCGGCAATTTAAAAAAAGGACTAAAATGCATTTTCTATCCTTTTTTTCGAACGCACACAGATACAGCCATTTTGCATAAATATGTTGTTGCTTAACTTACAACTCGTTTCGTTAAAAACAATTCGAGATTGCCGTTATCAAGCTAAATATATCCATTTTAAAAGTAAACACAAAACATAAAAGCAAATAACATTTTACTGTTTACCACGAAATAAGCTCTGATGTACCGTTTCAGCCAACACCCGGGGAGACCACATGTACACAATGCAGATCATTCTGTTGATGATAGTTCGGAAGTATCGGTAACTTCTTCCCTAATAAAACATAAAATGCGATTAAAGAAATATTATCGTCTTTCCATGTATAGATTGAATTGACTTAAATTACGCAGTATGCTATTATTTTATTGTATCTGTTGCATAAAACAAAAAAAAAACAAGAATTGCATGAGAATACGCAAACGTATTATGTGATTGACAAACATATGATCCAGAAATGCCTCCATCTGCAAAACGTCACCAACATCTCGTATTTTGAATATAATTTTTATTAAAAGGTATACTGTCCATTTAGTCGCTGATCAACATTTATATTCACAAAGTGAACCTTTTTTATTAGCGTGTAATTAGCCACGCGTGACTTAGTTATGTTATTGGAAAAAAATGTAATATTTAACATTTTAATGGAAAATGAGTTGATACGGCAGTGAACGTGCTAATGTTCATGTTTATTCATGTTAATGAATTTATTATATTGCATTTTGCTTGTCTTTAAAACATTGTTCATTGAAATGTTAGAAAAGGAATGGTTTTGCAAAAAGAACTGGAACAGATTACAAGGGGAAACAATAAACATGTACACAATGTAAAACAGAAATTGATATGCTCGAAAGGAAACAGGTTTCGTTTTTTTCGGTTGTATAATTATATTCGTTGTCATAGTCAGCAGAACTAAAGACTTAAAAAAAGTTGATGCATACTTCAGCCGAAGTATATTTGTTATTCAACAAGCCTACAGGAAGTGTTTAAATAATAACATAATGAGGCTATATGATTCTACAAGTGTTTTTTATTATAGAGTTAATTATGGCATTTTATTATAATATTAGATCGGTGAATGTTTGGCGGAAGCCTACCGGTATGTGGAATTTCAGTGCGCAACATAGAGCGTTAATGCTCTGCAGCTTGAACATACCATATTTAGCGTTGTGTATATAATGCGCGCGTTGTTAATGGTACAGATACGCGCTGCTCATAAAACATTTTATATTACGGCTATTTAAATCTGAATTATAAAGAACATATGGCCCGATGTCGATATAGGATCCTGTATACCGGTACACGTTTTAATTATGTGCCTTTCAATTGTTTAACATGTATAAACGTTCATGTATTTGTTGATAATTTTAGCGCAATGTTTACGTGTACTCTACTTTAGTTGCAATTATTCCAAACAAGAAATGAAATAAAAGAAATGAAAGTGGAAATAGAAAGGCTGCAGCGTGAATTACAAGCTTCACAAACTCGGTATTTATTCATATTCTTGGTTTATTTGAAACTAATCAACATAAAAAAATACACATTTAACGCAAAATGTGAGTTTTCGTATTGTAAAGCTACACGAATACACATAGAAGTACTACGTATTCTATCAAGTTTGTTAAAAGAAACAACCCTCTTGGCATTATGTTTGAGCGTTATTCATAGTTAATCTCAAATACGGCGCAATAAGCTATGTACTTTTATATGTTTTATGCATGTTATTACTGTATAATTTTAGCCTGAACTTAAATGTGCCCTAAATCAGCTTTTGACCAAACCTTGTTCGGCTTATATTGTAGTAAATATTGATTTTAGTGAATTGTTGGCGATAGCAAAATCACCGGAGGACTTACTGAAGAGATGTGTAAAAAACAAAGAAACTTTTGTGAAAGAAATGGACAATCTTCAACAATATATAGCACAACAAGAAGAACAAATACAAACCATCAAGTAGGTTCAGTTCGAATGAACATATATGTGTGCATGTTCATGTTATTATATACTTACAGTGTTTGTCTTGTTAATTAATAGTTTGATATGTGTTTCCAATTAAAAAATTTAGAATAATAATAATTATTATGATTATTTTTTATTATGATTAATATATTATTATTATTATTAGTATTATTATTATTATTATTATTATTATTATTATTATTATTATTATTATAATTATTATTATAATTATTGCTTTACATTTCTAGGACCGTTCAGTATGAAAGTAACGAGGGCAAAAATCAATTGCGTGCACTGCAAGTATGCCATTGAGCAATACTATATTAACATCATTATTATGCAGGTTTTTGGAAGGATAGTTATTCCCAAATAATTGCTTTGATGCTTTGTCATTGCTTTATTATAACACATGTAACCATCGCCATATTAGATGGATATTTTACCACTTAGTCGAACTATGATCTTATCATTTGTAAACGCATAGTATTTATTAAAATAAACATATTGGTATCGAATCGTTAAAAGTTAAAATTTATATTGTAAAGCATTTAATCTGCACCCGATGCATGCAAATCATCATATAATTATACAGACTGCATCGAAAAAAATAAACAAGTATCATCCTGAATGAGCAGAAAAAAATACTGCAAACCAGACTGAAGTGAGATTTCACATCATTCGTAGTAATTTCTCGTTCGAATATACATGTAAAGTATTCTAATGAGTATATCATTGGGGCGGTCTATAGGCAAACTGGGCTGAATGCATTTGCGTACAGTAAATTCCCAGATTCGCGTGTGCAGTCCGCACAGGCTAACCTGGAACGAGTCTTCCTTTACACGCAAAAAATCCACAAGAGCGGAAAGTTTTTTCCACGATAATACTGCACGGACTCCACAGGCTAATTTGGGACGATACTAAAAAATAAATCTACTATGAATAAGGGGAAAATAATTTTTCATTGGAACCCCTATAATTTTTGTTTGAAAATTTTATCATCGAATTTAACAGAAATGTTGAAATGGAAATTATGAGCTGAACTTATATCAGGACACGTTCAAAATGAATCCTTTTGTAATATTTCATTGGTTAAGAATGATGTTTTGTACCTTATGTTAAAGTAAGACTATTCTTCATTGCAAATGTGTTTTTCAATATAGATTGCATTTTTTCTGTAATTAGATTGTGCGTAATCTACTTGTATAATGTTGACAAATCCCGGCAGTGAGATAAATTGAGATTTGTTTAGTAGCACAATTAATTCAATCTGCAAGACAATCGACATAAAGTATGAGGTTTTGAGCGCCATCAACCAGTTTAAACCCTCAAATCTTTGCATCAAATGTTCGAAGGCGGTGACCCAGCTTTTATCATTAATATATGTTTAATATGGTGTTGTTTGGTTTGTCCTGTATTGAAAAGGCCTTTGGGAAATTGCCATAAGTAAAGGTCTTGCGGATGTAAACACGAATTTTTCTCCTGATAATGTTTCTGGAGTGTCAAAATAACTATATATTAAACGGTGTTTTATGGAGTTTGGGAATCGAATACAGAGATGGTATCTTCAAGTTATTACAATAAATTTTAGTGTTTAATTAATTGCATTCCATTAACTGTTCATATTTGATTTCATGAGGTGCTTTATTTTACTCAATACAAGATGTCGTGCGAGATTATTCATCGATTATTGTTTGAACAGTAAATATTAGATGCTTTATCAGCATGAACCATTACGAATTTAGAATTTAGTTTTATTGAATTGTGATTTATATGGCACTACATGTGGATTTATTTTTATATAAATGTCTATTTATTAACAGCCGATAATAGCACTTAACGTTTCTATTCAAACGAACTGGTGCGTCGGTATTTTCATACCAGATCCAGACTACATCAAAACATATACAGATTCAATTAGTGATTGGATGGTGAATCACAATATTTCCGAGATATGGGTTCGTAAGTACTTAATACCATGAGTCTGGCCAAAAGGTTTGTTGCTGTAGCTATAATATATCTTCTGTTTTATAGAACGCGTGTATGTAAGCGTAGTACGTTGTTCCGTTAGAGCCACCCGTTAAATTATTGACCTCTAGATCACAAGGGCGAGAACGCGAGAACAAGATACGACGGAGAGAAATGACGATGCGAAGACACGAGATAACGATGCGAGAAAGCGAGATAATTATCAGAAATCATATTCACAAATGCGAAAACAAGATGCAATATCACGATATCGCGATATTAATATCGCGATATCGCATCGTATTCTCGCAAATTCCATCGTGATGTCACGATTTCCTATCATATTCTCGAAACGTCGCGATATCACGATGCGAGATTGCATATCTGTGTTGTGTTAACTCGACTGGGCACAGGTCGAGAACGTAAGATCGCGATATTAACTTCGCAATCTCGCCTTTCAGTTTCATATGCGCAGAAATGCCATATAACCGCTGAATTGAACTTAAATAAAACAAGTATCATGAATAAAATAGATGCCACAATCAAAATGTGGGATTATTTGAACATGTTAACGTAAATTCAATTGAGATTAAACATTACATTAAAGGCCCGATGTTTGCTTTTGAAATACCTCTATCCAAATATTTGTATTATAAGTGAGAAATATTGGAAAAACAGTATAAGAAAAATGACATATTAATACATAGCACATGTATACTGTACTTATTTCTGCTTTTTGTAGAAAATGAATGTGAATGGTTTAGAATTTTCACTCGCAAAAGTGTGAAACATCCGAATTTGTTGGTTTTGTAGTCAGTTCTCAAGGAACAATCGGAATCTTGACATGAAGTTTAGTTTTGTAAAGTCATGTCCAATTTTCCTTTTATTATTTATTTATTCCATTTATTATTATTATTTCTATTATTATTATTGAAGTAATTGATGTGAATATTGTATGCATGTCTATCTATATACTTACTTCAGCCAGGTATGATCCTTACATACAAGGGAAATGGTTGTTTTATTTGTACATATTAATCACATTCTATACTATATTTATTAGAATATATTTATATTAACAAAAGAATGTGCATGTATATAATATTACTAGAATTGTCTGTAATGTAAAAGTTCCATTAAAAAATATTTATCCATTTACAACAATGTTCATAGTTATGTGGTACAGTTTGGAACATGTACAGTTATTTAAAAGCCTAATTTTAAATCATCATTTATTTAAATCTCTCCTTATTGCCTCAAATCCAATGTATTATATCCCTGTTTATTGAATAAGGAATAAGGAACGAGGAACAACTTATTCTCGGTCAAAGCCCGATTTTTTTTTTGCAATGTTTCGTGACGTGTCGTCTTGTGTCCTACCAAAGAAAATTTTTTGTAAAATGATAGGATATCGTACGCTGATGCCCAATAATGTCTCTTCCGACTGCTGTCTCTTCAACAAAAAATCCCCGCTGAAAATCAGTCCAAGCACTTACACGGGTTGTCATTGACCTCAATGTCAAGTAAATACACTATTTAAGGACACTGCGAGATCCAATAGTTTGTGAGCGGACCAATATAAATGTCGTAGCCGCATGACTATTTTTCAGTTCGAATTATTTGAAAAGGAATATGGCAAAGCACGTTATTGAAAAAAACTTACAATTGCTTTAAGAGCATGGACAAATGTGCAGTTGCCTCCTACGCTTATGAAAATACTGTTTCAATTTTGATATCACCATTTTATTGTGATATCCAAACAGAAACAGTTGAATGTATAAATAAATAAATAAATAAATAAATAAATAAATAAATAAATAAAATAAAAATAAAAATAAATAAATAAATAAATAATTAAATAAATAAATAATAAAATAAATAAAGATATATATATAATTTTATATAAGCATTCACCAACCATTCGTTTATGATTTAATCATCTTATACGATCAAAACTATATTATACACAGAAAGTAAACTTATTTATAAAGTATAAAAAGACGTTTTTCTTTTAAAACTAGCCAGTATGCGCTTGAGCAAAGAGAGATTAACGATGGAATTATCGACGCAGTATCAATTGAACAGAAAATTGGGAACTAATGAATGTAGGCATATAATGAAAGGGGGATAGCGATGTATTTGCAGATTATGAAAACTAATCTTCGGAAAACTTCACTGAATAAATCTATCAGGACCACATAACATGCTGAAAACTAACCTTTAAGTATACTATTAAACTATGTTTTTACTACAAAATAACCAGTATGTGTTAGATCAAGAAGTGATATTCAATGGAATAATCTCCAGACAGATGGGTAACGTTACATACATCATTGAAAAGATAAATGCATAATCTTTTGAACAAAATGCATGTCATTAAATTCTATACGTTGTAACTCAAAATATTCACGTTAGAATAGGCACACCGGTTTTGACAGCTGTGGAGGCGGCCATTTTGGGCTCAAATAGTATGACCTACTTTCAAGGCCGGGAACCATCAACAGAAGAAGAAGAGCACAATAATGGCATTTTGTTTAATTGCTTACAAATATACCTTCAATTGGATACCAAAACATACCATTTGCAATGTATTTTACAAATCCTAGGCAGCATGCACTGAACAATGTGTGCTAAGTATCAAGTTGACTGCATGAACCCTTCAATCAGGAGTTCCTGTTTGGGGTTATGTGACCTTTAAGGAACCCAATCCTTTCTGATTTCAATAAAACCATATGTTTTAATAAGTATGATGTATTTTCAGAAAGAATATAAAGTACTGTCAAGCTCAAGTGAAGATTTATTGGAAAAACAAGGCATTGGACATAACACATGTGCTGTTACACTTTTGTTATTTATAAAGTTGGGCTAGAGCTACGTGCGGAGGGCGCAGATATGTACGGTTTAGTACGGGTTTGGTACGGTCTATACCGGTTTTTAGCTTTTCTCGTTGTAGAAGTTGTTCCCCTAAGATAAATGGTCACCACTGGAAAGTCATATACGTTTAGGCGGCATTTTGCACAATGCAAAGTGATTTTCACCCAAAATAGGTCCTCTTTATGCCCCCACAGTGTAAGTTTGTGTTTTATATGATGTTATTATATGATTACTTTGCATTATGAAAGTCACAATCCTGTATTTTCTGTGTAAGGTTATTTTTTGTCGTGTTCTAATGGTTGTGATGTCACGTTAAATTTTACTATTGTAGTGTTAAAAGTGAAGCGGTGAAGTCTATTTTATCCATCTCTAAGAAAAGAAAAAGTGAAATAGTCAATGACTATCTGAATAAACTCCCGGCCAGGCCAGATTCCCAATCTAAGATACAGCAAGACACATTTCACTTAAGGCCAAGTGCTCCAGAATTTGTCCCTCAAACAACTGCGAACTTTGCTTACTACATGGTGAAGAAAGATCTCCTCCTTTCAAGAGTCACTAAATTCAATGAATTAATAGTGTGAAGAGTAATTCCAAATACAGTGGATCAATGTCATTTTATGATTCTTCCCTAGGTGTTAATTCTATATTCTGTAAACTACCATCGTTTGTTCAGAATAAATGGGTTTATCACTGCAGAACTATAAAATAAAGAACAATGTCATGTATCCACCTTTCCAAGTTTTCGTGGACTTTGTGAGAAAGATGGCAGTTCGTCAGAATGACCCTAGTTTTAACTTACATGCACTAGGTAAACCGGATACGACAAAAGCAATTGAGAAGTCTGGTAGGTCAGGATCAAGAACAGGTGTGTATAGTAGAAAGACAAATGCACATTCTGACAATTGCAAAACTAAGAACAGTACGGAACCACATTGTGTCATACACGGACAAAATTCTAGGCACGAACTTAAAGACTGTAAATCATTTTTACAGAAATCCATTCAAGAAAAGAGGGAAATTGTAAAGAAGCAAGGTTTGTGTTTTAAGTGCATGACATATAAACATTTAGCGAGTGAGTGTAAAGTCCCAGTTAAGTGTGAAAGGTGCAACAAATCTAGTCATTGTACTGCATTTCATATTGATACTGAAACATTAATAAACCAAGGCGGGGAAACACCGAGGTCCAGTGAGCACGGCGGGGAACCTAAGAACCAAGTCAGTCCCAGATGCACGGAAATATGTGGAAGTGTTATTGGCGGCAAATCTTGCGCAAAAACAATGTTAGTAAGTGTATATCCAGAAGGCGAGAGACACAAGGCTATTCAATGTTATGCGGTCATCGATGACCAAAGTAACAGGACATTAGGCAAAAGTTAAATCTTTGATCTTTTAAGCAATAGTTCTACTTGTGTAAAAGAAAACTAAACGCTTTCCACATGTGCTGGAAGTGTGGAGACAGTAGGGAGGCGTATGTCTTGTCTTGTCATTGAGTCTCATGATAATACATGTGTTTTGAAGTGTCCCGCAGTTCTTGAATGTAATGACATTCCAGACAATAAAGGTGAGATAGCAATACCAAATATCGCGAGATTATATCCACATCTGAAAGGCATTGCCCAATTGGTGCCGGAGTTTTGTCCGGAAGCTGAAATTCTACTCCTAATAGGTCGTGATATGTCTGAGACACACCACGTTTTAGACCAAAAAGTAGGAAATAACAGTGAACCTTATGCACAGCAACTTAGATAAGGTTGGTCTATCATTGGCGAGAAAGGTTCATCAGTCAAACACAGTAAACGTGAATAAGATCAGTGTGTTGTTCAACGGCAGGAGTACTATACTACAGCCATGTGAGAACGTCATTAACGTTAAAGAAACTGATGTCTTTACACGCACACCCGATGATGACATTGTAGGCATGTCACAAGAGGACAAACAGCTTGTCAAAGTTATGGACAACAGCATGAAGAAAATGTCTAATGGTCATTTGTCTGCTCCGTTGCCATTGAAGGAACAAAGACCTAGACTCCCGTCAAATTTTGGGCAAGCAAAGCATCGGACAGAAACATTGGTCAAACAGTTGAAGAATAATCCTGCAAAATGTGAACAGTTTGTTGAATTTATGGGGAAGATGTTTAAAAACAACCACGCAGAGTTAGCGCCATCCGTTGCCCAGAGTGATGAAGTCTGGTATCTCCCTATATTTTGGTGTATTCCACCCGAAAAAGCCCGACAAAATTAGAGTCGTCTTTGATTCAGCAGCGAAATATCAAGGAACCAGTCTTAATGATGTTCTTTTGACAGGTTCTGATCTAACAAACAATCTTGCCGGAGTCCTTACAAACTTTCGAATAGAAAAATATGCGGCGATGGCAGACGTCGAGCAGATGTTTTTTAATTTCGAAGTGCATGAAGAACACAGAGACTTTCTGCGTTTCATATGGTTCCATGAAAATGATATCTCTAAACCATTGGTTGAGTACCGAATGCGTGTTCACGTTTTTGGGAATTCACCCTCACCAGCAGTAGCAACGTATGGAATGCGAAAATCAGTCTGCAGTCATGACATGAAAGGAGAAGAATGTGATGAAGTATGTAGATACGTAAGGCAGAATTTTTATGTCGATGATGGACTGGTGTCGAAAACTGATGAAAATGAGCTAGTTGATCTTATCAAAGAAACTCGAAACAGATTACAAGCTGGTGGTTCCATTCGCCTTCATAAAATAGTATCGACTAGTCCTAGAGTTTTGAGTTCGTTTTCGCAGACTGATCTTGCGAAGGACATTACTGAAATAGACTTTAATGGTGAGACACCATTCATTCAGTAAAGCTTAGGTATGAGTTGGGATGTTGTCAAATACAAGTTCACATATAAGGTTAATTTAGAGCGAAAACCTTTCACGAAGAGAGGACTTTTGTCAACCATAAAGGGACTGTTTGATCCGTTGGGCTTTGTTGCGCCAGTCGTGTTAGGTGGGCGAATCATCATGAAACAGGCTGTGCAAAATCAGATACTCGATTGGGATGATCAACTTCCTGAAAGGTTACTCAAGGAGTGGACCGACTGGCAAGATTCTCTAAAAGCTCTTGACGACTTGGAGGTACCACGTATGTTCACAAGTATGTCTTTTGATAAAGCTGCAAAACGGGAACTGCACGTGTTTTCCGACGCTTCAAAGGAAGCAATTTCAGCTGTAGCATATGTTCGTACTCTAGATTCTGAAAGAAAGTCAGAAATGGGTTTTGTACAGGGAAAATCTACGCTGGCCCCAAGCCATGGCAACACGATACCCAGACTAGAGCTATATGCAGCAGTGGTTGCAACTGAACTTGCTGCTTCTATTCAAAAGGTCTTGAATATATCCCAGAAAGACACATTCTTCTACACAGATAGTCAAATGGTTCTGGGTTATATTAACAACACTTCTCGTAGATTCTATGTTTAAGTGGCTAATCGAGTGGATAAGATTCTTAAGTTGTCATCTCGCGACCAATGGAACCATGTAACTACCGATAAGAATCCGGCTGATCATGGAACAAGACCAGTGAAATCTGACAAAATGCAAGAGTGCAAATTGTTGAAAGGACCTGAACTTTCTGACACTGACATTGACTTAAATTTTCAATTAGTGGAACCTGAACAAGATTGTGAAGTACGTCCTATCGTTGAAAATAAGAAGGTACGAGTTGGTAAGGCAAGTCTCGGTACCGATCGATTTGTTAAGTTTTCATCATGGGATAGGTTAGTTTCTGCTTTAGCATTGTTGAAACAGAAAGCAGCATCATTAGTTACAGACAAACAAACTGAGAAAAGTAGAGTTGAATACAAAACTGAATCTGAATGGCAAATACTGAAGAAAGTTCAACATGAAATGTATTCAGAGGAAATTGAATGTCTCAAAGAGGGTAAACAAATTAAGAGAAATAGCAATCTTGTGCTAGGTGAGAAAACTCCACTGATAATTCCTGGAAACTCTCACATAGCGTCTTTATTGATTAGACATTATCATGAAAAGGTTGCACACCAAGGTCGTCATCTCACCGAAGGAGCCATACGTTCGGTCGGTTACTGGATAACTAGTTGAAAACGACTCATCAATAGAGTTATCCATGATTGTGTTCGCTGCCGCAGACTTTGAAGACCAGTTGAAACCCAGAAGATGGCCGACCTTCCAACATGCCGAGTAACAGAGAGTGATCCGATCACTTATGTCGGGGTTGACACCTTTGGCCCCTGGTCTGTAGTTTCACGTAAAACTCGCGGTGGAGCAAGCAACTCTAAGCGCCGGGCGAAACTGTTCTCTTGTCTTTACACTAGAGCGGTTCACATCGAGGTTGTTGAGGACATGGCTGCTTCTTGCTTTATCAACGCCATGAGAAGATTTATCTCTGTTCGATGTCTAGTGAAGGAATTCTTTTCAGATCGTGGAACAAACTTTGTAGGTGGAACAGCTGAATTAGGCATGAATCAAATTTATGTAGAAGATCTACACAGCTTTCTAGACAAAAATAGCTGTGTATGGAATTTTAGTACTCCTCAATCTTCGCACATGAATGGAGCGTGGGAACGTATGATCGGTCTCGCTAGACGAATTCTTGAATCGTTACTTTGTGATACGAAGGGACTGACTCACGAAGTGCTTTGTACTCTCTAGACAGAAGTCATGTGTATTATCAATTCAAGACCAATTACTGCCGTTTCTGATGACACAAGTTCACCCTCAGTTCTATCACAAAACATGTTATTGAAACACACAGAGAACTCTGATATAGTACCGCGTCAAGATTTGAGTGTTTAAGACATGTATAGGTCCCAACGCTGGAAAAGCCAATATTTGCAGAACTTACACACAAGACCAAAATGGCAAAATGACCGTACCAATGTGAACATTGGAGAATGTAGTCCTGTTAGTTGATGACGACTTGCCTCGTATTCAGTGGCTTGTTGGTGTTGTCGATAGTGTTTTTCCAAGTTCCGGTGGCTTCGTTCGTAAAGTATCTGTCAGAGTTGTGAAGGATGACACATCTGTATGTTATATGCGACCAATATCAAACATAGTGCAGTTGTTGTCGCAATAATTACTGTACACCGAATAACTGAAAATTGAACTGAAATTGTGTCAACCAATTTACTGGTGCATCATAAGCTTGAATGATAGTTTTTGTATATAGCATAGCACTGACTATTAATTTATCATTCTCCAGTTGATTCAATATATCTGTAGATACTCTCACCTGATACAGACCCACGTTTCATATACAAGTACTTGAATTAATGTATTCATTGAACATTAGTAACAATCATCTATGTTTCAAGCAATATTACTATGTAATTTTATTTATTGTAAATAGTTGATTGAAAACATTTAGTACTTATAAATTCTGTACTTAACAAGTTATATTACAATAGTAATCTTAAGTATTTTTTTAATCATGCTGATTTAAGGTTCAGTAGAAGTGGTTGAATCAAGATGCTTTTGTTATGTGGCATTTGAAGACTGATCTGTTGTGTAGCATTATTTAAGGTTCTTGTAATGCTGTCATGCATTTTGTTCTAATTTGTGTTTTAAGATTCATGTTAATCTTTGTCAATAGTTTTTGTTGTTGTATTTTTTTTATTATTACGGTTCATGTGAAGTCTTGTACTGATATTTTTTGTAACTTTAATGGTTGATGCAAAGTGTTCTTAAAAACTTGATATGTAATGTCATTAATAATGATTATTTTAGAATTTAATTTGATGAAGTGATTTTGCTATGCAAAATCAGACGGGGATTGGTCTGTTATCCTTTTGTTATTTATGAAGTTGGGCTAGAGCTAGGTGCGGAGGGCGCAGATATGTACGGTTTAGTACGGGTTTGGTACTGTCTATACCGGGTTTTAGCTTTTCGCGTTGTAGAAGTTGTTCCCCTTAGAAAAATGTTCACCACTGGAAAGTCATATACGTTAAGGCGGCATTTTGCACAATGCAAAGTGATTTTCACCCAAAATAGGTCCTCTTTATGCCCCCACAGTGTAAGTTTGTGTTTTATATGATGTTATTATATGATTACTTTGCATTATGAAAGTCACAATCCTGTTTTTTCTGTGTAAGGTTATTTTTTGTCGTGTTCTAATGGTTGTGACGTCACGTTAAATTTTACTATTTGTTTAAGAGAGTGATTATTCCTTGTGTGTGTAAATCTATCTGTTATTCAGACACTATGCTATTATATAATGAATAGGACAGTACATTTTTGCTGTTTATGAATAGGACAGTACATTATTGCTGTTTATAGGTCTTAGGCCAAGGCATATATTTTGCCTGTGTTCATGGTTCGTCTATGCATGCATACAGTACCGTACCTCCGGGAAATTAGGTTCTTTCAGGTCCGTCCGGGAAATTAGGTTCGTTCAGTTTATCTAAATTCAGCTAGGACACATGTTTTTCTGAGTTTAAGGATTAATAGATTACGGCATTTCACATTCTGATTTGTTTATTAGGCATACATGTATGATATTTATATTATAATCATTGATCATGTATGAATTTTGTATGGTGGACTTATTAGTGTTATTTGTATACTTTCAGTCTTTTACCTTGGCTCTCCGGGGCGTCGTAATGAATAAAAGAAAAACACAAACATTAAGGCTTTGTCATTATAACACATGCAAATGCATTTTGAGTTGGAAATTAAGAACAGAAAAAACTGTTTGGGTACATGTTGAAAACATAGTTTTAATCCAAAAATAAGCATGGCTTTGAGTTTCTTAAGGCATAGAAGGTAACATATATAAGAACAGAGTTAACAACACTCTTCAGCGGTATTCTAAATTGAACAAAATGGTACTTTAGGCTCTTTCGAGCATTTTTTTTCAGCATTTTTGGGGGTGATTAGAAGATTTTATTAGCATTTCAGATGTCATTATTTGTCCCCAGAAAAGTCTTTTTTGGCATATACATTAACAGACATTCACTTCTGGCACATACAGACACAAATCTGACTATAAAATGTCAATACCGGGTGTTAATACACAGTCTGATGTGACACTAGGGCCTCCAGGGCAGCTGTGAAATCCTTCTTGGCCAGTGATCAGTACTCCCCAGACTGTCTCAGGTACTCTCTGCAGTGCAATCTGTGAAAATAGAAGGTGTTTATATGCATTTTGATCCAATATAGGATTATTTAGTGTAAGTACAGTATATTTTTCTCACATAGTAAACTGTGTAGGTTGTTTAATTAAGTAATATAGTCAGTAACTATGGGGCTATCTAAGCGACGAGCTCACTTACGAAAAGCTTGGTTCAAAAAGGGGTGTGTGAGTCCAAAAAAGGGTCAAACTGTAGCTTTTCCTACTGTTGCTGACAATGAGTTTGTCAGGTTCGAAAAGAAATCCTTTGATAGAAGAGTACACACCAGTAACAATGTACTAACCTTTAAAGATACTGATGGTACGGACACTACGGTGTCAGCGTTGCGACCCCGACCGAATGCGTCTAATGTAGTTGACGAGTATAGTGGCTGTGGTGACGAGTCACTTTATCCAGATTTGTGTACCAATAAGTTGATGGTTCAGGCTAAGGTCCAGGCTCTTTTTTATTCTTCATTCAAAGAACATAGACAAGATAAACCGAACTGTGAGGGGGATCTGAATTTTGATGCCGCTTACTCAATTAAGTGGGGTCTAGGTTGGCGTGAGCTGCTAAAATGTACAAAGTGTTCATGCATGTGCGATTATCACAATCTGTATGAGGAGGTTGAGAATAAAAAAAGGTCTGGGTAGGCGTGCCCAATGCCCAAACTGTAAATGTGGAGGGTGACTCTTGCTACAATAACCCTATTTTCAATTCCGATTCAACCCCATTTCAGACGGGGTCCATTGCGACAAACACATTTTGTGAAAATAACACTAAAGACAAGAAAATAATAGGGGTACACATTGCTAATAAACTTTGCACGATCGGAGCTAGATTTCGAAACAAGGGGAACAATGTTGTTTGTCCTAATCATAGTGGTCATTGCTCGGCAAACGTGTGCGAGTCAGATCCAATAGGCGACGAAGGTAGATGGTCTGAAAGTGTGGCCCGTAACATATCAAATGAGGTTCAAGTTACTGGTTATTCTGGTGACGGTGACTCCATGAGTCATGCAGGGGTGAGCAAAGCAAGTAAACATACACTTCTACACTTTAAAGACATAAGGCACTTGGGATATTCACTGAAGCGTGCTGTGTACGCAGCCAACTTTAGTTCAAATATGTTCAAAGGGTTGCCAAACGCAAACCAAAGGAATCGATTTGCTCTGTCAATTAAACAGCGGTGTGTAGCAAAGTTGAAAATGGCCCACAAATCTTATAACGGTGACATAAACAAAATAAAACAATGTATGCCAAAGGTAGCCGATGCAATTGTTGCTTGCTTTGGCGGGATTGTAGTGAGCCCTGCAAAGCATCTAGCTTAGTTCGCTGCGGTAACTATAGACAGGCCAAAAACTATATGCCATAAAACTAAGAATGACAGAGAATGACAAGGGGTCGCTTATAAAATGTGTGGACATCATGCTTTCTCCCACAGCCCTTGATAAAACAAAATTATTGACATCTACGCAAAAGTGTGAGGCCGTGAATCGATCCTACAAAACTGTAAACCCGAAAATGATCATTAACCCAAGGAACTTTGCGGGCAGGATTCATGGCCAGGTTCATAACCTTTACAATGGGTATGCAGTATCAGTGCTGATAAAAACCAAATCACTGGGGGCAACTCTTACAAAAGGTTCTTCGGTTAAACGTCAAATACGGAAGACCGAAGCCATATCAATTACGCCAAATAAGGATGTTATCCAAAAACGCACAATTACTAGGTATGCGGCACGACAGCGCCGTTACCATTTACATGAACGTTTGCATTACAATAACGGTCTCACTGACACTGTACATGGTATGAGAGGTGTCGGACAGTTACGAGACCACAATTACGTATAATTTAATACGTCGGCCACATATTTAAGTAATTATTGCATCCGACATATTATTTAACATGCCGACGAGTTACTTATGTTGTCATTTTCTGCCTTGTGTTTTTATTCATCAATAAATAGCAAAAAAAAACTATTGAAGGCAAATTTTGTATTATTACAAAAAACAATGGTGTTAAATATGATTAGTTTAGTTTGCAAAGAAAGAAAATGGCTAACTTTTAGACAAGGCAGGCAGGGTGGTCAACATGCCCTGTGCATCTGCCGATTCGGGCGCAAACTTTGCGAGCATTATTGACCGAAACCGGTTCTAAAACTAAATGATAGGGACTGCAACACAAGGTTTTATTACAAAAATGAGATAAATGCTGATAGGGATCCAAATTAATGCAAAAGTGGAACTGAAAAACTATGCGATGTACATAGTGGGTCGTGGATGGGTGCTCGGGTGGACATTTTGCTTTGATTTTCCAATATGTAACCCCCCCCCCCTATGTACACTGGGGCACCCATCCCACATAATACACTCTTTAACTGGGTCCAAATGGCATCTTCCATAGATTTTTTCCAAAATTGCCTGCTTATAAGCCTCCATTTTGTCTTTTTTGCAGACGATAAATAATTCCGGATGTGCTTAAAGGTTAAGCATGCGCAATTAATTTCCTTCTATATTACATATAAAATAGTTGAAGTTCGATATCAATTTGAACCATGATCAAGCGCATAGTCCCTATATCATCATACATCATTGGAAAGATAAATGCATAATCTTTTTAAAAAAATGCATGTCATTAAATTCTATACGTTTTAACTCAAAATAGTCAGCTTAGAATAGGCAGACCGGTTTTGACAGCTGTGAAGGCGGCCATTTTGGGCTCAAATAGTATGACATACTTTCAAAGCCGGGAACCATCAACAGAAGAAGTGGAGCACAACAATGATGGCTTTTTTTCTTATTGTTTACAAATATACATTCAATTTGTTACCAAAACATACCATTTGCAATGTATTTTACAAATCCTAGGCAGCATGCACTGAACAATGTGTGCTAAGTATCAAGTTGACTGCATGTAACCCGTCAATCAGGAGTTCCGGTTTGGGGTTATATGACCTATATCGGTGAAAGGGAGGGTCATGAAAATTACATATCTTAGGGTAGGGGTAACCTATGGTCTTTAAAAATCAATTAGGTATTTATAAGATGTATTTCTTGTGTTAGTTTTTACAAAGAATGTCTCAAATATTTGGAAAAAAACATTGAATCTATTGACAGCTCCCAAGCAAGGAAGTTTTGAATCTTCAAAAAGGAGGTTTTCACTTTTGGCGGAAGTCAATATATCACGCTGTAGAAAAGGATCAGAACTTTGAAGGTAAATTGTGAAAAATCTAAACGTATGGGAGACACTTTTCTAGGTAAATAAACACAGCGAAGGGATGAAATTAATAAGTAATGTAGCCAAAACTAGGATTGCATTATGTTTTAATGTACTGTGCATGCCATGAAATGGGTCAAATTTCTCATTAAACATGAGGTGGGTGAGGGGACAGATCAAGGGCCATAGTTTCACAAGTAAAGAAGCCAGCCATGTCTTTGGTTTTATTTTCAATGTATGTTGCCTATGTTTTGACACTGACACAAAAAGGCTTTCTTGTGTCACTTTCTGTTTTGATGAAATGGATTTGACTGTTTGTGGCCTTTCGGAACTCGAAATTTGGTCAAAAATATATATACCCTGCCCCTTAATAGCAAAACGCAAAATTTTAAAATTGTGTATATCAAACAAAAATTGATTCAAATATTCCACAAATGTGTTGCGGTAACAAATCGAACATAATTTAACATATATCTTTTAACCGCTATGGTTTAGATAATGGAAAACAAAGGGAGGTAATAATGTTAAAACTGTAGTGCCGGTGACATCTGGTGACACGCTACCATGCAGAGTTGGTACCCGGCTTACGATGTTCATGTGACGGAACCATGCTGCATGATGTGGAGCCAATCGGATGGACGCGGATGCCTGCTGGGATGACCATGCTCTCTTGCTACCCGGTCCGCGGACGTGTGCAGACGTGTTCCCTGAGGTAAGTATTGCCAGGAAGATAGATGCCCTGAGGTATGTATTTCCAGAAGGATATATTAGTGTAAGCCTAGGACGTTAGTATTAGCCTGTGACTTAGTGTCTTGCCCTGGAGGTTTAGCCAGTGCGTGGGGTATGTATTCCCAGGAGGATCGGTGGTGTGCAGCCGACGACGTTAGCGGACGAGCGTTTCCCTCCAAGAAAGTACTGCCGAGGACGACGTATGCCATCCTGACAAGGTTTACATTCGATGCTCATGTGAGTGTAATAGTCAAGTGTCGTTGTTTGTATGTTGCTGTAATTGCAGGCAAACCCCACGAAGAGCTAACCGAAATAAACACCACAATGTTGTCAGAAGTGGGATTAGTGCAGTCGTGTTTTAACGGTTAGGCTTATTCTTTGCAAAAGTCGGCATCCTGTGTTTAAATTGAACCACGAATCGTATTTAGTTTGTATATTTTTCCAATCCTATTGTTCCGTAAAGTGGTCTATGCTAGACATGTGTTACTCACCAGCCGTCTATTTTTAGACGTGTTGCAAGGTGACCACGTGGTCCGTCTGTGGCGTAGCTAGAGCAACGCGGGTTGGGTAATGTTTTGTTTTGGATTGGTGTAATGGATATGGTGAAATAATTGTTTTATTGCTGTTAATATTTCATTGTTGCATTAAATTTTGAAATAAATAAATAGACGTATTTTTTATTGTGCGTGCTGTGTTTCTTCAATTTTGTTAAGTACTGTGCTGCATTAGAAATGAGTAGCCGAAATATGTGTCCGGGTCTTGTACGGGTAAATTTCGACCCCCCCCCACAAACGTTGATGTTGATCTCCGGAATAGGGCCCAAATTGGCAGGGTCATTGTCCAACTTAGACAAGGGTCAGGTAACCTAGACCTGGACACCTTGGAGGTACTAATTGGGCGGCCCCAAAGTGAGAGGGAGTTAGACCAGCTGGATTTTGCAGAAAATCTAATGCTTGCAGCGGCGTCCCAGGCCAGTGAAACGGAAGAAGAACATCCAAGTAGGTCCAGGGCCCCAGAGCCAATGTTTGAAAGCACGCCATACCTAAACCAGAACCAGATGACGGCAGAGCTAGCCTCTCAGATATCAGATTTAGAAGCGGAAATAACTCGATGGGAGGAGTTCCCGGGGATATGGAGCGATTTCCTTCCCCGGTTTGCAAAGCTTTTGTTCCCCAAGCGTCTGTTGTTTCAGCCAGATCCTGTGGTGGTAACAGGCATGCCAATACCGTCTGATGTTGCATCAAGCGTCCCCGCCCCGCCCCAGTCGTTAGGTTTGCCCCAGATGAGGGCAGGTAGGGCAATCAAGCGACCTAGGCGAAGTAGCCTTTGTCGCTCGGTTACTTCAGAGGCCTCCTCCAAGGCCCCTTCAGCGCATAGGCCCTGGCAGGTTACGACGTGCCGGCGCAATTTAGAAACCCACCTGTCGTGAGTGGCTTCTCCGTGCCAATCAACCCACCTGTAGTGAGCGGTTTTTCCATGGCAAGCAATCCACCTGTTGTGAATAGCTTTCCCGTGCAAAGCACCATACCGGTCGTAGGTAATCACACAGTAGTCAGCAATTTACATACAGTAGGTAATAAACCGTCACCCAACAATCCACCCGTTGCAGGTAACCTTGCCCTACCCAGCAGTGTCCCCGTTCAGACAAGCCCTCCAGTCCCAATTAACCCCCCGACCCAGCGGGATCGGGATGTTTTGACCAAGCTGCAAAAGAACCTGCTATTTGATGGATGTAGCAATCGGTTGTTGTTTAAAAGGAAGTTTGAGCGCTACGCAAGGGTGCAAGATTGGTCTGATGCGGAATGCGCCGATTGCCTTGGTTGGTGTTTAACAGGAAAGGCGGTCGACTTCTATGCGTTACTGACCGAAGGGAGAGAGACGTTACCTTACGCCGAGCTTATGCGGCGGCTTCAGGAGCGTTTTGGTGCCAGGGAGCTCCTAGCCATCGCGCAGGGTCGTTTCCAGGATGTCCAACAAGAATTAGGCGAGTCCCTGGACGAATGGTCCGATCGGGTGCTGACGCTGGCAACAACGGCATTTCTTGATCTGCCCTATGCGTACGCCACTGAGCAGGCAGTGACGAAGTTTTGTCACGGTTTGCTTGACATGGAGGCCGGCAAGCATGTAAGCCTGCAGTTACTCACATCGATGGGAGATGCGATGAACGTGATGAGGATATAGCCATGTTCAGTCGTCTAGCGCCGCGGCTTCGAGGGATAGCCAAGAGAGTGAGCGAGAAGAGTCGAGGTGTGTTCATGAGGTGAGAAGAGCACCCTCTCCAGATACGGTAAGTGGGTCGGCGGTCGACAAATATACCCAGGTGGTCGATCGGCTGCTGGGTTCTGTGGGGCGATTATCGGACTCTAGTGGGAGACAGGACGATGATTTCCGCGTCAGACAACCGGTTCAGGTGTTCTGTTCCGATGAAGAAGAGGGATTGTATGGCGAGTATGTAGCTGAAGGTTCCAATGAAGACGGCACCCAAAACCGGGGGTTCAACAAGCAACGCCAGGTTAGGTGTCCCGAGGGCACGGGTGGCGGCGGTCCACGTGAGCATCGGAACCAACATGCCTACGAAAGGGGATCTGGCCCAAATGCTTACCATGGGAGCGCTGGGAACCGGCAAATCAACGGGTACCGTAGTGATCGAAGCGAGGCAGGTATAGATCAAATTGGGGCGAGTATCCCGTAATGGCGAGGCGGGACATATCGTGTTTGTTTGGTGATTTGGAGCATTTCCGGTGTGGTTGTCGTGTGGGCGCCGTTTCGTGGCCAACAATGAGTCGATACCGCTGTCAGTTGCCGAGGCGGCTGAGCAGCAGAGTAGACCGGAAGTAGGTCGCGTCAACCAGTTGGGTTCAGCTGCGCAGTTTTGTTTGAAGGTTCAGGTTGGTGACGTAATGGTTGATGCAGTGATTGATTCGGCAGCGGAGGTCAGCCTCATCTCAGAACGGGTCTATAAGGCCATGAAGCAGCCACCTCCCAAGCAGCGTGATGTCAAGCTGTTGATGACAGGAAGGGATGCCTCCATGCAGGGTTTTGTCGTAGGCCCAGTTAAGTTAAAGATTGGTAACTACTGGTATCAGCAGCATTTGTATGTAGCCCCGACAGATGTCGCTTTGATACTTGGTTTCGATATTTTGATGAATCCGGGCAGGGCCATCATCAATATGGCAGAGGCCACTATTATTTTTGATGGGCAGGTTTGGAGCCTCGAGGGGGGAAGCCTACAGCATACCGACCACGTGCATGACGCAGTTCCGTTTGCGTTGCCGACAGCTTCAGAAGTCGTCCGGGATCCACAGATGGTCACCGATAAAAGCACTGAGCGGGACCATGGGGGTTCTAGTTGCGTCGGTACGTTTCGCGTTCAGCGGGTGGCGGTCCATTCTGGAGATAGGGCCACCCCGACCGCCGGACATGCAGATCCGGCTGGCGTCATCGCGGAAGACAGCCGGGAGAAAGCGTCTTGTTGTGGTGTTACCGCGGTTGACCGTCGGAAAAGGGCTTCCGGTTATGGCGTTACATCGGAAGACCGCTGGAACAGTGCGTGCTGTTACCGAGTCTCCACTAGTAACATCAAGCTGCCGACTGTTCAAGAAGTTGTCCGTCACATTGGGGTGTGCACCGACGAAAGCACTGAAGGAGGCAGCGATGAGACTGAAGGCGTCGATGATGCGGTTCCGTTGGCGCTACCAACAGTTCGCGAAGTTGTCCGTCACATTGGGGTGTGTACCAACATAAGCACTGAAGGAGGCAACGGTTAGACTGGTGGCGTCGGCGGCAGAGAAGACGAGTTCACCGAAGGCATCGATGATGCGGTTCCGTTGCAGCTACCTACAGTTTGCGATGTTGTCCGTCACATTGGGGTGTGCACCGACATGAGCACTGTAAGGGGCAACGGTGAGACTGACGGCGTCGATGACGGTGAAGCTACAGCGGAGGGAGAAAACAGTTGCAAGCCGTATCCAGTCCAGCAGGGATCTTCCAGATGTGTTTATTTTATTTTTATTTTTTGTTATGCTTGGCTTCGTCATCGGTGTTGCGGAGTATTCACTCTCCCATTTCCTTTCAGTATGGACACTAGCTTTGAGATGAATGAGATTCTGCTTCTAAATGATGTGGATGGGTTGGGCCCACGGTCTAACCCAAGTTGGGCGACACAGATGGACAACGAAGACAGGGTCGACCTGGATGCGGCCCCAGGAAGCTCCAGGACGGCCGCGGAACAGGAGGTTGTCGAGATGGACACTAGTGATATCGTGCCGAACGCAGCCCTAGAAGAGTCGTCTAGCTACAGGAACCCTGTCGGCATAGTCCTTACAGGGTTGCCCAAGAAACCTGCCGGCATAGTCCCGCAAGAGGTGTCCAGTTTGAGCAACGCATCCCTAGAAGAGTCGTCTAGCTAAGGGAACCCTGTCGGCATAGTCCTTACAGGGTTGCCTAAGAGACCAGCCGGCATAGTTCCGCAGAGGGTGTCCAGTTTGGGCAACGCAGCCCTAAAAGAGTCGTCTTGCTCCGGGAACCCTGTCCGCATAGTCCTTACAGGGTTGCCCAAGAGACCTGCCGGCATAGTCCCGCAAGAGGTGTCCAGTTTGGGCAACGCAACCCTAGAAGTGTCGTCTAGCTACGGGAACCCTGTCGGCATAGTCCTTACAGGGTTGCCCAAGAGACCTGCCGGCATAGTCCCGCAGGAGGTGTCCAGTTTGGGCAACGCAGCCATATTAGAGTCGTCTAGCTACGGGAACCCTGTCGGCATAGTCCTTACAGGGTTGCCCAAGAGACCTACCGGCATAGTCCCGCAGGAGGTGTCCAGTTTTCGGAGCACGTCAGAAGAATCGTCTAGCTACGGGAACCCTGTCAGCATAGTCCTTACAGGGTTGCTCAAGAGTCCTGTCGGCATAGTCCCACATGAGTTGTCCAGTTTTCGGAGCACGTCAGAAGAATCGTCTAGCTACGGGAACCCTGTCGGCATAGTCCTTACAGGGTTGCCCAAGAGACCTGTCGGCATAGACCCACAGGGACCTTCCAGATTTGTAGAGTCGTCCGGCCCCGGGAATCATGTTGGCATAGTCCAGCAGGTATTGTCCAATTTTTCCACTGGCATAGTCCAGCAGGGATCTTTCAGATTTGTAGAGTCGTCTAGCTATGGGAATCCTGTTGGCATAGTCCAGCATGGATCGCCCAATTTTTCCACTGGCATAGTCCATCAGGGATCTTCCAGGTTTGTATCGTCCGGCTATGGGAATCCTGCTGGCATAGCACCGAGGTCAAGCAGGGATTGCCCAGTTATGGGAGTAAATCGCGCATAGTCGTCCGGTTACCGGTATCACACTGGTGACAACCAGCAGGAGTTTTTTGGCTATGGGAACCACCAGGAGTCGTCCAGTCGCCGGTTTCCCACCGGCGACAGTAATCGGTGTAGTCATGGCGACTCCTCGGTAAACCGCCAGAGCGGTGCGTGCGGTTACGCCGGAAGATCTCGGAGGATGGATCTCAGGGACCTTTCAGGCGTGGCTCTGAAGGGTGGCGACCCTCAAGTTCTCGCCGTTGGGAGCGGTCCCAGCGGTGGAAATTAGGTAAGTGTCTATGCGAGCGCGGTGGCCTGAATTAATTATCTAGTTAAAGGGTGGGGTGGGTATCTTTAATAGTTTCTCTGTTTTGCTGTTCTGGTTTTAATTTAGTTTTGTTTCGCTCCATTGAATGTCAGTGTAAATTTGTTATACATGTTAGTGTCAAACAATTCTGTTGATAGAATCGATGTGTTTGATTAACCAGGCGCTTGTCCTCTTAAGTTGTTTATTTTATTAAAACCATGTATTCGATTAGTGCCTTATTGGCCTCGCCCACTCAGTCCATTATTAATTTCTGTTTTGGTTCTTTTTGTCTCTGCACGGTTTCCCATGAATGGGACTCGTTGGCTTATTTAACATTAGTTAAAAATTATTTGTTGTGCATGCTGGCAAGGCATGAATGGCTCAATTTGATAGTGAATGGGATAAATAAGTGTGTAGATGTGGATCTGCAATGTATACCCTTTTCATTTTTCTTGTTTGATTATTGTTTAATATACATTTTAATTCATGTTTCCCTGAGTGGGAGTGGATATGCTGAAGCTGGTATTGCCACCCGGAAATAGAGAAAACACAAAGATTATTGTTATTTTGTTATTAAAAAGACATATTTAATTTTGATGATTATTATTATTATTTCGTGCATTGACTGAGAGTGTGCTCTCACCCACGTGTTACACGCATGAGGTCGTTATAGACACGCGTCGCCTCGCTGAATACTGGGGGGTAGTTGGCGACAGGGCGCGACATTTGGGCATTCATTAAATATTGTAGTCTAACTGTGAGCTTTAAGCCCACTTTTATTGATATTTCTCTGAAACTCCGGACGTGTGGAAAACTGTTGCATATCACCCAACTTGTTGTTAATTATTATTTAGATGTTAATTGTTCTCAACCTTTGTTTCATGCTTACCCATGCACTTGATAAGTTTTTTAGTGAAATTTTAGTGTAACTGTTTACAGCCGAAGGCTGTCCATGGCTTAAGCTCTGTGGATGAATTGGCTGGGCGAGCCCATTATTCTACGAGTTTCTTATTACCTGTTCTTTGTTAAGGGTCCTTGGGCCGGTGGTATCTTTCAGGTCTCTGCATGAGACTGTGCACGGCAATATAAATCAATGCTAATTTGTTAGCATTTTATTTTCATTTTATTAAGACCAGGGATCACTGACATTTTATGGAGGGTATTACACCTTAATTGGGGTATGCATGCATATTAAAATATTCTTGGTGGTCGTACAAAAACCGGCCAATGGGTTCAATTAGTTGTGGTCTATCTAGGGTTGAGGCCCCCATTCTGCGCACGTTGTGGCGTGCTTGTAGTATTGAAACAATTAGGTTGTCCCGACTTTGGGGAGTCCGGGCACGGTCATAGATCCGCTAGGTCGCTGCGTCGTGGCGTACATCGCATGGCGAAGGGGCCCCTCTTGCTTACGAAAGGGGCATTGGGTCCGAGAGATAGTCAAATATTTCCTCGGGGTGCATGGGACGGCTTGGGCGCAGCGGCTTTAGAGTACGTTGCATGGCGAAGGCGCCCTCCTTGCTTTCGAAAGGGGCATTGGGGTCCGAGAGATAGTCAATATATTTCCTCGGGTGCGACGGGACGTCTGCGGCGGGACGACTATGACATTCGGCGGGACGAATCATTTTGTGAGTAGGGGGTCGTCCCAAAAAGAGAAAAGTGAAGGGATTGTAGTGCCGGTGACATCTGGTGAAACGCCCCCATGCAGAGTTGGTACCCGGCTTGCGATGTTCATGTGACGGGACCATGCTGCATGATGTTGAGCCAATCGGATGGACGCGGATGCCTGCTGGGATGACCATGCTCTCTTGCTATCCGGTCCGCGGACGTGTGAAGACGTGTTCCCTGAGGTAAGTATTGCCAGGAAGATAGATGCCCTGATGTAGGTATTTCCAGGAGGATATATAAGTGTTAGCCTGTGACGTAAGTATTAGCCTGTGACTTAGTGTCTTGCCCTGGAGGTTTAGCCTGTGCGTGGGGTAGGTATTCCCAGGAGGATCGGTGGTGTGCAGCCGACGACGATAGCGGACGAGCGTTTCCCTCGAAGAGTGTACTGCCGAGGACGACGTATGCCATCCTGACAAGGTTTACATTCGATGCTCGTGTGAGTGTATTAGTCAAGTGTCGTTGTTCGTAGTTGCTGTAATTGCAGGCAAAACCCACGAAGAGCTAACCGAAATAAACACCATAAAACCATTGCTAATTTTAGGAAAATTTTACGTGTGCTTGTTTCGCACTTGAGAACAATGTTTAACCTCATATTTGTGTACTAGCATTTACATTTGCACATGTTCTGAGCTGGAATACTAAAATAAGCAAGATAAGTCTGCAGTTTTGTAGCAAAAGTTGGTAAAAATAGGAAAATTATGCAAAAAAGTGTTTTGTAACATGCCGCAAACATATTTTTTTTCTTCTTATTTGAAGTCATTATGGCAACATATTTCTTCATGGCACACCTAACAGATGAAGAAAGACTAAGATTGAAGTTACGACATAACTTTTAGCTCTCAACAAATAGACAAATTTAGCTCGGCTGTTTTCGAAGAAAACCCGAGGTATTGTCATAGCCAGCTTGTCGTCCGGCGTCTGCCGTCCGCCGTCCGCGTCGTGCTAAAACCTTAACATTGGCTCTAAAATCAAAGTGCTTCCACCTACAACTTTGAAACTTCATATGTAGATGCACCATGATGAGTTCTACACGCCACACCCATTTTTGGGTCACTAGGTCAAAGGTCAAGGTCACTGTGACCTTTAATATAAAACTTTTACTTAGGCTCTAAAATCAGAGTGCTTCCACCTACAATTATGAAACTTCATATGCAGATGCACCTTGATCAGTTCTACACGCCACACCCATTTTGGGGTCACAAGGTCGAAGGTCAAGGTCTGCAAACTGCACCCACAGCCGAGCATTGGCACCCGCTATGCGGTGCTCTTGTTAGAGATAATTCTATTGTGTGGTTGATTTGATGTGATTTTACCGGTATGATGCGTATACTTGGAACTGGTAGCATAAACGCAATTCTAGGTCAAAGGGCATAAACTTTCATTACCGGATTCATATCGTTATAATACCGTAGGAAAGAGCTTTGACAGAACTTGAATGCCAAATTACCAGACGAAGTGTTACGTACATAACACCCGATTTCCTTCAAAGGTCAATATTATTATTCAAGGTCAAATATTTATTACTGGTAAAATGCGTCTTTTCTATTTTTGCTCTATATTTAAAAAATTGTATGCAAGGATTTAAATATGTCTTCGGATAATTTATACTCCCCATTATCTGACAATCCGTCATGATCATGGCCCTTGTATGTTCGACCAATTTCAAGGTCACGATTCAATGTCAACTAATTTTTTTTTTGTAAGTCGCTCGCGTGTGTGATAGTTATTTCCAATGGTTCACATAAAGTTGATATTAACGTTTTCATTAAAAAAATATAAATATATACATAATATACTAAAAAATAAGAATATACCTTTATTACCATCAATAACTTCATATGTCAAATGCTTAAAAGTATATGTTTATAATTTAATAATAATGGCAAACTCGTTATATACAAAAAAAGCCATAGCATAAAGGGATTAATATGATCGAAGTAATACAGTCAAGAGTGTACTCATTTATTTCCAGTACAATATTTTGTTATTTCAACTTCTCCGCAAAGTATGAAGCGGGATTGATGGTGTCACATTTTAAGGTCTAAAAAACAATAAGTGATCCATGATTAAACACGATGCATAAATACATTCAATGCATTCAAAATACCAGAATAATTCTTACTAGAAGGTGTTTACATGGCTATTAACATTATTTGGTGCGTTAAAAGATCATAGAATTCTAATAACATGAAGAATTCTTATTCTTACCCATTTTTCTCGCAAATGAAATTCGTCACTTGCCAGCACGGCCAATCGTTCCAATCTGTATATCTCCATAGATTTAAACAGTGTTCCGACCCTCCTGAGTTACTTGGTTCGTTTCTCTGCCAGCGAGTATATCCATTATATAAGTGTTTTTTCGAGTAGGCCCACGTCCAGTCCCCTTCAAAGCCCAGGTCTGTTCCACCAACCCAGAACACTTCTGAAAATAAAATATCTTAAGTATGTTTTAATTGGGCCACAATTTTTATTTACATTCCATATCAATTCTCTTGCAACAGATACCTTGTAGTGCAATGAACGTATTACTTGCACCATTGAGCATTTTGAGAATTGGTCTATATTAAAGGGACTTGTTCACAGTTTGGTAAAATGGCGATTTTCAAAGTAATTTTCATAGATTTAAAAAAGAATGTACACATTCCCTTAAACAAGTCTCTTTAACATTGCTTGAGGAGTTAAATCGAATAATTAATAGTTATTGAATAATCTAGAGTCCGAGATGTTTTCTTAGTGGCGTTCGAGAGTCACGAAACTGATCATTTTGCCAACATGTATTGTTTAAGTGCAAAACTGACATCTAAATATTTATTTCAACTACGTGTTTTTTTAAAAGAATTTTATTGTTTTCTTAAACATTTTATGATACACAATTTTCCCACTTTTTCATCACTGGTATATTAACTCTGTTTTACATTCCGCTGTCCTGTAATTGAAGCCACGTAACCAAATGCCTATACAATGCAGGACGATATATAAAATAATACATCCCAAAACAGAAAATAAATGATTAAAACTTAAACAATCAAAACCATTTAGGGATATAACCCTGTAAAACAAAACTGTTTTACGAACTAGCAAGTATGTTGACCCAGTTTTGCATGAACATGTCTTCGGCATGATCGTCAATTTCTGCCAGATACGACCCGAAATGTATGCACACACCCTGGAAAAAAGTAATGCTATTCAATTAGTTATTTTATGCAGGCACTATTTGTTAATGTTTTTCTTCATTAAAATTAGCCTATAAAGTGCAAATGTCGAATGTCAAAAAGCCCGTAGAGCGAATGCTACATCCCGTTAAAGCTGATAGAAAACAAATAACAATGCAAGTATAGAATCACATATTTAATATATATTTTTTCAATAATCATTTTTATTATACATTTGTAATTCACCATGGGCATTGGATTTTTTTGTTTTATGTTATTAATTTCATTTTTAAACATCAAATTCTATACTGAAATGTTTAAATCCTGTACGGGAACTGTTGACTTTATAAAGAACTATTTGGACATTTTAATTTACTCGTTCTAATTGATATTAGACGTGAAATGTCACTGCTATTAGACGTAATATTTAAGCGTAACAAAATATGTATATAAAATGCATTTTATGTAATTTTGAGGTAAAATATAACGCAAAAAGTCAATTTGTAAACAGGTTAAGCTTGACATTTTTTTTGGAGATATTCTAGCACTTGTCTTTTAAAACTAGTGCCCCTATGTGACATTTTACAATTGCAAGTTCGGCTTAAATATACCAAATATTTAATGTCCATATCTACTTATATGATTGAATTTGTGTCTGTGTGTTTGAATGGCAAACTACGATCAAGTTTAAAATGTTAACTGACACTTAAACAAATACACAATATAGTAGCACAAATGCACACAACTTCATCGTTGGTCAGATTTTAACGTCACTTTGTTGAATCACAACCGAACTAAACGTTTTTTTTACATTACCTTTTTTTATGAAAAACAAAACAGCACTGTTTGTACTTCAACGCAGAAAATAATCAAGTAAATAAGTTCTATCCAGATGTCATATTAAAACTAAACATAGATTGTGATGAAATTTCACGGTTTATAGCAAAAAGTTGTACATCAGCACCTGTCCATGACTCTGTATAATGATTGAAGTGGTAACAGATTCCTAAGAAAACTTGAGATAGATTATGATGAAATTGCACGGTTTATAGCAATTTTTTTTACCTCAGCACCTATCCAAGACTCTAAATCAGTACTGAAGTGGTAACAATGTCCGTTGAACGATATCCATCCATTGTCACAACCTGCGTAGTACAGAAAATGTGTGAGACATGCGTATTAATGACAAAATGTATCAGACATGCGTTTTAATGACAAAATGTGTCAGACATGCGTATTAATGACAAAATGTGTCAGACATGCGTATTAATGACAAAATATGTCCGACATGCGTATTAATGGACAATGTGTCTGACAGGCGTATTTATGACAAAATGTGTCAAACATGCGTACTAATGACAAAATGTGTCAAACTTGCGTAGTAATGACAAAATGTGTCAGACATGCGTATTAATGACAAAATGTGTGGGACATGCTTATTAAGGATAAAATGTGTCAGACATGCTTTACTATGACAAAATGTGTCTGGCATGCGTAGTAATGACACAATTTGTCAGATATGTGTATTAATGAAAAAATGTGCCTGACATGCGCATTAATGACAAAATGTGTCTGACACGCGTGTTAATGACAAAATAAGTGGTCCTATGATAAGATTGTGTACGAATTATGTTAGGAAATCGCAATTTAGTGACCCTATAGTTAAAGAGTCCTTACACAAACATGTGCTAATTAACCGATTTATAAGTATTTACATAAATGCTAATATACAACTGTAATGTATAACATATATTTACTTATAACGAATACAAAGAGCAAACATGTAAATTCACATTACCATAACTGCCTTGAAAAGTAATGAAGAACGCCAGCAAAAAGATTGCCTTCATAATTCTACTTACGCAATGAAAACAACTACTGCGTATGTGGCTTTTTATCGCACAAAAAGTGACCTGCAATCATTAGCAATGTTCAGATCGTGATTCCCTTATCTTGTGTTACCAAATATGTTACTGAGCTGCTAATTAGATATATCTTACACACGTATCGCAACGTCCTCAAAGTAGCTCTAAATGTCATGCAGTTGGTAACAAATTGACTGGACAGTATTTTGTTATTCAATAAAATAAGCATCCAAACTATAAACTTTAATATAAGCCAAGTTTATGTTTACATTTGGACTAATATTAAATAGTAGTTTAAGTCATCGTATTTGTTGTAATAATACAAAACCTATGGTATTAACCCACATACATTTAACTAATGTATAATAATTAACATAAAAATCACTGTCATATAAGATATAGATTAAAAACAGACATAAAACATATGCACACACAAACACACTCATTATTTAGAAACAATTATTGACTAATTGATTGGCAAAAATATTTCGCCATATGAGTTATTAAAACAAATCATTTACATATTTTGAAATACAATCGCAAAATCGGTCTGTTTTTATCAATGTGAATGACAAATCGCTGAGAAAAAGACGTTTATTGCGACGCACGACGGTTTTACTGCCCCAATTATTCGGCCGGATTTTAATTGAACAGAAGACAACGGATCATTCAGCCGGATTTAATTTGACAGCAAGATAACGGATCAAACCCATAAAACTGAAATTACACAATACAAAAAACTTACAAAATGCACGACAAAATAATCCGTAAAATAACAGCGTTACACAACTATTAAAAATGTAATCTTAAGCCTTTAGCATTATACAAGTATTGCATAGATGTACATAAGATTTTACTTTCCATCACTATGAGCATTTAGATTTCAAACAATAAAAGGCAGTACTGAACGTTTAAGGAATGATGAATTTAGTTGAGTTATTCAAATAATTACAACCAAATAACAGCATATCACATCAATGTTGCAATAACTACATTTAACTTACACAACGGTGAGACCAATTAGATTTTACTAGATATCGAGGTATGCATGGCGTTGTAGATGGCTGTAAAATGATACAAAACATTGGTCAATAAAAAAAGGAACTGGATCTATCATGTATTACACATATGATGAGTTACATAAGATTCAAGCGGAGAGTTTAAACTGAACGAATGATAATCCGAAACACAAAAATGGAACGAATCGTAAGTGTACGAACGAACAAAAATCTTATCAGCAAAATAGTAAGAAAATCGCTGAACAGTCTAATAAAATAGTTTGTATAATGATCAAATACATAAAAATGTATCAAAATATGCTCTTTCTATTTGTTTACCTGGACAATGAAGATTGCAAATGGTTTTTTTAATTTAAGAAAAACGTGACCAAACGATTTCTTGTAAAAATTATAGCGTTGTAAAAATCGGTCAGGTTACATACAACTAACAATCAAGCTAAGGAACAACACACTCCCCGTCTGATATCATGAAGATATCACTATCAATTTACAACTTTGTCTAACATAAAAAAAAATTATCAAAGATCCCAAGTAAAGAAAAAATAGCAAAAATACGCTTAACCTTGAACACTTAACCTTGAATAATAGGTATACATGAATATAACATCAATTATTAAACATAAAGCTTAGCAATTAAAACATAACACTGTTTTACACACAAAATTCAGTCAATCAACCGCACCACTTGCGTTATAGGTCTTATGTATTTTGCTGACTGTCCGTCTCTATGCAACCACACTTCAAGTGACCTCACTCTTTCGTCGGTTCCGGGGAAAACTCGCTCTACTACCGCCACTGGCCACTGGTTTCTCTCCGAACTCTCCTTCAGCAACACGACATCTCCCGGTTTGACATCATCCCGAAGCTCGAGCCACTTTCGTCGACCCTGAAGGCTACTTAAATAATCTTGTTGCCAACGCTTCCAAAACATGTTAGAAAGTATTTGAACATGTTTCCACTGAGAAGCGTAGATTTATCTGATGTCCGTAGAAGTTGTCAGAGGTGGCAGGTGTCCAGATTTCTGTGTCAGCAACATCGATGGGGTTATCAGGACTGGGTTGAGCGGATCGTAGGTGATTGGCCCAATCGGTCGACTATTTAGCACAGCACACACTTCACACATCAATGTACACAACACTTCGTGTGTGAGTTTTTGACCTTGGGTATTCAAAAGCATTGCATTAAGAATATTTCGAGTTAGTCCAATAATACGCTCCCAACATCCTCCCTTGTGCGAAGCGTGTGGGGTGTTCAAGATCCAGGCGACTTCCTTATCCTTGAGAAATGCTTTTACGGGTGGGTCTTCAACACAGATTGCATCAGCTTTAATGTCCTTCAAAGCATCAACAAAATTGGTTCCGCGATCAGATCGAAATTCTTTCACAGGTCCCCGTACAGAGATGAATCGTCGTAGAGCGTTAATAAAGGCTGAGCTACTCATGTCCTCGATCACTTCTATATGAGATGCTCTGGTGACTAAGCAAACAAATATGATGGCCCATCGTTTGCTCTCTGCAACCTCTCCTCTGGTACGCCGTGTCATAACTGGCCATGGTCCGAAGGTATCCACACCAACGTATGTGAATGGAGGTCCTGGGGTAAGTCTATCTTCAGGAAGGTTGGCCATCTGTTGATTCACAAAGTTGCCACGCAAGCGCCTGCAAGTAACGCACTGGTATATGATGCTGGATACTAAACGTTTCACCCCGACTATCCAATAGCCATGATTTCTTATGGCTGCCTCTGTATAAAGTCTACCCTGATGGTGAACTAAAACATGAAAATGATTTACAAGCAGACCAGCAATGTGTGATTTTCGAGGTACAAGTATTGGATGCTTGAAATCTGTATCGAAGGGAGCCTTGTGTATACGTCCACCCACTCGTAGCGTCCCATTTTCATCCAAAAATGGGTTCAAAAAAGCTATTGGGCTTTTGACGCCAACTCTCTTCTTGTCTGTCAGCGACTTTACCTCTGAAGGGAAATAGGAATTTTGAATTGCATTCAAGACAAACAACTCTGTCTCCTTTCGGGATTCAACAGTATCTTGACTCAGCTTCTGTTTTGAACGAAATGATTGCACCCATCTTCTCAAGAGTGAAAAGGCACTGATCAAAGACTTCAAACTAGAGAATTTCTCAAATGTTTCAGTTATGTCACGATTAATGTCTGTTTTTGAAACCTTCACAAGTGGTCGAATTTCGCTATCCTTGTCTTCATCTACCAGGGTGAATGTGTCGGGAGAACGTGTTTCATTCGGAAGTGTCTTCGGTCCTCTAATCCACATACTTGCATCCAATTTCTTGGCAGGTGTCGCACAACGTGTTGCAAGATCTGCTGGGTTGTTTGATGTATGTACATAGTTCCACTGGTGGACATTAGTGCGTTTCAAGATGATTTGTACTATGTTGGCTACGTATGTGTAAAATCTTCTAGACTGATTGTTCAAATACCCGAGAACAACTCTGCTGTCAGAATGAAAAATGAATCTCTCCATGGGATAATCAAGATGCTCCGAGATAATTTCTGCTACCTCAGTGGCCAAGACTGCTGCACACAACTCTAAGCGTGGAATGGTTGTGTTTGCAGGTGCCAACCTTGATTTTCCGAGCACAAACCCTGTTTTAGTTGCAGTCATCACAAAACAGACAGCCGATATTGCCTTTTCAGACGCATCTGAATAAATGTGTAGTGCATCCTCTGCGGTAAAATTGGTCATGGTGTACATACGTGGAATGGCTATGTCATTCAATGAGGTTAATGAGTTTTTCCATTGTTCCCATTTTCCTTCTAAGTGTCTTGGCAACGGCTCATCCCAATCTGATGATGTGGCCTCATTCATGATTTCCCGTACCAAGATATTTCCTTCTATTGTCACAGGCGCAAGAAATCCTAGCGGGTCAAAAATACTGTTTACTGTGGCAACTACTCCTCGTCATGTGAATGGTCTTTCAGCAATGTTGATCTTGAACTCAAATGTATCGGCATTGGTATTCCATTTCAAACCTAGACTAGCCTGATCGGGCATTTCATCTGTAGAGATGTCAAAGGATGTCATGTCAATTGCGAGGTCTTCTACTGGGAAACTGCTTATCACGACTCTAGAATTAGAGGCTATCTTATACAGTCTAATACTGCTTCTACTCAAGGTTTCTTGCGTTCTTTTAATCAAGTCAATGGCTTCTTCTTCCTTTAAATGTGATGTCAAGGCATCGTCTTCATAGAAGTCCCTGTTTACAAAGGTTCTCACATCTTCATCTGCAGTCTCGACAGCTTTTCTGAGGCAGTAGGTGGCTACAGCTGGCGAAGGGCTGTTCCCAAAGACATGAACCGTCATTCGGTATTCTATAAGCTCTTTCTTTGGATTGTTGTCTTTGTGCCAAAAGAAACGAAGCAAATCACGGTGTTCCTTGTTGACCTTGAAGCAATAGAACAACTGCTGCACGTCGCACATGACAGCAACAGCATTACGTCTGAAACGCAGAAGTACACCAAGCAGACTATTCGTGCAGTTTGGTCCAGTCAAGAGAATGTTGTTCAGTGAATTTCCATCAAATACTGCAGATGAATCAAACACTCCTCGGACCTTGTTTGGCTTGCGCGGGTGATATACCCCAAAGAAAGGTAGATACCAGCGTTCTGTGTCTTCATTCAGTGGTGGGGCCTCTTCTGCTGCGCCAGAATCTAGTATCTGTTGCATGAACTTGTGCGTTTGCTTTTGTTTCACTGGATTTTTCTGTAGTGAAGCCCGTAGGCTGGTAGCTCTCTTATAAACACTTAGCTTGTTATTTGGGAGCTTTTTTTGGGGATTCTTTAGTGGCAACGGAGCTGTCCAATGACCATCTCTCATGTCTATTGTATTGTCCATGATTTGAAGGAACTTCTGGTCATCTTGGGACAGTCCAACTTGATCATCAGCTTTAGTGACCTTAAAAATATCATCGCTTGTGTTGATTTTCTCACTTACTTTCAAGGCATTCTGGCAAGGGCACAACAAAGTTGTTCTGTCTGCGTTCAACACTTGAGTCTTGAATGTTCTTATGTTCTCACAAGTCTCGTCCATATGCAACTGGCCCAAACACACTTCGCCAACCAAAACCCAACCAAGTGGTAGTTTCTGTGCAAATGGCAATTGCTTCTGATCACCTAGCACTTGTTCCAGAACATGATGTGCTTCTGGGATATCTCTGCCAATCGGTAGCCCTATGTGCGGATTCTCCATGAGTTCAGGGAACTTGTCCTTGATTGGCTTCAGGTGGGAAAACAATGCAGCAACTTCCGGTGTGGGTATTTCAGATATGTCACTAGGAATTTCACACTCAACTAAGGTTTTGACTCCTAACTGACAAGAGTCATCAATTGCACAGACCATGAGATTTGAAACACTTCTGGATAAGATACTTGTCTTTCCTGCGCAAGATGAAAGTGTGTATCGCTGTCTCGCATCTGCAATTCTAAGCTCATCTAATAGTTCCGAGCTTGCAAGGGATCGGTTGCTTTGATCATCATGTACGGCGTATGTATAAATGTATCTGTCTGGTTCTTCGGGCTTGAATACTTTCACCAAAACTGTTTTGGAACATGACCTTCCACCAACCTTTTCGCCGCACACAGCAGTACATTTCGAAACAATTTTGCTTTCTTGCTCCCCGCCGTGGCTTCTCGTTGTTGTGTCACTATGAACATGAAGAGCAGTTGGATGACCTTTGTCGCATACTCGACACGTAACAATGGCCTTGCAATCCTTTGCCATGTGACTGTTTGAATTGCAACATCTGAAACAAATCCTTTTCTCCCGTAGAATTTGCTTGCGTTCTTCAAATGGTTTTTGACGGAAGGCCCTGCATGCATTCAACGGATGCCCCTTGCCATGGATGGCGCATTCGTGCACTGATGGGATAGGCACTTGAACTCGAGGTGTTTCAACATCAGTTTTCCTTGTTATGAGGTGATGTTGCGTCCTTGTGCTGGATGGAACGCTTTTGGCGTCAAACCTCTGGCTTTGTTTGTCACTGATCACTAATGCTGGATCATTGAACCTTCCTGCCATACTTTCAAGAAACTCTGTTAACACTGTAAATGGCGGATATGCAACGCAGTTAGTCTCCTTGTAATTCGCTGCCTTGTTGATCCATTTTGACTGAATAGTGACTGGCAATTTCTGTATCACTGGATTTAAGCCCATTGGAGCGTTGAAGTGCCCTAGCAATGTAACAAACTCGGGACGTGTCATCAAATAATTAACCTCATTAACCCAGTCCAACAAGTCATAAAGCTTTGAATAACCCTGGTTGCCTGTAATCCTTTCGATTGAGAACAATCGTCTGTTCAATGAATCAAGAATCATTTCAGATCTGCCAAATCTGTCGTATAACCGTTTCCATAGTTGGTTCAGCGCTGTTTCTGCGTTTTGGCAAGAGTTTCGGATAGATATGGCCTGGGGTGACGACTTGTCACCTAAATATTTTACCAACAAGTCCAACTGTTCGCTTTGTGACAGTTCAAGTTCTTCAACTAATGACATGAATTGTTTTTTCCAATGAAGATAGTTCTCAGGCTTATCATTGAATTTCACAAATCGTGTGGATAAAAGTTCTTTCTTTAGAAGGAAATTTGAAAATTGCAATGTTTCTTTCAGCGTCTCTTGCTAACATGTAGAATAAGGCAAGGATTGCCTCACAAATGTCTCTGTACGGTAACGTTTTTCTTCTTCTAACTGAATATCACGATCTTCAAAATTGTCTGAATTCTCCAACACTTCTTGAATTTTTAACTCTTTTTCCGCAGTAAGAATGTCTCTTTTAATTTTTAACTTTGCACGTTTGTTCTAATTCAAGTTCTCTTAATTCTGCTTCTTTTCTGACAAACTCTAAATTCACCTTAGCTTCTTCGACATTACTTCCTGCCGATGATGGACGTCTGGACAGCTGACTAGGTGGCCCTTGTTTGAAGTGTAGATTCCCGTGTGGAACCCCTCCCACATTAAGTGTTGTCCGAACGGGCGCCATCAAATCCGGGTCCCGTCTGATTCTTTCAGATGCGACGCTCATGACGATTGTTAGTCAGTAGTCTCGTTGTTTTTACTTTACTGCCCCAATTATTCGGCCGGATTTTAATTGAACAGAAGACAACAGATCATTCAGCCGGATTTAATTTGACAGCAAGATAACGGATCAAACCCATAAAACTGAAATTACACAATACAAAACACTTACAAAATGCACGACAAAATAATCCGTAAAATAACAGCGTTACACAACTATTAAAAATGTAATCTTAGGCCTTTAGCATTATACAAGTATTGCATAGATGTACATAAGATTTTACTTTCCATCACTATGAGCATTTAGATTTCAAACAATAAAAGGCAGTACTGAACGTTTAAGGAATGATGAATTTAGTTGAGTTATTCAAATAATTACAACCCAATAACAGCATATCACATCAATGTTGCAATAACTACATTTAACTTACACAACGGTGAGACCAATTAGATTTGACTAGATATCGAGGTATGCATGGCGTTGTAGATGGCTGTAAAATGATACAAAACATTGGTCAATAAAAAAAAGGAACTGGATCTATCATGTATTACACATATGATGAGTTACATAAGATTCAAGCGGAGAGTTTACACTGAACAAATGATAATCCGAAACACAAAAATGGAACGAATCGTAAGTGTACGAACGAACAAAAATCTTATCAGCAAAATAGTAAGAAAATCGCTGAACAGTCTAATAAAATAGTTTGTATAATGATCAAATACATGAAAATGTATCAAAATATGCTCTTTCTATTTGTTTACCTGGACAATGAAGATTGCAAAGGGGTTTTTTAATTTAAGAAAAACGTGACCAAACGATTTCTTGTAAAAATTATAGCGTTGTAAAAATCGGTCAGGTTACATACAACTAACAATCAAGCTAAGGGACAACACAACGGTGAAACGTGCAATAAATTTAACGACTTAGTCCATGAGTCCGCTTTATATGCTAACGATATTTCTTTGAGCTTGAAGAGGTGACCTTTATTTTGAACCAGCGTTATTGAATCTTGACTTATTGACATCTTCTGAACGATATTAACTTTTCATGGAAATCTTTGTATGAGTGTAGGAGATATGAAACTGATTCAAAAACAATCAAGGCTAAACTATTGAATGAACCTTGACCTAGAGCCAGCGTTATTTATTTTTACCGTCCACACATCATATAAATGACCTTAACATTGTTGCAAAGTTCCACGAAAATCCAGGAAAGGGTGTAGGTTTTATTGAGCAGACGCGACAATGGAGATTCAAAGTTTTAACCTTCAAGCATGACCTTAACCTAAAGCCAGCGAGACTGACACATGCCTTCTGCGCATCGTCACAATGCCAAATTAACATTTGAGCCATGTTTCATGAAAATCCTTCAGAGGGTATAGAAAATATGGAGCGGGCTCAACATTTTTACCTTAAAATACAACCTCGACATTGAGTCTGCATGGCCAGGTACAAAAATAGAGGTTCAAACCTTTGACATTAAATTACAACCTTGGCCTTAAGCCGGTGTGACTGACACATGTCATATGCAAATCGCCACAACCCCCTTAACATTTGATGAAAGTTTAATAAGAATCCGACAGAAGGTAAACGAGATATGGAGCGGAAACGAACATTTTACGAACAGACTGACGGACTGACTGACGGACGGATGGACGGACGAAGAGCAATCCTGTTATCCACCATTTATTTGCGCCGGGGGATCGATTAATTATTTTTTTGTAGTTTGTTTCTATTTTGTAAAGTTTGTTTCATTGTTATTGTTCAATATTTCCGATATAGTGGTAACCGCAAACATCAATTATACTATAGCAAATAACAATACTAATATAGTTATAAACCATGCGAACCCCTTTCTTAAATTGCATATACTCAAGATGGGAAAAGTTTTGACGATGATGCAATAACTTTTCTGAGAGATATGCTCATTCGCATGGCACAAGAGCATTACCATACGCACAGGGTCATTACCATAAATATAGAGTATTGGTATAGTTAAAAATCGTTCGAATTGCACAAGAGCATTACCATACCCACAGGGTCATTGCCATAGAGTATTGGTAAAGTTAACAAGAAATATCTTTAAAAAAGATATACGGCGTTGATAGTTCAATGAATGAGATCAAGGATAGCAAATGTTTTTTTCTGTGCAGTTCTTAGCTGCATCACACGCAGTACGGAATGTTACGCGGAGTTTTCGCGGCTTATTTTACATAATTACATATTGTTTGTCATAAACCTATAGAAACAAAACAGAAAACCAAAAGAATGGAAGTGAAATTAAAACATATGAGTAAACCGGCCACACGCGAAGAATGATGCATATGTACGAGCGTTACCAACTGTAAATATTTGCCGAATAACTTATAAATAAGGCTAGCAGGCTAACATCATCAGGCTAACATCATCAGGCTAACATAATCAGGCTAACATCATCAGGCTAGCATCATCAGGCTCAGGTTTAGGTGAAAAATGTCACTGTAACCGAAACAAAACAAATAATGCAAACGAAGAAAGTATGTTTGAAGTAACATAGGCATACACCACTGCAAACTTTCGCAATAAGCTTAGCGCAACTGAGAACTTTAAACAGTAATAATGTTCACAGCACAACTGAGCGAGTGTAAGCGAAACATGTATCATAGAACAAGCCCTACTGAGTGATGATTGACGCATTTAATACAATAGTGATAAACACAACAAAGCTAAGTAAATACTGCAACAGTTGTGATAGAGAAGTATCTTCTAATTAAAGACTAAAACAGTTATGATAGAGACGTAACTTCTAAATAAAGACTTAAACAGTTATGATAGAGACGTAACTTCTAAGTAAAGACTGAATCAATTATGAAAGGAACGTCACTTCTTAATAAAGACTGAAACAGTTATGATAGAGACGTAACTTCTAAGTAAAGACGTTAACAGTTATGAAACGCTCGTCACCTCTAAGTAAAGACTGAATTAATTATGATAGAAACGTCACTTTTAAATTAAGACTGAAACAGTTATAAAAGGTAAGTCACTTCTAAGTAAAGACTGAAACATTTATGATTAGCACATCGCAGCTAAATAAAGAGAGCAACAATATGGAAAGGAACAACCCAAATCAGCATATACTGAAATAAATCTGATGGGCATCCGGTGTTGAGGTAAGCAAAACACAACTGAGTACAGATTGTAACAGTTACGATAGACACTCAATTCATGAGCAAACAGTGAACCAGATATATAGAACTAAGCATTTGAAAGAGATAGTATATAAAAAGCACAACTGAAGTATGGCAGTTAAAACAGGTATAATTAGAAAATTACATCAGGAGTGGGGTCACTTTAAAAAGATGTCATCAGAAATTTGCACAAGAGTATGGGCACTTAAATAAGTTACGATTAGCACCGCACAACTGTGTGAGGACTTGGAACATATTATAATTGAAAAAGAGCGAAGAAGCAAAAGCAATATTAAAATGTATGTCACAAGGAAAAATAAATTCACTTTAAACCAATATAATAGATATTATGTATGGCTTATAAACGCCATATGATTTGAAAACGCCATATATAAGCGGGTGAAATTTCCAAAGGAAAGTTTATGATTCAATGTTAATGTTGACCTTCATTTGTCAAGAAAGGACATTAAGTGAGCATGATGTGGACGTACCAATTAAACAATGTATTGTTTAGAAAATGTCAATGAAACCTTACCTAACAATAATATTGGGATGCGTGTATGCATATCGATTTAACCATTTCAAAGAGTATTACATGTAATAATTTCTTTTTAATTAATATTACACTTTCAAATTTATTATCATTAATTCATTAATTCAAACGTGGGATATTAAAAACACTAATCCCAGCCTATTATCTTGCATACAATCACGCACACAAACGACACTATTTCTCCATTTTAGAAAGCGTTTCATGGCGTCTTCGTGAATTCTATGCGTCTAATCATGGCGTAGTCACCAGTTGGGGCGACCAAAGATTGACTTTCCGCGCAAGTGATGGGTGCAGGACGCTGGTGAATGTGGTCAACTCTTGGCCATCCAGCATTATTTAAATTTTGTATACAAGTCATTATTGTAATTTAATTATCCCGATTGAATGCATATATTTCTAAATATTCCCTCATAAACTGCGTAATGTGGTTTGCTGATTTAAGCCATAGCAATCGGGTGTATTTGTAGTGTTGAAGGTCGCTTACACAAGAGAACATGCCGTACCGACAAAATGGCTGTGCGTATCATAATTATCGAATTGGCGCCTTTTGTAGTTATTACGTTTTTATGGGCCGTACTCTATGATAGGATTTAATGCATGTACGTAAGGTTTCGTCCCAAATAAGCCTATGCAGTATGCACAGGCTTATCAGGGAAGACACTTGCCGCTTTTATGATATTTTTCGTTTAACAAAGTCTCGTCTTAGCAAAATTCCAGTTAAGGCGGAAAGTGTTGTCCCTGAATCGCATTTGCGAACCGCACAGGCTAATCTGGGATGACACTTTACGCACATGCATGAAACCCCCTTTTTACAGAGCGCGGCTCATTTTTGTTCGCTTTCTCAGGTTTGGCGAGTTTGAAAGTCTCCAACACGACAGAATGACAAATTTAACCGCCAAAAAATTGGGTGAATAAATGGCAATACTTTCGCCCTGTCGCTTGCTGTCGTTAAAGCGGGTCTACTTTTCATTTTCTTAAGAGTTTGCACGTTTGCGAACATCTTCAAACCCACCAACACGCTAGAACGATATGACAAAAATTAGTCAAAACGTATTGATACATGCATGCTATATTCACACTGTAATACGTTTAATTGAAATAACAGTTATCTGCGCATAGCCTTTGCAACGTACATGTTTGCAAACTTTCTAAAGAATTAGATTAGTTATTTTTAAGTTCTTCCTTGCCGTGACATTAAAATGTGTGTATGTTTCTTGATTACTATCGCGTATCTACTTAATTTACTAGGCTATAAAATGCATGGAAATATATGGTAGCATTTGTCATCCATACGGATGCAGTGATATTATAACTTGAAATTAACCGCTTAGTTCATGTGCCAAACGTGTCGACTATGATAAGCATGCGCAGTCATTACTTTCATTACTTTCCGTCTAGACTGAAAATTAGTAAAAAAAATACTTTCTTTCAGCGAAACATTCCATAACAGCGAAAGTGTTATTCCTGAAAAGTCTGAATATACTACACATGCATATCTTGGACTTTTCGCACTTGCATAAATCTCTGTTTTACAAAAGCGCGGCTAGCATTTATAATATATTTAATTAAGCGTAATTACAGCTTATCAAGCTGCATAAATATACGCAATCGGGTCTGCTTCATGGCTAAAATAATAACTATGTGCCTTTGAAAAGTTCCTTAGAATGCTCTCCGATTTGAGATTAAACCGTGCACTCCGGTTTAAAAGGCGGACAATATATCAATTAAACCATTCAAACAATTAACAAACACGTGTGACTGACCTTTACAGTGGATCCTTTCTGCAACGTTGATGATATGGTGAGCGGTGCGCCATTTGCCAGCCGACAGCCTTGAAAAGTCTGCGTGTCCCCAAAAGTCCCGTTGGCTTCAGCTTTATCTTGCACTTCTGTTGTATTCTCTACTCGTTTAAACAGCAAGTGCATGGAATAGGCATTATTTTCTGTCTTGAGGTTGAAACTCAGCCTTAAACAATTAAACAAAACGAAAATGATTCGCATTCTTGCCCGGTCTGCTCCTAATTAAGAAAAACAAAAATCACTGAGACGCATAAACAACTTTCAAAATGTGTATACTATATATAAAAAACGCACTAAGAAAAACCAACAGAAGAAAAAGCTTGTTATACTTCGTTACTCATTTATGCAATGTACACTAAGTGAATAATCGCTTAAAAAGACATCGTATACGAAACAACAATAGATTAAAGCTTGTTGACCGCATTGATTCGGTATTTATAGCATACGTGTTAAAATTGCTGTAATTGCTATTACAACAATCTAATTGAATTTGTATAACAATTCAATTCAAATACAAGGCAGTGTTAATTTATTTTGCATTACGAATAAATTATCAACCACATCTTAAACAATGCAGGTAAACGTTGTATATTTATTACCATGCCGAAATTATAAGTTTATAATACTATTAATAAATTGTTGTTCTTAAACATTTCAACACGTGAACTTCGAGGTAGCCATATGATTTTGCAGTCTCCGTTTAATATTTATTTAACATTTATTTTAATATTTCCCTGAGCCGACTATTGCGCATGCTTAAGATGAAATGGCTCGTTTAAGGAAATAAGCGATGCATTATGGGGTGTGTTTTTTAAGTAGGATAAGCCGCTAGCTAATAAGGATTTCATTCCCTCCCCTATCCCTCCCTTTGGGGAATTTACGGAACAAGTACTTTTTCCTGGTTTATGTGCATAACACATTGTATGGTATTTGCTATCATTTGAGATAAAATATTATGAACTCGTTTATTACATAAAAATATAGCTATATTCTAACATGGACATGCTTTTTTCGGCAATGGCCTTTAATGTAGCTATCTGGTGTTTGTGTGTAATACTGTGTCTAACATTACGTCAAAAGTATGACATGTTTTTTTGGAATCCATAAACATATGAGGACCGCATAATCTTTATAAGCCTCTTTATAAGATCAAACTTCTATTTTGTAGAATGATCTTGACCTTAAAGTTACCGTTTAATCTTTGTGTACAGAACCTTCTACATTGTGTTATAATTGTGCTAAAGGCATGTATGTTATTTTAAACTCTTTCAGATATGTGGAGTCTAGTTAATCACTTAATAAACATTAAAATGCCATTTTTCAATTGAGACTTTTTTATGACCTTTCAGCGAGCTATCTGGTGTTTGTATCATCTTATATAGGTTAACATGTCAAATTTAATTATTCAATGCACGAATAAGTTAATGCTATGGCAAATCCTTAATCCAAAAGCTATAACGTCACATTGAATGAATTTTACTTTACATAACCTATGGCCACTGTGCAGCCATATATGCAAACGAACACATAGATCTGGTAAAAACAGACCCAAATATTACCAGTGTTTGACGGAGAAGGGGGAGCATGGTAAATTTCCGCTCGAGTTCAAAGACATTGTCTCAAAAAGAAGTCTTGCGATTATTGCGCGGAAACTGCTCTCCCATGTAAATTAATATTTGCGCACACTTATATTCATGCAATACATCAAGGCATGTAGTTCCGGACTGATATTAGAGCGACAGACTTTATGGAACAAGTGATTTTAACATAGACAATAAATACTGCAAGTGGGATGACAAAAGCTTCAAAGCGGGAAACAATTATACGCACGTATTGTCCAAAAAACGGGACAAGATCGATAGTGTTGATGACATCAGTCTCGAGTAGAAGCGGAAGTCTTCGTTGAACTCTTTCAGTGCTGGAACCGAATTTTGAAGGCCTTTGCAAACAGTTTGGACGTGGCGTCTCATCGGGATTCAAACTGTTTGCTATTTTGATAGTATTCTTTGGAAAAAAAAAATCGAAGAAAATGCTAATTTTAGAAATTCAGCAGACGACATTTTAGCAGACGACAAATTTCCCAGCATGCAAAGGGTGAACGTAGCCAGCACCATTATCTGCACGTATCTAGAATGAATGGAGATAATAAACACACTATCGCAACGGTATATGAATTATGCGTATCAATTCGTCAAATTAAAAATCTAATGAAGTCATGCAGGTATTTCATCGGGCTTTACAGCGCTATTGTTTGTAATTTTCTTTCCTTTGAATAGTGGTGATTGCATTGTTCATTATAAATGCGGGTCAATTAACATGTAAAGATGCATGATTAAATTAACATTACTGATAGATACATGTACGTTTGCATATTTTGCACATCGAATCATTATAGACTTGTGTTGTTGAATGCATACGATTTTTTTGCAAACCCGTCAAAATATTATATTTAGTTATTGACCGCGGAAGCAGTGTGCAGTCAGTTTACACATCAACACAAAAGTCTACAATTGTAATATTCTTTTTCCACGGCCCAAATAATTACAGCCATTTTCAAGTTAAGGTATCCGTCAATGAGGTTTAATAGTTAACCTTAAAATCTGAGAAATGTGCCTGGAAAAAAAGTTGGTTGGCATTTGTTAGGCATGGCTTCTTTTTATGTTTTTTGGTATCTACATACCTTTTGTTGAAAATCTAGAGGGGATGTCACCTTCTCAGGTGCTTGGCATCCTTTTAATTAGGTCAAAGGTCAATGGGTACACTTTTCAGTTGTTAAGGAGGTGAAATACATCTCATTGTGATTTATAACCAAAATTGAAAAGTGTAAGGCAGTTATATTGTTTGAAAATGAACCTGCTTGGATCTAATTAAAATTTATCTATTCTAGTGTTCACTTATATAGGTCAAAAGGTCATTAAGTGCACTTTTATGCCAAAATAAACATGACAACTGGCATTGAAAATCAACAGAATAAAATATAATTTCAAAAAGTATTTTTTAAACAATTGAATAGTTTTTGCTAATTTTTGTTAACTCTATAAACATATTTGTAAAGTAAAAAGAAAAATTAAAAAGATCCATTATATATATATAATGAGGTACAATTTACGCTTAAAAAAAGACTGAAACTCATTTGTGTATTTCAGTATCTTATTACATTATCTTTAAGTGTACATTCTTCATCCTGTTTAAACTGCATATATCTTATACTGCTGATCATCTACTGTTTCTATCAAAAATATTTCCATGTATATGCTTTCTCTATAAAACCAAACACTAAACTAAAACTGCTAGTCTATCAAAGCTTATTCTAACAGCTTTTTAAATGTCAAACATCTATTCATGAAATCAATTTGAAGTCAGTATAAACAAGAGCATGGTAAAATTAATGCTCTTTCAACAGAGTGATATTAATGTAAACAACAGGCAACACAATGTTTCTATAAACTTTATGGTTAAATGCTATCCAACAATTTCCCTGCAGAACATCCAGGCTTCGTAACTGAAAGTTACAGAAGAGTAAGTGCCCAAGAAAAGGAAAACGCCATTTGTATCAAGCAACACGTGTGACATATTAGGAGTAATTGATAGTGATTTATGCAGCATTAAAGGTATATATTATTCAGAATTTTTATTCCTTCCAGTCAAGTAGATGCTCATGAGTTGTTAAATATTGCACTTTGCCGGTTTTATTTCAGTATTTTGTTTTTAAATATATGCCACTGTGTGATATCATATTGTATTATCTTACTGTGAATGTATCATTTTAATCATGACTTTCATGGCATGGTAATACAAGATCTATAAGGAATGACACTTTTACACTGATTGGATTATTGAAATGACATCCTGGGTACAAAACTTGTGATGTGCATGAAACCAATGTACCATTTATAATCTTTAGATTAAGCAGTGAAATTACTTAAGAAAAGTGTTGTCATATGTCTTAAAACATATTGGTATACATGTATATAATTGTATTTCCAGGTAATGAACCATGGGTGAAAAAAATATAACGAGTCCAAAACCATTGGGAATTATAAAAAGGAAAGCAGATACTTCCACAAACTTTGAACTATGCGTTATTTGTCAAGATAAAAAGAAAAATGATATCATACGAACTAACCCAACATCTGCATCAAGACAAAAATTAAAAGATAGCTTTGCCCTGCGCCGAAAATATCATGCAGAAAATTATTTATTAACACTTGATAGATTAGAAAGGTTCATAGAATCTGACGATTGGGCAAGTAGGTCTGATCTGAAATGGCACAAAAGTTGTTACAGTGCATTTACGTCAGGAACTAATATATCGCGCATTGAAAGATAAGCAGCTAAAGGTCAGTCATACATCTGAAATTCACGATGAAGAACAATCAACAAGGCAACTTAGACGACGCTCAAATCTTCCAATCAGTTGGTCAATGTGCATGTTTTGTCAGGAGGATACCAATGAAAAATTACACGAAGTGCAACAGTTCTCCCGATCAACTGATATTCTAAATCGAGCAAAATGTGATGATATAATGAGAGCTCGTCTTTCGGGAATAGGGGATCTTATGGCTGCTAAAGGCAAGTATCATAACAAATGTTTGAATGAATTCAAGCGGAGAACAAATGAAAAGTCGTCCTCAGCAAAAAGCGAAGTTGACGCTGCTATGGAACATTTGATTGAACAGTTAGATGATGGACTAATGCATGGTCATGTGTTTGATATGGTAATGGTGTGGAAAACACACACAGATATTTAAAAAAATTATTGGTTTTGAATTTCCAGCTAGATACATTTCGCGTAGACAGTCATTTTATTGTGACATAGAAGCAAGGCTCAGAGATAAAGCTAAGTTTGTCCGTCCACTCAGACAGCATATGGCATTGCTTATGTACCCCGGTGACAGGCTTGATATTTTATAAGTCATTCGTTAAACCGGGAACCTGGATCCGATCTATTTGCTAGCAGTTCAGAGTCTGAATCAGATGAATTATCAGATGACAGAGAAACAAGTAGTGAACGTTTCATGCAAGACACAAATCTCTTTCAAGAAATGATCCATGTCTCTCTTCAAATAAGAAGTGACCTTGAGAAATCTCCCGGACATGAAGCAAAGTGGCAAAGTATCAACGGAGAGAGTGTGCAGAACATTATTTCAAATAGTTTGTATTTGTTTCTGGTTATTTTGTTTGGAGGTATGTCGGCAGTGGAAGAAATTATGAGTTCAGAAACATCTGAAGAAAGTGAGACAAAAATTCAACGTATTTTGAGTGTTGCCCAGGATATTATTTACGGTGAAGAAACTGACTCCAAAACATGTTGGATTTGGACTAACGCTGCACCAAGCAACTCGCTCAGAAACACTTGTAAATTTGTTCCATGCAGCCAATCAGTGTATTCCGATAGTAACAATAAGAGAATTTGACAATGCTATTGCTAATAACCTTCGAGAGAAGTACAGACAAAACGGGTATTTGTTCATTCCGTCATCAATTGCTCCAGGTGTCTTTACACACTACTCTTGTGACAATATAGATGTATTAGAATGTACACTTGATGGAAAAAATACATTTCACAGTACTCAAGTTATGGCATGGCAACCTCAAACAGATGACCAAGAAACTCTGAAAGTAGAGTTTGTTGAAAACATTGATAGCACAAAGCCCATTGACAAAGAGCTAATGGATGTATACCAAACCATCGAACACTCCAACATGTCAGCAAATAAGCGTGCACCGCCAACAGAAACCTACAAGGCTCTTGATATGAAAACTTGGACAATCGATACGAAAAGAGTAACAGATGACAAAGTTTTGGCCTGGCTACTTTCTCGACAGTCATCATCTGGAAAACAGTCTGTACCGCTATGGGGCGCATATAATAAAGCAACATATCAACAAAGTCATAGTGTAACCAGAACAGGAATGCTACCTATTCTGTGTGCACCGGCGGATGAGTACGACACAATCGTTACTATCATCAATAGATTTGAAGGAATAAGTAGGCATGTTGGACAGAAATACACTGTTATAACTGCTGACCAGCCATTGTACAGCAAAGGCAAAGAATTATTATGGGCAAATAAAGAACGTTACAAGAATGTTATTTTCATGTTGAGAGGACTTCATGTATGCTTCAATTTCCTCCTCGCGATCGGACAACAAATGGAATGTTCAGGATTGGAGGACGTATTTCTTGAAGCAGGTGTATTTGGACCAAATGCTGTTACTAGGGTTATGGATGGAAAGGCATATTATCGTGCGGTTAGGGGCCATATGCTTGCATATGAGGCGATTTGGAGGTTAAAGTTAACATATTTTTGTCAGTTGTTAGAATCTAAGGAAGAAGAAATCCCAGAACTTGACCATGAAAAAAGAGAGTTAGAGGTTGGTTTTGAAATGAAAAGTCGCTTGAACCAAGATGATATTCGTGAAGCAAATGATAATCTTCTTAAAGCAGTCAAGGAGAAAAAGATAGGTGAATTACTAGATAAATTTGACAAAGAGAAAAGTGAAGAACTTTTTAATGTAGAATTCCTACCTACATTTGGTTGACATCCTTATGAAGTTCATTAAAGCCCAAGGAATAGGCGATTGGCTGTTGCATATTGAAGCCTTTTCCGAGATGCTACCGTAGCTTATGGTGTGCGACCACACAAACTATGCCCGTTGGGGTCCTGTATATCTAGCAGACATAAAAGCATTAGAATATGCAGCACCTGAAGTGTTCAAAGAGTTTATTGAAGGTCACTTTGTAGCCAGGCTGATGGAAAAAGCATTCAACGGAGTACCTATCGACCAAGCTACTGAGTGGATAAACAGAATGTGTAAAACAACAGGGGGTATTATTGGAATAACAAGACAGGACCAGGCAAGAGATAGGTTTCGTATTACGTAGTCAGTAAGATCTGAGGTTTCCAATAGTACCATGAACTTGTTCAATCAACATGATGATGACGAAGATATTGGAATATTCAAGAATAGAGCAGATGGAACTCGTTCGAGAATTTCTTCAGAGGAAGAGTGCATCAAGAAAATGATGCAGCTGTTTGGTTCATATGATATATTCGGAGTGCATGAAGAGCAGAACAGACTGTTTTTAATAGCATCTAAGGACGTTGCAACTAATGATATTAGAGATGATGTATTTACCTGTGAAAGTCAAGGTAAAACATTACTCAAGGAATTTGCAGAGAAAAGACTGAAAGAGCAGAATGTTGAATTTTATGCTCCTATTCAAAAGGTACAGTCCAAAACATTTGCATATCTCTATAAGGAGACAGTCAGTGAAAAGCAGAAAGTGACAAGGATTTTAAAGGCTGACAGAAAGCTAATGCAGAGACTTTTCAACGCAGCTAATTCAGGGAGAGCCGTAGAAACAGCATCTGTACTAGAACATGAACTTTCTGATGTGCCATTATCATTTGCAAAGGCTAGTGGGAAAATGCATGAAACCCAGAAATCAAACATACTCCAAGTGCTTACAAAGGACTATGATATAGACACGCCTCAAGTTGTTCGTACAACGACAGATGCAACATGTGCAATAATTGATGAACACGCGCTAATACAGAGTTTAGGTAAGCCTAAGGATTGTCAAACATTTGTAACAATATGCAACTATTTTTGTAACATATGTTTTAAGGAATTTCAGCACAAACACTACCCTAGTTGATGTGACTTTTTATCGATACTTTGGAAGTAAACTATCAAAGAAGCAACGAGAGTTAAGAGGAAAGGAAAGCGTCGACCTATTAGGAAGCTCATAACAAGTCCAAACGTTCCTCTTCCGCAAATATGGGAACAGTATATTTCACACGATGACAATAAAGCAGACTTGGCTGAATTTCTCTCAAACGAATTGATAAAACAATCAGAAACTCTTCCAGCAGGATCAACTATAGTTGTAGGAGGTGGATTTCCAGGTGATGTTAATTAAAAGTCGAGTACTTTTGATGCGATAAACCTTTGTGTAAATCATGAGGAGGCAGATACTCGGATGATATTGCACTCAAGGCACGCTATTGATAGAGGCTACAAGCGTTGAGAAGTATATTGTAGAGACACTGACTTTCTGCTCTTGTTAATATACCACATTGGAGCTGACGCCGAGGTGTATATGATATCTGGTACAGGCAAACAAAGAAAATGTTATCCTGCGCACACAATATCTGAAAAACTAGGTGACAATGTCAGAAGGAACATTTTGGGGTTTCACGCATTGACAGGATGCGACACCACGTCTGCTCTAAATGGAATAAGTAAGAAAACCGCATGGGAGAAGTATATCGCACAACCCGATACATTGAAGGATGTTGGTAGAGATGGTGATGCTCTAGCGGTTTCTAAATTTCTGTGTGTGCTGTATGGCTGCTGTCAGGACCACCCACCAAACATTGACACATGTAGGTATCGGTTATTTTTTTAAGCCAGGAAGAGTTTGGATTTGTTACCCCCTACAAATGATGCGCTTGAACTTCACATTAAAAGGGCAAATTATCAGGCAAAGATATGGATAAATGCCACAGATAAGGATTTTCAGCCTGATGATCCTCTTGATACTGGCGCATGGAAACTTGAAGAAAATTCATTGAAACCGGTATGGATGAGGAAACCCTGCAGCATGTGTCCAGTAAGTATCATGTGGCTGTCAAACCAAGTGTAGTACAGCACGATGTAAGTGCTATCGATCTGACCAAGGATGCTTGTTTGAATGCGCATGTGAAGCGAATGGCTGTTTAAACCCTAGATAATTATTGTAAACGATAAAAGATAAGGAGATACATATACTGCCATAGTAATTCGTGTTTTGGAACAAAACTGTGAATTTATGTAACGTATGTTAAATAAATTATCACACAAGACTGACATTATCTTCAGCATGATGATACAGTAGGTCATAATAGTGAATTGAAGTCAGATGAACGTTTGTTTTATTTTATAAATGGTTCTTCAAGATTTTGAAATATATTACTAAAAAGATCCCTGTTTTTGGCTAAATAATTTTTGTTTTACATTATTCATATCCATTACAAAAAATACTAATTTGGTTAATTACAAATAAGTTATCTTGCATGAATATGACATTATAGAACGTACAGTATTAAGAACTTCATTAGAGTATGCTATTTGAGCTAAAATCTTTTATTTAAAATATTATTTAGCATAATATGCATATAAAACTATATGTGTATTTAGACTGTTACGTAGATCACAAATGTTTACTTGTTACTATACTTTTATTGTTGAAAGTCTCGTAATTGTATTAATGGGATAATGCAGAAATTATTTTGGATCTTATTATAAAAAGTTGTTATATTATAAAACGCAATCAGTATTAAAAGTCTAAAAATGAACATTGTTTTCTTTTAATTTAGGTAATGTAATTTTCAAAGTTAGGAACATTCACTTAAAATACAACAGAGAAATACTCTTTTCATCATCAAAGTATCCATCTCTCATTGAAAAGTTACTTACAAATATATAATACATGGATCTTTGGTTGGTTTCAACATACACAGCAATTTACGTTCTATACGGGTTATAAAAGTGCACTTGATGACCTTTTGACCTACTTATGAACAGCCAAAATCAGTTAAAAAATAAGATAACCCTTCAAGTATCAAAAATAAGTCAGTTCAGGAGTAAAATAAGTAATAGTATCTGATAGTTCACAATTTTGGCAATGTTACCTCAAATTTTAATGCAAAATGCACTCATTGACCTTTTGACCTAATTACAGGGTCGTCAAGCATCCCAGAGGGTGACATCCCCTCCAGATTTTTTTAAAATGTATTTGCAATCATTATAACATCAAAGGAAGCCATGCCTAAGAAATGCCATCAGATGTAAGATTTCATGAAATTTTAGGCCAACTATAAATCATTTTCATAGAGCTCAACGTGATGGTAAAATAACTAATCATAATTTATTTTCCGATAATAATAATATGAATAATGCAAAAGCATATTACCCTCCTATCTCGTTGAAGACTTCAATTTCTGTCTCTTTATTGCATACCTAAAACCACTTTCGTAGACAGGGCTGTTGAACCAGTTTAAATTCAACTTGAGCGTTTTCAATAGCGTATAATTTCGACATGACGCATAGTGCAGTCTTAAACAGAGCGGCGATGGCGATCATTTGGATAGCGAACATTTTACTCGACGTTTTAATGTTACTTTATAACATATGGTATGCCTTTCACAAGCGGATCTTCTTTCAAATGTTACTGCAGTTAAATATTGAGAAATATATCAGCATTATTCCAGTATTTCTTATATTTAAAATTATACAATTGAGAGCCACGAAACAACAATATTGTTTAAAATCCCTCTGTCTGTAATACAAGTATGACAGGTATACAGTTTGAAGTTTAAACAGTCGCTAACCATGGATCCACAACGACAGATGTTCACAACTCAAAAATTACTACGTTAATTATATTAAAATCCTATAAAGATTAATTGGATAGCACTGGCTTTTCAAATGATGTAGTCGCAAGTTCTTCGTGAGAAAACATCCAAGTGGGCGTCTTTTAAAAAAGAATGTTATTTTTATAAAACATATACATACACTAGATGAAACGCAAACACTTCCCACGGCGCCATGCGGTGAAACTAATTAACTAAATTATGTAAAATCGATGTGCGGATTGTTGATTCGGAACAGATATGTGTTTTTTCATTCGTTGAGTTTATTTTTGTATTTAGTTTTTATGTATTAAGTATTCAGTATAACAGTTTTGACCCCAGTGGCGTGAGTTTAACAAACTTATAGAAGACCACATATACTCTTCTAACGCAACAATTACCTTTTTTTAAATAAATTCTCGATTTTTGTATAATCTGAGATCTTGAACAATTGTAGGATGTACAAATACATCATATTTTAACATATACTGCTATTCGTATTAAAATTGGAATCGATATAGTATAATCAAACGAGCAATAACACTCTTAAACAAAATATTAAGAAGTGAAACTTCAGCTGCTGGAGCAGTATTGCATTCTTCGTATACACAATTGCATGGTCCTTTATTTAATGCAAGTGACCAAAGTCACAAAATGGAACAATCTTAAAATAGATTGTCTTTCAGTGAAAGTCATTAAACCGTTAATTTCAATCGAAATGTCACTCAATGAGCATCAGTCAGGTTACTCCGTAGTCTTTATCAACAAGTTGCTCTGATGTCAGATAGACGAATGACACGCATCAAAACCCAAAATATCAGTTCAATGCCAATTGAATTTTCCATTCCCGATAACAGTCCATTAAATTGTTCCTAGGCTAGATAAATGCTGCGCAGAGTTCGTCACTAAATGTTTTATGACATTATGATCTTGACATTTTGGTGGCAAGACAAACGTTCTTAACGTGCAATTTGATACGTGTGTAATACATGTTTTGTTATTGCGGTGCGAGCTTGTTCTGAACTACAAGGCTGCTAATACGATCGACCAGACCGCAATCATATTATTTCACACATACGCGTACACTATTAACCCATTTATGCCTAGTGGACTCTCCCATCCTTCTAAATTGGATCAATTTATTTCCACAATCATGGATGTCTAGTATATTTATTTCTATATATTTAGAATATTCTAACAGAAATTCCTTAAAGCAAACAGCGTTTGCCAAGGCCATTTTTTAGACGCTAGGCATAAATAGGTTAAACAACTATGTTTTTTACGTTCATATTGTGCTAAGAAAGGAAAAAAAATATGGAAAATATAATCAAAATTGTTCGCGTACTTCAACGTGCACTTTAAGTAAACCGCAGCCGCACGTGGTCATGCAGTGTGAGCACGTCAGATTGAATGATTTTAAAGCAACTCAGTAAACATTGATGTCACACAACAATGTGCGAAGTGTCCAGTTGATACGTTCATGTAGGTTTCTCTGCTCTGTTTGATGCATGACTGAGTAAATTCTTGGACTTGGACTTTGAGCCTTCCCCGGATGTATGACAGTCTCCTCGTATCACGTGACCCTTCACCGGCCATGTGACTGTGACGTCAGTGAACCAGTGATCAGCTGATGAAGAAGATGTGATATCTTCAAAAGGTAAATAAACCGGCTCTGAGTCCAAGAATTTACTCATTCTTTTATACCTAATGATAAAATATGACATTTCTACAGTGAAATAACAGCAGTGAAAATAAACAAGTTGATCTTTTCACCGGTGAAAAGAACACATCTTCGGAACTACTATTTCTATTTTTAGATTATCATAAATAATTTTATGTATTTTTTCTATGATCACGAGTGAATTAAAATCGACATTCCACCGAATCCAACATACATTGTAAAAGAGTTTAACTGGAGAACTCCGCTGGTATAATGACGTCATTTCGTCACACTAATGACGTCTTTTTGTGTTTTGAAATGTATTTAGGCACGCCACGGGTAAAAGGGGTAACTTTTAAGCGAAAGGGAACAGCTGTTAAACATTTTCTTGAAAAGGGGGCATAAAAGAAACAGAAAATGTGTTTATGTCAGTGTAAGATCGTTTGTTATTTCACTCGTGATCATAGAAAAATATTATTTTCTATGATCACTCGTGAAATAACAAACGATCTTACACTGACATGAACAAATATCCTCTATATCATCCAGTTGATATTTTGAGCCTTTATCAATTATCAAACCGCTGAGTCTTAAGGTGCAGACGATTGTTTCACCAATCTTATAATCCAACTTATTCCTAGTAGGCCACATTTACTTATGCATCATAACGATGTTTAGAACTTTAAAAGAGGGCCACCATATTATACTTCCTGTCAAGATTAAGGATCATATCAATCGGGACTCCTCGGACAATTCCGCCATATCGGCGATCGTCTCTCGGGTGTATTTGGTGGAAGGATATGTCTAACGCCTCTAGGCGGAAGATATTACACCGAAAATATAGTTCGGGTTACACACCATTAAATTTGCACTGAATCAACCGATAATATAGATATATAAGGACAAATATCTTTAAGGAGTAATATAATAGAATATTTATTAATGTTATTGTTTAAAATTAGATATTTTGCATGCAAAATATTCAAATTTTAATAAAATGCTAAAAAAGCCTATTAGTTGTTTATTGAAGCGAAAACATCAACATTATTCAAACTTAAAAGAATCAGTTTTTCTTAAATTATATTCATTGCAACATTGCTGATGTTCGGCTGCAGGCGACAAACTTTGAGATTTAATCAATATGTCTATGTTCTATACCATCAACAATCGTACAACACTGTACAGTGGTACAGAGAAAACTTTTCGATGTAATATAAGAAATAGTAAACTCCACGTTGGTCCCAATGGCATTATAGTGACCAGCCAGGCAGTCACAAACTGTATATTTCATGAAATGGAATGAGTGGGGCTTGATTGAATTTGAAAAACGATTCTTTCTGTACATTTGATGATGGCAACCATACAGTACTTCTGGCAGATATTGTTTATACTTTATCCTAGGCATTTTAATTCCAGATGTTGTTATAATCCCGGCCAGGCAACTAGCTTTTCAAAGCCTTAAACAATCCAGTGCCATTAAAATTAGGGACAGTGTAACAATGTTCAGTTTTGTAATATTAATATATTATAAGGCATAACTTTGCCCTTGGAAATGAACTCAATTCAGAATGGCCTCTCAAAATAAGACATACTGTATTGGAAATGTTAAAACTGAGCTGTGGTGTTGTTAAAATTTATATTATTTATCTTTTAAGAAACTTTAAGATACATATCACAGGCATGCCCATGGTTTTGGGTCGGTACTCTTTAGATGGGAAACAAAAACACTAAATATGGTCGACAGTGCAGGCAACAATTGTAAAAAGATATTTTCCATCCATGACTGCCATTACTGACATGAAGTTATTTAACTGTAATATGTCTGGAAACAGTGTCAGTCACACTTTCCTAAATATTGATTTATCCATGCATATGTATATATATGCCATACAAGTACAGTCAATTTACAACATTTAACAATTGGAAAACAATTATCACAGGATTTGGATCACAATGCATTGATATATCACATTTTGAATATCACAGTCAAAGTTAATCATTTAAATTCAGTTATAAGTAAATAGTCAGTGTATTTGGCAGAGATCTGAAATAACAAGTAGTTACAAGATGTTTAAATCAAGACATTATATATATACCACAGGATGTCCCATGAAAGGTTTGCAACTTATTTCCAATGGGGCCCTATAGATGGGTGGAAAATGTACAAAAATGGTTGCATTAATATGCATAAAAATATCATTAATTTAAACTTAAGACTATAGTCTTGAGATCAAATAGTAATTAGCATATATTATTAGAGAGCATTAGTTACACAATGTATACTACTATTTTGTGACAATTTGTCATTACATTTAAATGTACAGTTGTACATACAAATACTTTATTGATGACTTATTTGAACAACAGTAATATATATATATATATATTATAACAAACCAATATATATATATATTATATATATAATATAACAAACCAATCACATAAAACAATAATTTAAACAATAAGACTACTAGTAACAAATAAAATCAGCATCTTTTTCAATTTCAATCATATTGTCTGTGAGAGAAGTTTTCACTCTGTTTTCAAATTCATATTTATTCTTTTATAAGAATTTTTACATCAGCAGGTAAACAGTTCCAGTCTTTGATCGTTTATAATTAAAAGTAGTGCTGGTAAAACCATTCACTTGAGAACATTGAGGTAAATAAAAGTTATCTTTACTATGTCTACTGTTATCACTATGTATATCAGACACTAAACTAAAATTATTATACAAAAAAGGTCATGTAAGAAGGACATTTCTTGTTAACAATTTTATAAACATGAATGAGTGTTATTTGCTTAACTCTGTTTTGAACATTTAAGCAACCAATATTACTAAAATCTTTAACTTTCAAAGATGTTCTAGAGTCATATCCATGAATAAATTTAACAACTTTATTCTGTACAACTTGTAATCGATTTTTTAACTGTTTACTAATACCATTGTACTATGAAGAGCTAGCATAGTCAAAATGGCATTGAAGCAATGAGTTACATAACAATTTTCTTAATTCCATATTTGAACAGTGGTTTTGTCTATAAAAGAACAGGGGTGTAGCTGCTTTTAGGCACAGCAGGCCCGGGCCTACATTTTTTTTTTGGAACATGAACAAATTAAAATTGCTTCAACTTCAAAAATGCATTAAAATGTTGACCCTGAATCTGCATTTCATATTGACATGATCCTCAGGCAATGGATTCTGGTCTTGTTCAAAGGACATATCTTCCAATTATCAACTCTACTTCTTTCTATATAGACATGCAGACAGTATTATTGGAAAGAATTCCCATGGTTTGACTTGTGAATAAGCGAGTGTTACAATTTTAAATGTTTCTCTGTTCCATATTGTTTTAAAATTTAGTTCTCTGGTATAAAGATAATACAGTAAAATTTAGTTCTCTGACATTGAGATGAAAAAGTAAAATATCAAAGAAATACAGGCCAAAGTCTTATATTTTCTTACCTTATTATTTGTCTAGATATGCTTTAAATCTCACCACAGGCGTTATTGGATTTAAAAAATTTCTGGGGGAGGACCCCCGCACACACCCCGTTTTTATGTAACATATTCGGGCCTACAGCTCAAAAAATGCTAGCTACGCCCCTGAAGAATCTTATTCTTGAGTTCACCTTTTTTAATTATATTATTAACAATAGATGTAGCAGAAAGATCAGTGTCGAATATTGAACCAAGGTGTTCAACAGATGATTGAGAAACAATAGTGTGATCATTACATTTTACATTAAAATTATGAAGTTTAGATTTCCTTTTGGAACCAAACACTATACATTCAGTTTTTCCAAGGTGTAAAGACAGTTTGTTATCCACTAACCATTTAATACAATTTGCAAGTATTTTACAAAAAAACACTACTGATGATACTAGGATCTTTGTGAAAATAAAGGATGACACTTTCATCGGCATATAGAATAAGTTTACATAAATACAATAATCAAAAATCACTAATATCCTATATCAGTGTTAAGGCATTATGAAATGGAAATGGTGTGACAAGTAACAAGAACCCTACACATTTACATCACAAAACATATGATATCTACAATTACTGGATATAATATATATGTTGAAAGTTAATATAAAGAGGGCAATACAAAAGAATGTACAAAAGTAGTAATAAAGATAAAACAACCAGTTTACAATGTTAAGATTTATGCAGTTGTTGGCAATAAGAGAACAATTACCATTCTTAATTTTGAATTTTGCAAGTGTAAATACATGTATGTATTTCAGAACACAAGAATTTGTTTCCCGGTCACTTTGAACTATATAAGTGCCCAATGTTTACCCTCAGTGAATTTGTAAAACCAACTTATATGTGCTGTCTGTCCGAAAACTTAAACATTTCCTATAACTTTTGCAATATTGAAGATAGCAACTTGATATTTGGCATACATGTGTATCTCATGGAGCTGCACATTTTGAGTACTGAAAGGTCAAGGTCATCCTTAAAGGTCAAATATACGGCTTCAAAGCGGCGCACTAGGGGGCATTATGTTTCTGACAAACACGTCTCTTGTTTTTACATGAAAAACCACAGACATTGTTGGAATTTGCCACATATTAGGCATTGTGCATACATTTTTAAAATCAATTTTCCACACAATGAAGCAGCTTTTTAAAAAGGCACCAAAAAATGTTCCTCCATCCCCTTTGCACGCTAAACAAAGAATCAGTTTTTAGCTCCACTGGCCAAATTTGTTCAACTTATGCCCCTGGGTCATATTTGACCCTGCCCCGTGGGTCACAAAATTGAAAATTGCTTATTTAAGGCCTATTTTGTGAAAACTTTCAAAATCTTCTCGTCCATAACCATTGGGCCTAGGGCTATACAATTTATTATGTAGAGACATCTAATAGTCCTCTACCAAATTTGTTCAAATTATGCCCCTGGGGTCAAATTTGACACTGCCCGGGGTCACAAAATTGAGTATATGCGTATATAGGGTCTATTTTGTGAAAACTTTACAAATCTCATCCATAACCATTGGGCCTAGGGCTACCAAATTTGGTATGTAGTGGCATCTTATAGTCCTATACGAAGTTTGTTCAAATTATGCCCCTGGGGTAAAGTTTGACCCTACCCCGAGGGTCACAACATTGAACATATGCTTATATAAGGCCTATTTTGTAAAAAATTTCTTGCCCATATCCATTGGGCCTAGGGCTACCAAATTTGGTATGTAGTGGCATATAAAGTCCTCTACCAAGTTTGTTATGCCCCTGGGGTCAAGTTTGACCCTGTCCCGGGGGTCACAAAAGTGAATATATGCTTATAAAGTGCTTATTTTGTGAAAACTTTAAAAATCTTTTGTCCATTACCATTGGGCCTAGGGCTACCAAATTCGGTATGTAGTGGCATCTTATAGTCATCTACCAAGTTTGTTCAAATTATGCCCCTGGGGTCAAGTTTGATCCTGCCCTGAGGGTCACAAAATTGAACATATGCTTATATAAGGCCTAATTTGTGAAAACTTTAAAAACTTCTTGTCCATAACTGTATGGCATAGGGCTACCAAATTTAGTATGAAGTAACATGTAATAGTTCTCTTCTTAGTTTGTTCAAATAATGCCCCTGGGTCAAATTTAAAACTGCCCCGGGGGTCACAAAATTGAATATATGCTTATAAAGTGCTTATTTTGTGAAAACTTAAAATATATTCTTGTCCATAGCCATTGGACCTAGGGCTACCAAATTTGGTATGTAATAACATCTTATAGTCCTCTACCAAGTTTGTTCAAATTATGCCCCTTGAGTCAAGTTTGACCCTGCGCCGAGGGTCACAACATTGAACATATGCTTATATAAGGCTTATTTTGTGAAAACTTTAAAAACTTCTTGTCTATAACTGTATGGCATAGGGCTACCAAATTTGGTATGTAGTGACATGTAATAGTTCTCTTCTTAGTTTGTTCAAATAATGCCCCTTGGGTCAAATTTGAAACTGCCCCGGGGGTCACAAAATTAAATATATGCTTATAAAGGGCTATTTTTTGTGAAAACTTTAAAACCTTCTTGTCCATAACCATTGGGCCTAGGGCTACCAAATTTGGTATGTAGTGACATCTTATAGTTCTCTACCAAATTTGTTCAAATTTTATCCCTGGGGTCAAATTTGACCCTGCCCCGGGGGTCACAAAATTGAACATATGCTTATATAAGGCCTATTTTGTGAAAACTTAAAAGAAAATTCTTGTCCATAACCATTAGGCCTAGGGCTACACAATTTGGTATGTAGTGACATTGTATAGTCCTATACTTAGTATGTTCAAATTATGCCCCAGGGGTCAAATTTGACCCTGCCCTGGGGGCCACAAAATCGATTATATGCTAATATAAGGCCTATTTTGTGAAAACTTTAAATATCTTCTTGTCCTTAACCATAAGGCATAGGGCTACCAAATTTGGTATGTAGTAACGTCTAATAGTTTTCTACCAAGTTTGTTCAAATTATGCCCCTTGGGTCAAATTTGACCCTGCCCGGGGGGTCACAAAACTGAACATACGCTTATATGGGGCCTATTTTGTGAAAACTTTAAAAATACTTTTGTTCATAACCATTGGGCCAAGGGCTCCCAAATTTGGTATGTAGTGGCATCTAATAAACCTCTACAAATTTGTTCAAATAATGCCTCTGGGGTCAAATTTGACCCTGCCCCGGGGGTCAAAAAATTGAATAAACGCTTATAAAGCGCCTATTTTGTGAAATCTTTTAAAAAAATCTTGTCGAAAACCATTCGGACTACAGCTACCAAATTTGGTTTGCATTAACATCTTATAGTCCTCTACCAAGTTTGTTCAAATTATGCCCTTTGGGTCAAATTTGACCCTGACCGGCGGTCACAAAATTGAACATTATATACGCTTATATCTTGCTTATTTTGTGAAAACTGTTAACATATTCTTATCCTTAACTCTAGGACCTAGGGCTACCACATTTTGTATGTAGTGAGGTATAGTAGTCCTCTACAAAGTTTTCTCAAATTATGCCCCTGGGGTTAAATTTGACCCAGCCCAGGGAGTCACAAAAGTGTACATGTGCTTAAATAGGGCCTATATTTAAGTATTTGCACATGCCAAGAGTATTTGTTTCAGCCTTTTTTCAGCAGTGGCGCGATAGAGGGCCATCGTGGCCCTCTTGTTTATAAGAATATGTCAAAATGGGCAAAAGTCAGGGACAATACTGTCTAAATGCCCTTTTAACAACTCTGGTGACACGCTGCTGTAGTATATTTTCTCTGTAAATTTACAGCGAAACACAAAATGTGATCATCATAAATGTAAAGCTTACGTGTATATAAATATGATACCCGGTATTTATACAAATTAACCTGGATATTTATGAAAAACACCATCTCCCTGTAAAGTGTAAAGAGAGAAGGCATTTGTTCACCAGTAACATTATGTTCAGTACTGGTAAATTGCAAGCAACGAACATGAAAAATTCAGTTCCCAATTCATCGAGTTTTTAAAAAGTTCAACTTTGCTTAAGTAATAATGCATAAATGTTGATTCTAAAGAAAAAGAGTAATCATTTATGCCTAAACTGTTCTGCTGTCCAGAAGCAAGGACGTCATATACAAGCTTTACAACATTTATAGTTTTAATTACTTAACAATCTTAAATGAATGTCCATTCTAAGTTTTCTGTCGTATTCATCCCTCAAATCATACATGTTTCTTGCATAATTGAATGTTTATGTCCATGGATCACAATGTATATAGAAATAAACATTATTTTGAATTATCTTTCACAGTTATATATTTAATATTAGGTTATTTTTGGGATACACTAAAGCAAATATTAACATTTGTCTCAAAATGAATCATCCTCTGAAGCCCCTGATGGGATTCAAACCCACACCTCTTTCCTCTGGAGAGGAAAGTATTCTATCTTAAAATACAAGGGCATGTAAGAGGAAAACTAGCAATTTCAAAGGGAAATTTTCACCGATTAGACTTGATTGAAGTTTGTTATTAAATACTTCAAATTGATAAGTAAACATTTGAGCAAAATACCTCAATAAAAAATAGAAATTTAAAAAGAAAGAAAGGAAGTCTTCCTTAACAGGGCTCGATCCACTGACCCTTGGAGTAAAAGCTTAAACCAATGGGCCATCGGTGCTCCCATTATAGTCAGTGGTTTATTTCAGGGTTGGCATATTGACCGGTCAATTGAGTATTGACCGGGCCGGTGGTCAATACCCGGTAAAAACCGGTCAATACTGGTCGATTGAAAATTGTAGCATTTAAACATTACAAAGGAGCCATTTTATATTAAATCAATAATTATTCTGTAATTGATAAACTTTTTTCTGAGTTATTTATTGTAAAAAAAAATCTTTAACGCTGTAAAAAGTTACTTCTTTATTATTTATGGAAACAGCCTCAATTACATAAGGACTAAGGCAATATCTTTATCTCAGTGTATCACATCTGTTACTAAAGTATTATTACTATTGTAGGTACCATAGCATTTCACTTATCTATTGGTATATCTATTTGATAAGCAGATGGACAAACAGAACTCTTGTGTATTCTAGGGTTATAAATCTGGCCTCTTAGTTGGTAATAAAATGCATGCAGTGTTATGTCTCTGATATTGACAATTAAGCAAATCTGCCCTTAGGCTATTTCATATCACTCACACAAAAGAAGATTACATTGTACTTGCTATTTATTTAATAGTTACTTCTAACTTGTTTCCTTTCTGTATTATGAGGGTTTTTTCCCTTTCATATGAAAAAGTTCAATTGGTATTCAAATGAATAAACAATCAAAGTTCTTGATTTTGCCAACAAATAATGTTTTCCAAGTGGGGGTCTACTTTTCTTTTCAATTATTTTTTTCTTTTAATAATTATTTCTTATTATGTTTTTTATTCTTATATCAATAAAAATTGAAGTTTTTTTTCACTATTTTGTTTAAAAAGTATTTAAAGAAATCAATGCAAGATTACACTACAAGTAAGGATTGTGTCAAAAAGGTGCCATTTAAGGCCCTATTATCAGTTGCGGGTGCCCCAACCAGTATAGGTGAGAAGACTGTTAGAAGACTGTGGGGACAGTGGGGTATGAGGAACAACGCATACACAGTAATTGACAGGTTATTGTTGAATCAAGCACAGAATTATCTGAGCATCATAATTCATTAGAATTGAAAAAAAGGTTCAATCAACCAGTAAAATCCAATTGACTAACTTTGACTTATTTGCAAAATGTTGAGAGGTTGGCCTACAAATTGCATGAACGGGTATAAAATAGTGGGTATTAATAGCTTAAGACATTATTGGCAACATGTCTGTGTAATCACAGGAGTTTGAAATTCTATCAATATAGCTAATCTTATGGCTAATTAACAAAAATGTTTAGCCATTAGATTAGCTATATTGATAGAATTTCAAACTCCTGTGGTTTAATTTATATTATCAATATTGTTTAATTAGGCATGGAATATAAATTAAAATTGGGGGTAAAGTTCAATCGACCAGTATTGACAGGGTTCGACATTAACTTTTTTTACAGCCAGACCATCGGACCAGCTCCTCTTAAAATGTACTAGCCCGAATCTGATGTCTACTAGACCATAAATGACATAGCAAATAAACAGAATTGTGTCATGTAACTGTTTAATCAGGTTTTATCAGAAAATAATTAGTGAACACAAGAAAGTTATTTTGATGCATAGAGTAAAAAATTAAATAAAACTACTAAGTATTTAACAACATAAATTGTTTGTTGTAATTTCACTGTTTATCACCAGTTAAACAAATGATGTCTGTACAGCAGGTGACATTTATTAAACGTTATCAAATTCTGGCCTCCTTGACCGCTGTGCTCCATGCTACCACAGCTCCAATGCCCTTTTCCATCATAATCTGTGTCAGTTTTACCGTTGGATTCTTCTTTATTAACTTATTTGTCAGACGAAAATCCAATCTTCAACAAAGTCATTCTTTAAATTACATTCTCTCGTCTGCTACGCCAAAATGTTTACATTGACGATACAGATTTTCCATAGAAGTCGTAAAAACATGATGTAAAGTTCTACAACACTGCAGAAAATCATTAACTCTTTCAGTGCTGGAACCGAATTTTGAAGGTCTTTGCAAACAGTTTGGATCCAGATGAGACGCCACAAAACGTGGCGTCTCATCTGGATCCAAACTGTTTGCTATTCTGATAGTATTCTTTGAATTTTTTTTGAAGAAAATGCTAATTTTAGAAATTCAGCAGACAACTTTTTAGCAGTCTACAAATTTCCCAGCATGCAAAGCGTTAATATTCATGACAACTTTACCAATGGAAACAAGCTATTTCTGCGGGAAGCTCTCCTTCGCGTCTAAAAATAGCGATGATTCATGTGAATGCTCCGCGTTTATTTATATACGCTAGTTTTGTTTTGATGTAAATAATGGATACAATAGTTATTTTACACATTAAGAGAAAAAGGTTTTCGGTTAGTTATAGTTATATGAATCAGTATAGATTTTGTATGTACGACCAGTCGGACAAGCTAGCCCACAGTTTTACTAGCCCGACCACGGATCTTACTAGACAATTTCTGTGGGACGTGCCTTAGTGTCGAATCCTAAATTGACCAGTAATGACCACTTCGGGAGTATTGACCGGGGCGGTTTTAACCAGTAAAAAACCCCGGTTAAAACCGGGGGCGGTCAATTGGTGCCAACCCTTGTTTATTTTATACTTTATATAAGCAATCCTTGTAATGTCACAAAATCTAACTACAACATAAGATTTCCCCAAATTTTCTTTTCATTATAGACTCTATGCTATATTGATAAATGCAAACATTGGATCTAAAAGATGCAATTAAAAAAAGGAATAAAATTGAATACAAATATGAAAGTAACCCTCAAATGGGCTCGAACCATTGACCCCATGGAGTAAAAGTCTACCGTTTGGACCACTCGGCCATCCATGCTCATACAATGAGTGATGTGTTTCATACTTTATCAAGTTTATGTAAGCAATCCTCGTATCTCACAAAATATAATGAAAACAGTCGATTTAATTTTTAAATTTACTCGATGTCAATACTATAAGTACTCCTATCAGTATGTAAGTCATGACATCTTTAAATTTTAACAAGTTTTTAAGTACGTTGTGGGAATTCACAGATCTACATTAAATTATTACTTAAAGAATGTTATCTTGAAAAATACGAGCTCAAACACACTTTCAAATTTTTCCTCTTTAGGTTACAATATACTAAATCTTTTTGGAGTGCAATGCTATACTTTCTAAAAACATGAACATCATTTATTTGAAGACACGGTTCCCTGTAGGGTCACTTGCCATGACTTTATTTTAGTATATTTCTGTGTGCATGTGGCAGGGAAAACATTGTTGTTTACTAGAAATTCACTCTTTTATCTGAAGATTGGAGACTACATAAGACTTTGACAGATGGTGGGAAACCCTCATGAACTGGATAGAAGCCGGTAAATAGATGGCCGTAAAACAGTGACTTTTGATTCGTGGCGAGTTCTTTCTTACATGTCGCGTGACCTATCTTTTTTATTGCTTAAATCAATTCGGCTTGGAATGCTCTTCGAGAAAAGGTATGGTTATGAGGGTCTCTATGCGCAAAAGTTTGACTTTATTTTTCGTTAAAGTTATTGCATTTACATTGAATTTGTGTAGGAAATCTTTTACTATATTGTAACCTAAACTAGCTTTAGGTAAAAAATGTAATATCATCTGCAAGTGCAAAATATGACTGGGAAAGCTGATTTTTGGTCATTTTTTAGCAAAAGAGAAGAAAATTAGTGCATTAAATGCATGAATTCAGATTATTTGACCTGGAATAGTTGTTTTTCAAGTTGACCCCCCACCCTTGTATAGCCAAATAAGGGCTTAATTGCTTTCCGACTTAAATTCAAAGGCATTTTGGTTGACCGTGTAGCGTTATTGTGCTACATGCAGTCAGAATTCAACGCCAAGGACTCCGCAATCCAGTAACGCAACAATAGCTTGTGCGTAAAGCATGAACATTCAAACAGAGCCCCATTTTACCTACATGGAATGGCGGACATTTTTACAGTTTTGACAGTGCAACAGATGCTTAACTGAGCCAGCTTTCATATTTAGTACAATCATGCATATAACAAGCTTTATCACCTCATATTATTCATAGAAATACACTTAAAATACATAAATGCATGTTTTTTTCTTCATTTTATATCTATTTCTATTGGGTATTTTTACTTTTTCAGGTAGAAGAATGTCTGCGACTAAGCCGAGGGCCACTTGATAAGGGTTGTTGATGGTAAAACAGGTAATAATACTAATTTATTATCATGTACACAGGCAAATAAGCATATTTATGATGCTTAAGGTGTGAAATACTGTCCTAATCAGTTTTGTGGTCACTCAAACTCTTGCCGTCGTGCAATTCCCATGCAGTTTGTATCGATTATTCCGCGTCCTGACACGTAAAGCTCCTGCTCTGTTGGCAGCAGAAGTTGGCACTCAACATGTTTATCCTTGTTCCTGAGCATGTATGCAGCACAGCTGAGTTGATTTGCTACTTGTTACCCTACAATTAGCTTGTGTTTGGTACTGTTTTCTCACAATATGCTTACAGTCATGGTTCCGGCTTGAGAAGATGTCGCGTCCGACTTAAACATAGGATTGTTGTAGTGAGTGTCCCCTTCATCGTTTACATTAGAGGGATCTTTTTGACAAAATTTGGCACTTTCAGCAACCAGTTTTGTTTTTTATTTGGTAAATGCTTCTCTCATTCAGTGATTTAAGGGCAGTATTGACTTTATTCGCTTGTCTTTGCATACAGAGGTGACATGGATCAATGATGTTTGATGTGTTGAGAATTCTGCGGGAAGCTGTGTCCCCAAAAGAAGTACTAGAAACCCCTTTCAGGAAGCCTGCATTGATCTGAGCTGCCTTTCTGCCCCTGTTACTACATGGAACCTCATTTCTAAGCTTAAAATGCTTGCCTACATATATGTATCTTGTTCATTTTAACCTTTCCGTCCATTCTATACCCCCAAAATGAGCATTTTTTCTTTCGCTTGGTTCTGAATCCGCATTTTTTACCCAGATTGCCACCATAAAAATAGTCAAAAGTACTTATTTTGTGCCCAAAATATGAAATTTTGTATTCTCTTGAACCTCTAAATGAGAGCTGGCAATGCATATTGACCATCTGCTGCAGTTTAAAGGCACCCATGACATTATATGCTAGGATATATCATTGGCCTCTGGCAAATAAATGGGCTCCGAGCGACAAGGCGCGTTTCAAGATTTCACACTTTTATTGGTGCTAAACAACAAGTTATTGGAAGCTTATTGATTTCTTCTCTTCAAAGTATCTTTGATCTCTCATTTGTACTAATTTGTTTATTGTCTTGGATGAAATTGGATTTTCTTTGCTTTGAAATTGACATTTTTGGGGTGATTTAAAAAAAAACACACAAAAAAGACATTATCAAAATTGCTTAGAGAGAAAATATCTATCAAATTCATTCTTTCACCACCCCGCATAAGCCCCACGTGCATGTCCATTTGGTTTGTTTTGGTATTTTGTTGCAGATATTGAACTTAGCACATTTAAACCTTAAAGGGACATTTAAGCTTTAACAGGCCTAAAATGGCCTTCTTTGGACCGAAAACACCTGCGTGTGAAAATATGAAAAAAAATGGCCAAACGGACAGATAATCCAGCCAAACTTATTACATGTGTGCAATATGAATAGGAAGATAAGAATATGCAAGAAAAACACATTTTAATCAGAAGATATTTTTGCTTTTAAACTAGCTTTAGGTAAAAAATGTAATATCATCTGCAAGTGCAAAATATGACTGGGAAAGCTGATTTTTGGTCATTTCTTAGCAAAAGAGAAGAAAATTAGTGCATTAAATGCATGAATTCAGATTATTTGACCTGGAATAGTTGTTTTTCAAGTTGACCCCCCACCCTTGTATAGCCAAATAAGGGCTTAATTGCTTTCCGACTTAAATTCAAAGGCATTTTGGTTGACCGTGTAGCGTTATTGTGCTACATGCAGTCAGAATTCAACGCCAAGGACTCCGCAATCCAGTAACGCAACAATAGCTTGTGCGTAAAGCATGAACATTCAAACAGAGCCCCATTTTACCTACATGGAATGGCGGACATTTTTACAGTTTTGACAGTGCAACAGATGCTTAACTGAGCCAGCTTTCATATTTAGTACAATCATGCATATAACAAGCTTTATCACCTCATATTATTCATAGAAATACACTTAAAATACATAAATGCATGTTTTTTTCTTCATTTTATATCTATTTCTATTGGGTATTTTTACTTTTTCAGGTAGAAGAATGTCTGCGACTAAGCCGAGGGCCACTTGATAAGGGTTGTTGATGGTAAAACAGGTAATAATACTAATTTATTATCATGTACACAGGCAAATAAGCATATTTATGATGCTTAAGGTGTGAAATACTGTCCTAATCAGTTTTGTGGTCACTCAAACTCTTGCCGTCGTGCAATTCCCATGCAGTTTGTATCGATTATTCCGCGTCCTGACACGTAAAGCTCCTGCTCTGTTGGCAGCAGAAGTTGGCACTCAACATGTTTATCCTTGTTCCTGAGCATGTATGCAGCACAGCTGAGTTGATTTGCTACTTGTTACCCTACAATTAGCTTGTGTTTGGTACTGTTTTCTCACAATATGCTTACAGTCATGGTTCCGGCTTGAGAAGATGTCGCGTCCGACTTAAACATAGGATTGTTGTAGCGAGTGTCCCCTTCATCGTTTACATTAGAGGGATCTTTTTGACAAAATTTGGCACTTTCAGCAACCAGTTTTGTTTTTTATTTGGTAAATGCTTCTCTCATTCAGTGATTTAAGGGCAGTATTGACTTTATTCGCTTGTCTTTGCATACAGAGGTGACATGGATCAATGATGTTTGATGTGTTGAGAATTCTGCGGGAAGCTGTGTCCCCAAAAGAAGTACTAGAAACCCCTTTCAGGAAGCCTGCATTGATCTGAGCTGCCTTTCTGCCCCTGTTACTACATGGAACCTCATTTCTAAGCTTAAAATGCTTGCCTACATATATGTATCTTGTTCATTTTAACCTTTCCGTCCATTCTATACCCCCAAAATGAGCATTTTTTCTTTCGCTTGGTTCTGAATCCGCATTTTTTACCCAGATTGCCACCATAAAAATAGTCAAAAGTACTTATTTTGTGCCCAAAATATGAAATTTTGTATTCTCTTGAACCTCTAAATGAGAGCTGGCAATGCATATTGACCATCTGCTGCAGTTTAAAGGCACCCATGACATTATATGCTAGGATATATCATTGGCCTCTGGCAAATAAATGGGCTCCGAGCGACAAGGCGCGTTTCAAGATTTCACACTTTTATTGGTGCTAAACAACAAGTTATTGGAAGCTTATTGATTTCTTCTCTTCAAAGTATCTTTGATCTCTCATTTGTACTAATTTGTTTATTGTCTTGGATGAAATTGGATTTTCTTTGCTTTGAAATTTTCATTTTTGGGGTGATATAAAAAATAACACACAAAAAAGACATTATCAAAATTGCTTAGAGAGAAAATATCTAACAAATTCATTCTTTCACCACCCCGCATAAGCCCCACGTGCATGTCCATTTGGTTTGTTTTGGTATTTTGTTGCAGATATTGAACTTAGCACATTTAAACCTTAAAGGGACATTTAAGCTTTAACAGGCCTAAAATGGCCTTCTTTGGACCGAAAACACCTGCGTGTGAAAATATGAAAAAAAATGGCCAAACGGACAGATAATCCAGCCAAACTTATTACATGTGTGCAATATGAATAGGAAGATAAGAATATGCAAGAAAAACACATTTTAATCAGAAGATATTTTTGCTTTTAAACTAGCTTTAGGTAAAAAATGTAATATCATCTGCAAGTGCAAAATATGACTGGGAAAGCTGATTTTTGGTCGTTTCTTAGCAAAAGAGAAGAAAATTAGTGCATTAAATGCATGAATTCAGATTATTTGACCTGGAATAGTTGTTTTTCAAGTTGACCCCCCACCCTTGTATAGCCAAATAAGGGCTTAATTGCTTTCCGACTTAAATTCAAAGGCATTTTGGTTGACCGTGTAGCGTTATTGTGCTACATGCAGTCAGAATTCAACGCCAAGGACTCCGCAATCCAGTAACGCAACAATAGCTTGTGCGTAAAGCATGAACATTCAAACAGAGCCCCATTTTACCTACATGGAATGGCGGACATTTTTACAGTTTTGACAGTGCAACAGATGCTTAACTGAGCCAGCTTTCATATTTGGTACAATCATGCATATAACAAGCTTTATCACCTCATATTATTCATAGAAATACACTTAAAATACATAAATGCATGTTTTTTTCTTCATTTTATATCTATTTCTATTGGGTATTTTTACTTTTTCAGGTAGAAGAATGTCTGCGACTAAGCCGAGGGCCACTTGATAAGGGTTGTTGATGGTAAAACAGGTAATAATACTAATTTATTATCATGTACACAGGCAAATAAGCATATTTATGATGCTTAAGGTGTGAAATACTGTCCTAATCAGTTTTGTGGTCACTCAAACTCTTGCCGTCGTGCAATTCCCATGCAGTTTGTATCGATTATTCCGCGTCCTGACACGTAAAGCTCCTGCTCTGTTGGCAGCAGAAGTTGGCACTCAACATGTTTATCCTTGTTCCTGAGCATGTATGCAGCACAGCTGAGTTGATTTGCTACTTGTTACCCTACAATTAGCTTGTGTTTGGTACTGTTTTCTCACAATATGCTTACAGTCATGGTTCCGGCTTGAGAAGATGTCGCGTCCGACTTAAACATAGGATTGTTGTAGCGAGTGTCCCCTTCATCGTTTACATTAGAGGGATCTTTTTGACAAAATTTGGCACTTTCAGCAACCAGTTTTGTTTTTTATTTGGTAAATGCTTCTCTCATTCAGTGATTTAAGGGCAGTATTGACTTTATTCGCTTGTCTTTGCATACAGAGGTGACATGGATCAATGATGTTTGATGTGTTGAGAATTCTGCGGGAAGCTGTGTCCCCAAAAGAAGTACTAGAAACCCCTTTCAGGAAGCCTGCATTGATCTGAGCTGCCTTTCTGCCCCTGTTACTACATGGAACCTCATTTCTAAGCTTAAAATGCTTGCCTACATATATGTATCTTGTTCATTTTAACCTTTCCGTCCATTCTATACCCCCAAAATGAGCATTTTTTCTTTCGCTTGGTTCTGAATCCGCATTTTTTACCCAGATTGCCACCATAAAAATAGTCAAAAGTACTTATTTTGTGCCCAAAATATGAAATTTTGTATTCTCTTGAACCTCTAAATGAGAGCTGGCAATGCATATTGACCATCTGCTGCAGTTTAAAGGCACCCATGACATTATATGCTAGGATATATCATTGGCCTCTGGCAAATAAATGGGCTCCGAGCGACAAGGCGCGTTTCAAGATTTCACACTTTTATTGGTGCTAAACAACAAGTTATTGGAAGCTTATTGATTTCTTCTCTTCAAAGTATCTTTGATCTCTCATTTGTACTAATTTGTTTATTGTCTTGGATGAAATTGGATTTTCTTTGCTTTGAAATTTTCATTTTTGGGGTGATTTAAAAAAAAACACACAAAAAAGACATTATCAAAATTGCTTAGAGAGAAAATATCTAACAAATTCATTCTTTCACCACCCCGCATAAGCCCCACGTGCATGTCCATTTGGTTTGTTTTGGTATTTTGTTGCAGATATTGAACTTAGCACATTTAAACCTTAAAGGGACATTTAAGCTTTAACAGGCCTAAAATGGCCTTCTTTGGACCGAAAACACCTGCGTGTGAAAATATGAAAAAAAATGGCCAAACGGACAGATAATCCAGCCAAACTTATTACATGTGTGCAATATGAATAGGAAGATAAGAATATGCAAGAAAAACACATTTTAATCAGAAGATATTTTTGCTTTTAAACTAGCTTTAGGTAAAAAATGTAATATCATCTGCAAGTGCAAAATATGACTGGGAAAGCTGATTTTTGGTCATTTCTTAGCAAAAGAGAAGAAAATTAGTGCATTAAATGCATGAATTCAGATTATTTGACCTGAAATAGTTGTTTTTCAAGTTGACCCCCCACCCTTGTATAGCCAAATAAGGGCTTAATTGCTTTCCGACTTAAATTCAAAGGCATTTTGGTTGACCGTGTAGCGTTATTGTGCTACATGCAGTCAGAATTCAACGCCAAGGACTCCGCAATCCAGTAACGCAACAATAGCTTGTGCGTAAAGCATGAACATTCAAACAGAGCCCCATTTTACCTACATGGAATGGCGGACATTTTTACAGTTTTGACAGTGCAACAGATGCTTAACTGAGCCAGCTTTCATATTTAGTACAATCATGCATATAACAAGCTTTATCACCTCATATTATTCATAGAAATACACTTAAAATACATAAATGCATGTTTTTTTCTTCATTTGATATCTATTTCTATTGGGTATTTTTACTTTTTCAGGTAGAAGAATGTCTGCGACTAAGCCGAGGGCCACTTGATAAGGGTTGTTGATGGTAAAACAGGTAATAATACTAATTTATTATCATGTACACAGGCAAATAAGCATATTTATGATGCTTAAGGTGTGAAATACTGTCCTAATCAGTTTTGTGGTCACTCAAACTCTTGCCGTCGTGCAATTCCCATGCAGTTTGTATCGATTATTCCGCGTCCTGACACGTAAAGCTCCTGCTCTGTTGGCAGCAGAAGTTGGCACTCAACATGTTTATCCTTGTTCCTGAGCATGTATGCAGCACAGCTGAGTTGATTTGCTACTTGTTACCCTACAATTAGCTTGTGTTTGGTACTGTTTTCTCACAATATGCTTACAGTCATGGTTCCGGCTTGAGAAGATGTCGCGTCCGACTTAAACATAGGATTGTTGTAGCGAGTGTCCCCTTCATCGTTTACATTAGAGGGATCTTTTTGACAAAATTTGGCACTTTCAGCAACCAGTTTTGTTTTTTATTTGGTAAATGCTTCTCTCATTCAGTGATTTAAGGGCAGTATTGACTTTATTCGCTTGTCTTTGCATACAGAGGTGACATGGATCAATGATGTTTGATGTGTTGAGAATTCTGCGGGAAGCTGTGTCCCCAAAAGAAGTACTAGAAACCCCTTTCAGGAAGCCTGCATTGATCTGAGCTGCCTTTCTGCCCCTGTTACTACATGGAACCTCATTTCTAAGCTTAAAATGCTTGCCTACATATATGTATCTTGTTCATTTTAACCTTTCCGTCCATTCTATACCCCCAAAATGAGCATTTTTTCTTTCGCTTGGTTCTGAATCCGCATTTTTTACCCAGATTGCCACCATAAAAATAGTCAAAAGTACTTATTTTGTGCCCAAAATATGAAATTTTGTATTCTCTTGAACCTCTTAATGAGAGCTGGCAATGCATATTGACCATCTGCTGCAGTTTAAAGGCACCCATGACATTATATGCTAGGATATATCATTGGCCTCTGGCAAATAAATGGGCTCCGAGCGACAAGGCGCGTTTCAAGATTTCACACTTTTATTGGTGCTAAACAACAAGTTATTGGAAGCTTATTGATTTCTTCTCTTCAAAGTATCTTTGATCTCTCATTTGTACTAATTTGTTTATTGTCTTGGATGAAATTTGATTTTCTTTGCTTTGAAATTGACATTTTTGGGGTGATTTAAAAAAAAACACACAAAAAAGACATTATCAAAATTGCTTAGAGAGAAAATATCTAACAAATTCATTCTTCACCACCCGCATAAGCCCCACGTGCATGTCCATTTGGTTTGTTTTGGTATTTTGTTGCAGATATTGAACTTAGCACATTTAAACCTTAAAGGGACATTTAAGCTTTAACAGGCCTAAAATGGCCTTCTTTGGACCGAAAACACCTGCGTGTGAAAATATGAAAAAAAATGGCCAAACGGACAGATAATCCAGCCAAACTTATTACATGTGTGCAATATGAATAGGAAGATAAGAATATGCAAGAAAAACACATTTTAATCAGAAGATATTTTTGCTTTTAAACTAGCTTTAGGTAAAAAATGTTATATCATCTGCAAGTGCAAAATATGACTGGGAAAGCTGATTTTTGGTCATTTCTTAGCAAAAGAGAAGAAAATTAGTGCATTAAATGCATGAATTCAGATTATTTGACCTGGAATAGTTGTTTTTCAAGTTGACCCCCCACCCTTGTATAGCCAAATAAGGGCTTAATTGCTTTCCGACTTAAATTCAAAGGCATTTTGGTTGACCGTGTAGCGTTATTGTGCTACATGCAGTCAGAATTCAACGCCAAGGACTCCGCAATCCAGTAACGCAACAATAGCTTGTGCGTAAAGCATGAACATTCAAACAGAGCCCCATTTTACCTACATGGAATGGCGGACATTTTTACAGTTTTGACAGTGCAACAGATGCTTAACTGAGCCAGCTTTCATATTTAGTACAATCATGCATATAACAAGCTTTATCACCTCATATTATTCATAGAAATACACTTAAAATACATAAATGCATGTTTTTTTCTTCATTTTATATCTATTTCTATTGGGTATTTTTACTTTTTCAGGTAGAAGAATGTCTGCGACTAAGCCGAGGGCCACTTGATAAGGGTTGTTGATGGTAAAACAGGTAATAATACTAATTTATTATCATGTACACAGGCAAATAAGCATATTTATGATGCTTAAGGTGTGAAATACTGTCCTAATCAGTTTTGTGGTCACTCAAACTCTTGCCGTCGTGCAATTCCCATGCAGTTTGTATCGATTATTCCGCGTCCTGACACGTAAAGCTCCTGCTCTGTTGGCAGCAGAAGTTGGCACTCAACATGTTTATCCTTGTTCCTGAGCATGTATGCAGCACAGCTGAGTTGATTTGCTACTTGTTACCCTACAATTAGCTTGTGTTTGGTACTGTTTTCTCACAATATGCTTACAGTCATGGTTCCGGCTTGAGAAGATGTCGCGTCCGACTTAAACATAGGATTGTTGTAGCGAGTGTCCCCTTCATCGTTTACATTAGAGGGATCTTTTTGACAAAATTTGGCACTTTCAGCAACCAGTTTTGTTTTTTATTTGGTAAATGCTTCTCTCATTCAGTGATTTAAGGGCAGTATTGACTTTATTCGCTTGTCTTTGCATACAGAGGTGACATGGATCAATGATGTTTGATGTGTTGAGAATTCTGCGGGAAGCTGTGTCCCCAAAAGAAGTACTAGAAACCCCTTTCAGGAAGCCTGCATTGATCTGAGCTGCCTTTCTGCCCCTGTTACTACATGGAACCTCATTTCTAAGCTTAAAATGCTTGCCTACATATATGTATCTTGTTCATTTTAACCTTTCCGTCCATTCTATACCCCCAAAATGAGCATTTTTTCTTTCGCTTGGTTCTGAATCCGCATTTTTTACCCAGATTGCCACCATAAAAATAGTCAAAAGTACTTATTTTGTGCCCAAAATATGAAATTTTGTATTCTCTTGAACCTCTAAATGAGAGCTGGCAATGCATATTGACCATCTGCTGCAGTTTAAAGGCACCCATGACATTATATGCTAGGATATATCATTGGCCTCTGGCAAATAAATGGGCTCCGAGCGACAAGGCGCGTTTCAAGATTTCACACTTTTATTGGTGCTAAACAACAAGTTATTGGAAGCTTATTGATTTCTTCTCTTCAAAGTATCTTTGATCTCTCATTTGTACTAATTTGATTATTGTCTTGGATGAAATTGGATTTTCTTTGCTTTGAAATTGACATTTTTGGGGTGATTTAAAAAAAAACACACAAAAAAGACATTATCAAAATTGCTTAGAGAGAAAATATCTAACAAATTCATTCTTTCACCACCCCGCATAAGCCCCACGTGCATGTCCATTTGGTTTGTTTTGGTATTTTGTTGCAGATATTGAACTTAGCACATTTAAACCTTAAAGGGACATTTAAGCTTTAACAGGCCTAAAATGGCCTTCTTTGGACCGAAAACACCTGCGTGTGAAAATATGAAAAAAAATGGCCAAACGGACAGATAATCCAGCCAAACTTATTACATGTGTGCAATATGAATAGGAAGATAAGAATATGCAAGAAAAACACATTTTAATCAGAAGATATTTTTGCTTTTAAACTAGCTTTAGGTAAAAAATGTAATATCATCTGCAAGTGCAAAATATGACTGGGAAAGCTGATTTTTGGTCATTTCTTAGCAAAAGAGAAGAAAATTAGTGCATTAAATGCATGAATTCAGATTATTTGACCTGGAATAGTTGTTTTTCAAGTTGACCCCCCACCCTTGTATAGCCAAATAAGGGCTTAATTGCTTTCCGACTTAAATTCAAAGGCATTTTGGTTGACCGTGTAGCGTTATTGTGCTACATGCAGTCAGAATTCAACGCCAAGGACTCCGCAATCCAGTAACGCAACAATAGCTTGTGCGTAAAGCATGAACATTCAAACAGAGCCCCATTTTACCTACATGGAATGGCGGACATTTTTACAGTTTTGACAGTGCAACAGATGCTTAACTGAGCCAGCTTTCATATTTAGTACAATCATGCATATAACAAGCTTTATCACCTCATATTATTCATAGAAATACACTTAAAATACATAAATGCATGTTTTTTTCTTCATTTTATATCTATTTCTATTGGGTATTTTTACTTTTTCAGGTAGAAGAATGTCTGCGACTAAGCCGAGGGCCACTTGATAAGGGTTGTTGATGGTAAAACAGGTAATAATACTAATTTATTATCATGTACACAGGCAAATAAGCATATTTATGATGCTTAAGGTGTGAAATACTGTCCTAATCAGTTTTGTGGTCACTCAAACTCTTGCCGTCGTGCAATTCCCATGCAGTTTGTATCGATTATTCCGCGTCCTGACACGTAAAGCTCCTGCTCTGTTGGCAGCAGAAGTTGGCACTCAACATGTTTATCCTTGTTCCTGAGCATGTATGCAGCACAGCTGAGTTGATTTGCTACTTGTTACCCTACAATTAGCTTGTGTTTGGTACTGTTTTCTCACAATATGCTTACAGTCATGGTTCCGGCTTGAGAAGATGTCGCGTCCGACTTAAACATAGGATTGTTGTAGCGAGTGTCCCCTTCATCGTTTACATTAGAGGGATCTTTTTGACAAAATTTGGCACTTTCAGCAACCAGTTTTGTTTTTTATTTGGTAAATGCTTCTCTCATTCAGTGATTTAAGGGCAGTATTGACTTTATTCGCTTGTCTTTGCATACAGAGGTGACATGGATCAATGATGTTTGATGTGTTGAGAATTCTGCGGGAAGCTGTGTCCCCAAAAGAAGTACTAGAAACCCCTTTCAGGAAGCCTGCATTGATCTGAGCTGCCTTTCTGCCCCTGTTACTACATGGAACCTCATTTCTAAGCTTAAAATGCTTGCCTACATATATGTATCTTGTTCATTTTAACCTTTCCGTCCATTCTATACCCCCAAAATGAGCATTTTTTCTTTCGCTTGGTTCTGAATCCGCATTTTTTACCCAGATTGCCACCATAAAAATAGTCAAAAGTACTTATTTTGTGCCCAAAATATGAAATTTTGTATTCTCTTGAACCTCTAAATGAGAGCTGGCAATGCATATTGACCATCTGCTGCAGTTTAAAGGCACCCATGACATTATATGCTAGGATATATCATTGGCCTCTGGCAAATAAATGGGCTCCGAGCGACAAGGCGCGTTTCAAGATTTCACACTTTTATTGGTGCTAAACAACAAGTTATTGGAAGCTTATTGATTTCTTCTCTTCAAAGTATCTTTGATCTCTCATTTGTACTAATTTGTTTATTGTCTTGGATGAAATTGGATTTTCTTTGCTTTGAAATTGACATTTTTGGGGTGATTTAAAAAAAAACACACAAAAAAGACATTATCAAAATTGCTTAGAGAGAAAATATCTAACAAATTCATTCTTTCACCACCCCTGCATAAGCCCCACGTGCATGTCCATTTGGTTTGTTTTGGTATTTTGTTGCAGATATTGAACTTAGCACATTTAAACCTTAAAGGGACATTTAAGCTTTAACAGGCCTAAAATGGCCTTCTTTGGACCGAAAACACCTGCGTGTGAAAATATGAAAAAAAATGGCCAAACGGACAGATAATCCAGCCAAACTTATTACATGTGTGCAATATGAATAGGAAGATAAGAATATGCAAGAAAAACACATTTTAATCAGAAGATATTTTTCCTTTAGGTTACAATATACTAAATCTTTTTGGAGTGCAATGCTATACTCTCTAAAAACATGAACATCATTTATTTGAAGACACGGTTCTCTGTAGGGTCACTTGCCATGACTTTATTTTAGTATATTTCTGTGTGCATGTGGCAGGGAAAACATTGTTGTTTACTAGAAATTCACTCTTTTATCTGAAGATTGGAGACTACATAAGACTTTGACAGATGGCGGGAAACCCTCATGAACTGGATAGAAGCCGGTAAATAGATGGCCGTAAAACAGTGACTTTTGATTCGTGGCGAGTTCTTTCTTACATGTCGCGTGACCTATCTTTTTTATTGCTTAAATCAATTCGGCTTGGAATGCTCTTCGAGAAAAGGTATGGTTATGAGGGTCTCTATGCGCAAAAGTTTGACTTTATTTTTCGTTAAAGTTATTGCATTTACATTGAATTTGTGTAGGAAATCTTTTACTATATTGTAACCTAAACTAGCTTTAGGTAAAAAATGTAATATCATCTGCAAGTGCAAAATATGACTGGGAAAGCTGATTTTTGGTCATTTCTTAGCAAAAGAGAAGAAAATTAGTGCATTAAATGCATGAATTCAGATTATTTGACCTGGAATAGTTGTTTTTCAAGTTGACCCCCCACCCTTGTATAGCCAAATAAGGGCTTAATTGCTTTCCGACTTAAATTCAAAGGCATTTTGGTTGACCGTGTAGCGTTATTGTGCTACATGCAGTCAGAATTCAACGCCAAGGACTCCGCAATCCAGTAACGCAACAATAGCTTGTGCGTAAAGCATGAACATTCAAACAGAGCCCCATTTTACCTACATGGAATGGTGGACATTTTTACAGTTTTGACAGTGCAACAGATGCTTAACTGAGCCAGCTTTCATATTTAGTACAATCATGCATATAACAAGCTTTATCACCTCATATTATTCATAGAAATACACTTAAAATACATAAATGCATGTTTTTTTCTTCATTTTATATCTATTTCTATTGGGTATTTTTACTTTTTCAGGTAGAAGAATGTCTGCGACTAAGCCGAGGGCCACTTGATAAGGGTTGTTGATGGTAAAACAGGTAATAATACTAATTTATTATCATGTACACAGGCAAATAAGCATATTTATGATGCTTAAGGTGTGAAATACTGTCCTAATCAGTTTTGTGGTCACTCAAACTCTTGCCGTCGTGCAATTCCCATGCAGTTTGTATCGATTATTCCTCGTCCTGACACGTAAAGCTCCTGCTCTGTTGGCAGCAGAAGTTGGCACTCAACATGTTTATCCTTGTTCCTGAGCATGTATGCAGCACAGCTGAGTTGATTTGCTACTTGTTACCCTACAATTAGCTTGTGTTTGGTACTGTTTTCTCACAATATGCTTAAAGTCATGGTTCCGGCTTGAGAAGATGTCGCGTCCGACTTAAACATAGGATTGTTGTAGCGAGTGTCCCCTTCATCGTTTACATTAGAGGGATCTTTTTGACAAAATTTGGCACTTTCAGCAACCAGTTTTGTTTTTTATTTGGTAAATGCTTCTCTCATTCAGTGATTTAAGGGCAGTATTGACTTTATTCGCTTGTCTTTGCATACAGAGGTGACATGGATCAATGATGTTTGATGTGTTGAGAATTCTGCGGGAAGCTGTGTCCCCAAAAGAAGTACTAGAAACCCCTTTCAGGAAGCCTGCATTGATCTGAGCTGCCTTTCTGCCCCTGTTACTACATGGAACCTCATTTCTAAGCTTAAAATGCTTGCCTACATATATGTATCTTGTTCATTTTAACCTTTCCGTCCATTCTATACCCCCAAAATGAGCATTTTTTCTTTCGCTTGGTGCTGAATCCGCATTTTTTACCCAGATTGCCACCATAAAAATAGTCAAAAGTACTTATTTTGTGCCCAAAATATGAAATTTTGTATTCTCTTGAACCTCTAAATGAGAGCTGGCAATGCATATTGACCATCTGCTGCAGTTTAAAGGCACCCATGACATTATATGCTAGGATATATCATTGGCCTCTGGCAAATAAATGGGCTCCGAGCGACAAGGCGCGTTTCAAGATTTCACACTTTTATTGGTGCTAAACAACAAGTTATTGGAAGCTTATTGATTTCTTCTCTTCAAAGTATCTTTGATCTCTCATTTGTACTAATTTGTTTATTGTCTTGGATGAAATTGGATTTTCTTTGCTTTGAAATTGACATTTTTGGGGTGATTTAAAAAAAAACACACAAAAAAGACATTATCAAAATTGCTTAGAGAGAAAATATCTAACAAATTCATTCTTTCACCACCCTGCATAAGCCCCACGTGCATGTCCATTTGGTTTGTTTTTGGAATTTTGTTGCAGATATTGAACTTAGCACATTTAAACCTTAAAGGGACATTTAAGCTTTAACAAGCCTAAAATGGCCTTCTTTGGACCGAAAACACCTGCGTGTGAAAATATGAAAAAAAATGGCCAAACGGACAGATAATCCAGCCAAACTTATTACATGTGTGCAATATGAATAGGAAGATAAGAATATGCAAGAAAAACACATTTTAATCAGAAGATATTTTTCCTTTAGGTTACAATATACTAAATCTTTTTGGAGTGCAATGCTATACTCTCTAAAAACATGAACATCATTTATTTGAAGACACGGTTCTCTGTAGGGTCACTTGCCATGACTTTATTTTAGTATATTTCTGTGTGCATGTGGCAGGGAAAACATTGTTGTTTACTAGAAATTCACTCTTTTATCTGAAGATTGGAGACTACATAAGACTTTGACAGATGGCGGGAAACCCTCATGAACTGGATAGAAGCCGGTAAATAGATGGCCGTAAAACAGTGACTTTTGATTCGTGGCGAGTTCTTTCTTACATGTCGCGTGACCTATCTTTTTTATTGCTTAAATCAATTCGGCTTGGAATGCTCTTCGAGAAAAGGTATGGTTATGAGGGTCTCTATGCGCAAAAGTTTGACTTTATTTTTCGTTAAAGTTATTGCATTTACATTGAATTTGTGTAGGAAATCTTTTACTATATTGTAACCTAAACTAGCTTTAGGTAAAAAATGTAATATCATCTGCAAGTGCAAAATATGACTGGGAAAGCTGATTTTTGGTCATTTCTTAGCAAAAGAGAAGAAAATTAGTGCATTAAATGCATGAATTCAGATTATTTGACCTGGAATAGTTGTTTTTCAAGTTGACCCCCCACCCTTGTATAGCCAAATAAGGGCTTAATTGCTTTCCGACTTAAATTCAAAGGCATTTTGGTTGACCGTGTAGCGTTATTGTGCTACATGCAGTCAGAATTCAACGCCAAGGACTCCGCAATCCAGTAACGCAACAATAGCTTGTGCGTAAAGCATGAACATTCAAACAGAGCCCCATTTTACCTACATGGAATGGTGGACATTTTTACAGTTTTGACAGTGCAACAGATGCTTAACTGAGCCAGCTTTCATATTTAGTACAATCATGCATATAACAAGCTTTATCACCTCATATTATTCATAGAAATACACTTAAAATACATAAATGCATGTTTTTTTCTTCATTTTATATCTATTTCTATTGGGTATTTTTACTTTTTCAGGTAGAAGAATGTCTGCGACTAAGCCGAGGGCCACTTGATAAGGGTTGTTGATGGTAAAACAGGTAATAATACTAATTTATTATCATGTACACAGGCAAATAAGCATATTTATGATGCTTAAGGTGTGAAATACTGTCCTAATCAGTTTTGTGGTCACTCAAACTCTTGCCGTCGTGCAATTCCCATGCAGTTTGTATCGATTATTCCTCGTCCTGACACGTAAAGCTCCTGCTCTGTTGGCAGCAGAAGTTGGCACTCAACATGTTTATCCTTGTTCCTGAGCATGTATGCAGCACAGCTGAGTTGATTTGCTACTTGTTACCCTACAATTAGCTTGTGTTTGGTACTGTTTTCTCACAATATGCTTAAAGTCATGGTTCCGGCTTGAGAAGATGTCGCGTCCGACTTAAACATAGGATTGTTGTAGCGAGTGTCCCCTTCATCGTTTACATTAGAGGGATCTTTTTGACAAAATTTGGCACTTTCAGCAACCAGTTTTGTTTTTTATTTGGTAAATGCTTCTCTCATTCAGTGATTTAAGGGCAGTATTGACTTTATTCGCTTGTCTTTGCATACAGAGGTGACATGGATCAATGATGTTTGATGTGTTGAGAATTCTGCGGGAAGCTGTGTCCCCAAAAGAAGTACTAGAAACCCCTTTCAGGAAGCCTGCATTGATCTGAGCTGCCTTTCTGCCCCTGTTACTACATGGAACCTCATTTCTAAGCTTAAAATGCTTGCCTACATATATGTATCTTGTTCATTTTAACCTTTCCGTCCATTCTATACCCCCAAAATGAGCATTTTTTCTTTCGCTTGGTGCTGAATCCGCATTTTTTACCCAGATTGCCACCATAAAAATAGTCAAAAGTACTTATTTTGTGCCCAAAATATGAAATTTTGTATTCTCTTGAACCTCTAAATGAGAGCTGGCAATGCATATTGACCATCTGCTGCAGTTTAAAGGCACCCATGACATTATATGCTAGGATATATCATTGGCCTCTGGCAAATAAATGGGCTCCGAGCGACAAGGCGCGTTTCAAGATTTCACACTTTTATTGGTGCTAAACAACAAGTTATTGGAAGCTTATTGATTTCTTCTCTTCAAAGTATCTTTGATCTCTCATTTGTACTAATTTGTTTATTGTCTTGGATGAAATTGGATTTTCTTTGCTTTGAAATTGACATTTTTGGGGTGATTTAAAAAAAAACACACAAAAAAGACATTATCAAAATTGCTTAGAGAGAAAATATCTAACAAATTCATTCTTTCACCACCCTGCATAAGCCCCACGTGCATGTCCATTTGGTTTGTTTTTGGAATTTTGTTGCAGATATTGAACTTAGCACATTTAAACCTTAAAGGGACATTTAAGCTTTAACAAGCCTAAAATGGCCTTCTTTGGACCGAAAACACCTGCGTGTGAAAATATGAAAAAAAATGGCCAAACGGACAGATAATCCAGCCAAACTTATTACATGTGTGCAATATGAATAGGAAGATAAGAATATGCAAGAAAAACACATTTTAATCAGAAGATATTTTTCCTTTAGGTTACAATATACTAAATCTTTTTGGAGTGCAATGCTATACTCTCTAAAAACATGAACATCATTTATTTGAAGACACGGTTCTCTGTAGGGTCACTTGCCATGACTTTATTTTAGTATATTTCTGTGTGCATGTGGCAGGGAAAACATTGTTGTTTACTAGAAATTCACTCTTTTATCTGAAGATTGGAGACTACATAAGACTTTGACAGATGGCGGGAAACCCTCATGAACTGGATAGAAGCCGGTAAATAGATGGCCGTAAAACAGTGACTTTTGATTCGTGGCGAGTTCTTTCTTACATGTCGCGTGACCTATCTTTTTTATTGCTTAAATCAATTCGGCTTGGAATGCTCTTCGAGAAAAGGTATGGTTATGAGGGTCTCTATGCGCAAAAGTTTGACTTTATTTTTCGTTAAAGTTATTGCATTTACATTGAATTTGTGTAGGAAATCTTTTACTATATTGTAACCTAAATTTAGGTTACAATATACTAAATCTTTTTGGAGTGCAATGCTATACTCTCTAAAAACATGAACATCATTTATTTGAAGACACGGTTCTCTGTAGGGTCACTTGCCATGACTTTATTTTAGTATATTTCTGTGTGCATGTGGCAGGGAAAACATTGTTGTTTACTAGAAATTCACTCTTTTATCTGAAGATTGGAGACTACATAAGACTTTGACAGATGGCGGGAAACCCTCATGAACTGGATAGAAGCCGGTAAATAGATGGCCGTAAAACAGTGACTTTTGATTCGTGGCGAGTTCTTTCTTACATGTCGCGTGACCTATCTTTTTTATTGCTTAAATCAATTCGGCTTGGAATGCTCTTCGAGAAAAGGTATGGTTATGAGGGTCTCTATGCGCAAAAGTTTGACTTTATTTTTCGTTAAAGTTATTGCATTTACATTGAATTTGTGTAGGAAATCTTTTACTATATTGTAACCTAAACTAGCTTTAGGTAAAAAATGTAATATCATCTGCAAGTGCAAAATATGACTGGGAAAGCTGATTTTTGGTCATTTCTTAGCAAAAGAGAAGAAAATTAGTGCATTAAATGCATGAATTCAGATTATTTGACCTGGAATAGTTGTTTTTCAAGTTGACCCCCCACCCTTGTATAGCCAAATAAGGGCTTAATTGCTTTCCGACTTAAATTCAAAGGCATTTTGGTTGACCGTGTAGCGTTATTGTGCTACATGCAGTCAGAATTCAACGCCAAGGACTCCGCAATCCAGTAACGCAACAATAGCTTGTGCGTAAAGCATGAACATTCAAACAGAGCCCCATTTTACCTACATGGAATGGTGGACATTTTTACAGTTTTGACAGTGCAACAGATGCTTAACTGAGCCAGCTTTCATATTTAGTACAATCATGCATATAACAAGCTTTATCACCTCATATTATTCATAGAAATACACTTAAAATACATAAATGCATGTTTTTTTCTTCATTTTATATCTATTTCTATTGGGTATTTTTACTTTTTCAGGTAGAAGAATGTCTGCGACTAAGCCGAGGGCCACTTGATAAGGGTTGTTGATGGTAAAACAGGTAATAATACTAATTTATTATCATGTACACAGGCAAATAAGCATATTTATGATGCTTAAGGTGTGAAATACTGTCCTAATCAGTTTTGTGGTCACTCAAACTCTTGCCGTCGTGCAATTCCCATGCAGTTTGTATCGATTATTCCTCGTCCTGACACGTAAAGCTCCTGCTCTGTTGGCAGCAGAAGTTGGCACTCAACATGTTTATCCTTGTTCCTGAGCATGTATGCAGCACAGCTGAGTTGATTTGCTACTTGTTACCCTACAATTAGCTTGTGTTTGGTACTGTTTTCTCACAATATGCTTAAAGTCATGGTTCCGGCTTGAGAAGATGTCGCGTCCGACTTAAACATAGGATTGTTGTAGCGAGTGTCCCCTTCATCGTTTACATTAGAGGGATCTTTTTGACAAAATTTGGCACTTTCAGCAACCAGTTTTGTTTTTTATTTGGTAAATGCTTCTCTCATTCAGTGATTTAAGGGCAGTATTGACTTTATTCGCTTGTCTTTGCATACAGAGGTGACATGGATCAATGATGTTTGATGTGTTGAGAATTCTGCGGGAAGCTGTGTCCCCAAAAGAAGTACTAGAAACCCCTTTCAGGAAGCCTGCATTGATCTGAGCTGCCTTTCTGCCCCTGTTACTACATGGAACCTCATTTCTAAGCTTAAAATGCTTGCCTACATATATGTATCTTGTTCATTTTAACCTTTCCGTCCATTCTATACCCCCAAAATGAGCATTTTTTCTTTCGCTTGGTGCTGAATCCGCATTTTTTACCCAGATTGCCACCATAAAAATAGTCAAAAGTACTTATTTTGTGCCCAAAATATGAAATTTTGTATTCTCTTGAACCTCTAAATGAGAGCTGGCAATGCATATTGACCATCTGCTGCAGTTTAAAGGCACCCATGACATTATATGCTAGGATATATCATTGGCCTCTGGCAAATAAATGGGCTCCGAGCGACAAGGCGCGTTTCAAGATTTCACACTTTTATTGGTGCTAAACAACAAGTTATTGGAAGCTTATTGATTTCTTCTCTTCAAAGTATCTTTGATCTCTCATTTGTACTAATTTGTTTATTGTCTTGGATGAAATTGGATTTTCTTTGCTTTGAAATTGACATTTTTGGGGTGATTTAAAAAAAAACACACAAAAAAGACATTATCAAAATTGCTTAGAGAGAAAATATCTAACAAATTCATTCTTTCACCACCCTGCATAAGCCCCACGTGCATGTCCATTTGGTTTGTTTTTGGAATTTTGTTGCAGATATTGAACTTAGCACATTTAAACCTTAAAGGGACATTTAAGCTTTAACAAGCCTAAAATGGCCTTCTTTGGACCGAAAACACCTGCGTGTGAAAATATGAAAAAAAATGGCCAAACGGACAGATAATCCAGCCAAACTTATTACATGTGTGCAATATGAATAGGAAGATAAGAATATGCAAGAAAAACACATTTTAATCAGAAGATATTTTTCCTTTAGGTTACAATATACTAAATCTTTTTGGAGTGCAATGCTATACTCTCTAAAAACATGAACATCATTTATTTGAAGACACGGTTCTCTGTAGGGTCACTTGCCATGACTTTATTTTAGTATATTTCTGTGTGCATGTGGCAGGGAAAACATTGTTGTTTACTAGAAATTCACTCTTTTATCTGAAGATTGGAGACTACATAAGACTTTGACAGATGGCGGGAAACCCTCATGAACTGGATAGAAGCCGGTAAATAGATGGCCGTAAAACAGTGACTTTTGATTCGTGGCGAGTTCTTTCTTACATGTCGCGTGACCTATCTTTTTTATTGCTTAAATCAATTCGGCTTGGAATGCTCTTCGAGAAAAGGTATGGTTATGAGGGTCTCTATGCGCAAAAGTTTGACTTTATTTTTCGTTAAAGTTATTGCATTTACATTGAATTTGTGTAGGAAATCTTTTACTATATTGTAACCTAAATTTAGGTTACAATATACTAAATCTTTTTGGAGTGCAATGCTATACTCTCTAAAAACATGAACATCATTTATTTGAAGACACGGTTCTCTGTAGGGTCACTTGCCATGACTTTATTTAGTATATTTCTGTGTGCATGTGGCAGGGAAAACATTGTTGTTTACTAGAAATTCACTCTTTTATCTGAAGATTGGAGACTACATAAGACTTTGACAGATGGCGGGAAACCCTCATGAACTGGATAGAAGCCGGTAAATAGATGGCCGTAAAACAGTGACTTTTGATTCGTGGCGAGTTCTTTCTTACATGTCGCGTGACCTATCTTTTTTATTGCTTAAATCAATTCGGCTTGGAATGCTCTTCGAGAAAAGGTATGGTTATGAGGGTCTCTATGCGCAAAAGTTTGACTTTATTTTTCGTTAAAGTTATTGCATTTACATTGAATTTGTGTAGGAAATCTTTTACTATATTGTAACCTAAACTAGCTTTAGGTAAAAAATGTAATATCATCTGCAAGTGCAAAATATGACTGGGAAAGCTGATTTTTGGTCATTTCTTAGCAAAAGAGAAGAAAATTAGTGCATTAAATGCATGAATTCAGATTATTTGACCTGGAATAGTTGTTTTTCAAGTTGACCCCCCACCCTTGTATAGCCAAATAAGGGCTTAATTGCTTTCCGACTTAAATTCAAAGGCATTTTGGTTGACCGTGTAGCGTTATTGTGCTACATGCAGTCAGAATTCAACGCCAAGGACTCCGCAATCCAGTAACGCAACAATAGCTTGTGCGTAAAGCATGAACATTCAAACAGAGCCCCATTTTACCTACATGGAATGGTGGACATTTTTACAGTTTTGACAGTGCAACAGATGCTTAACTGAGCCAGCTTTCATATTTAGTACAATCATGCATATAACAAGCTTTATCACCTCATATTATTCATAGAAATACACTTAAAATACATAAATGCATGTTTTTTTCTTCATTTTATATCTATTTCTATTGGGTATTTTTACTTTTTCAGGTAGAAGAATGTCTGCGACTAAGCCGAGGGCCACTTGATAAGGGTTGTTGATGGTAAAACAGGTAATAATACTAATTTATTATCATGTACACAGGCAAATAAGCATATTTATGATGCTTAAGGTGTGAAATACTGTCCTAATCAGTTTTGTGGTCACTCAAACTCTTGCCGTCGTGCAATTCCCATGCAGTTTGTATCGATTATTCCTCGTCCTGACACGTAAAGCTCCTGCTCTGTTGGCAGCAGAAGTTGGCACTCAACATGTTTATCCTTGTTCCTGAGCATGTATGCAGCACAGCTGAGTTGATTTGCTACTTGTTACCCTACAATTAGCTTGTGTTTGGTACTGTTTTCTCACAATATGCTTAAAGTCATGGTTCCGGCTTGAGAAGATGTCGCGTCCGACTTAAACATAGGATTGTTGTAGCGAGTGTCCCCTTCATCGTTTACATTAGAGGGATCTTTTTGACAAAATTTGGCACTTTCAGCAACCAGTTTTGTTTTTTATTTGGTAAATGCTTCTCTCATTCAGTGATTTAAGGGCAGTATTGACTTTATTCGCTTGTCTTTGCATACAGAGGTGACATGGATCAATGATGTTTGATGTGTTGAGAATTCTGCGGGAAGCTGTGTCCCCAAAAGAAGTACTAGAAACCCCTTTCAGGAAGCCTGCATTGATCTGAGCTGCCTTTCTGCCCCTGTTACTACATGGAACCTCATTTCTAAGCTTAAAATGCTTGCCTACATATATGTATCTTGTTCATTTTAACCTTTCCGTCCATTCTATACCCCCAAAATGAGCATTTTTTCTTTCGCTTGGTGCTGAATCCGCATTTTTTACCCAGATTGCCACCATAAAAATAGTCAAAAGTACTTATTTTGTGCCCAAAATATGAAATTTTGTATTCTCTTGAACCTCTAAATGAGAGCTGGCAATGCATATTGACCATCTGCTGCAGTTTAAAGGCACCCATGACATTATATGCTAGGATATATCATTGGCCTCTGGCAAATAAATGGGCTCCGAGCGACAAGGCGCGTTTCAAGATTTCACACTTTTATTGGTGCTAAACAACAAGTTATTGGAAGCTTATTGATTTCTTCTCTTCAAAGTATCTTTGATCTCTCATTTGTACTAATTTGTTTATTGTCTTGGATGAAATTGGATTTTCTTTGCTTTGAAATTGACATTTTTGGGGTGATTTAAAAAAAAACACACAAAAAAGACATTATCAAAATTGCTTAGAGAGAAAATATCTAACAAATTCATTCTTTCACCACCCTGCATAAGCCCCACGTGCATGTCCATTTGGTTTGTTTTTGGAATTTTGTTGCAGATATTGAACTTAGCACATTTAAACCTTAAAGGGACATTTAAGCTTTAACAAGCCTAAAATGGCCTTCTTTGGACCGAAAACACCTGCGTGTGAAAATATGAAAAAAAATGGCCAAACGGACAGATAATCCAGCCAAACTTATTACATGTGTGCAATATGAATAGGAAGATAAGAATATGCAAGAAAAACACATTTTAATCAGAAGATATTTTTCCTTTAGGTTACAATATACTAAATCTTTTTGGAGTGCAATGCTATACTCTCTAAAAACATGAACATCATTTATTTGAAGACACGGTTCTCTGTAGGGTCACTTGCCATGACTTTATTTTAGTATATTTCTGTGTGCATGTGGCAGGGAAAACATTGTTGTTTACTAGAAATTCACTCTTTTATCTGAAGATTGGAGACTACATAAGACTTTGACAGATGGCGGGAAACCCTCATGAACTGGATAGAAGCCGGTAAATAGATGGCCGTAAAACAGTGACTTTTGATTCGTGGCGAGTTCTTTCTTACATGTCGCGTGACCTATCTTTTTTATTGCTTAAATCAATTCGGCTTGGAATGCTCTTCGAGAAAAGGTATGGTTATGAGGGTCTCTATGCGCAAAAGTTTGACTTTATTTTTCGTTAAAGTTATTGCATTTACATTGAATTTGTGTAGGAAATCTTTTACTATATTGTAACCTAAACTAGCTTTAGGTAAAAAATGTAATATCATCTGCAAGTGCAAAATATGACTGGGAAAGCTGATTTTTGGTCATTTCTTAGCAAAAGAGAAGAAAATTAGTGCATTAAATGCATGAATTCAGATTATTTGACCTGGAATAGTTGTTTTTCAAGTTGACCCCCCACCCTTGTATAGCCAAATAAGGGCTTAATTGCTTTCCGACTTAAATTCAAAGGCATTTTGGTTGACCGTGTAGCGTTATTGTGCTACATGCAGTCAGAATTCAACGCCAAGGACTCCGCAATCCAGTAACGCAACAATAGCTTGTGCGTAAAGCATGAACATTCAAACAGAGCCCCATTTTACCTACATGGAATGGTGGACATTTTTACAGTTTTGACAGTGCAACAGATGCTTAACTGAGCCAGCTTTCATATTTAGTACAATCATGCATATAACAAGCTTTATCACCTCATATTATTCATAGAAATACACTTAAAATACATAAATGCATGTTTTTTTCTTCATTTTATATCTATTTCTATTGGGTATTTTTACTTTTTCAGGTAGAAGAATGTCTGCGACTAAGCCGAGGGCCACTTGATAAGGGTTGTTGATGGTAAAACAGGTAATAATACTAATTTATTATCATGTACACAGGCAAATAAGCATATTTATGATGCTTAAGGTGTGAAATACTGTCCTAATCAGTTTTGTGGTCACTCAAACTCTTGCCGTCGTGCAATTCCCATGCAGTTTGTATCGATTATTCCTCGTCCTGACACGTAAAGCTCCTGCTCTGTTGGCAGCAGAAGTTGGCACTCAACATGTTTATCCTTGTTCCTGAGCATGTATGCAGCACAGCTGAGTTGATTTGCTACTTGTTACCCTACAATTAGCTTGTGTTTGGTACTGTTTTCTCACAATATGCTTAAAGTCATGGTTCCGGCTTGAGAAGATGTCGCGTCCGACTTAAACATAGGATTGTTGTAGCGAGTGTCCCCTTCATCGTTTACATTAGAGGGATCTTTTTGACAAAATTTGGCACTTTCAGCAACCAGTTTTGTTTTTTATTTGGTAAATGCTTCTCTCATTCAGTGATTTAAGGGCAGTATTGACTTTATTCGCTTGTCTTTGCATACAGAGGTGACATGGATCAATGATGTTTGATGTGTTGAGAATTCTGCGGGAAGCTGTGTCCCCAAAAGAAGTACTAGAAACCCCTTTCAGGAAGCCTGCATTGATCTGAGCTGCCTTTCTGCCCCTGTTACTACATGGAACCTCATTTCTAAGCTTAAAATGCTTGCCTACATATATGTATCTTGTTCATTTTAACCTTTCCGTCCATTCTATACCCCCAAAATGAGCATTTTTTCTTTCGCTTGGTGCTGAATCCGCATTTTTTACCCAGATTGCCACCATAAAAATAGTCAAAAGTACTTATTTTGTGCCCAAAATATGAAATTTTGTATTCTCTTGAACCTCTAAATGAGAGCTGGCAATGCATATTGACCATCTGCTGCAGTTTAAAGGCACCCATGACATTATATGCTAGGATATATCATTGGCCTCTGGCAAATAAATGGGCTCCGAGCGACAAGGCGCGTTTCAAGATTTCACACTTTTATTGGTGCTAAACAACAAGTTATTGGAAGCTTATTGATTTCTTCTCTTCAAAGTATCTTTGATCTCTCATTTGTACTAATTTGTTTATTGTCTTGGATGAAATTGGATTTTCTTTGCTTTGAAATTGACATTTTTGGGGTGATTTAAAAAAAAACACACAAAAAAGACATTATCAAAATTGCTTAGAGAGAAAATATCTAACAAATTCATTCTTTCACCACCCTGCATAAGCCCCACGTGCATGTCCATTTGGTTTGTTTTTGGAATTTTGTTGCAGATATTGAACTTAGCACATTTAAACCTTAAAGGGACATTTAAGCTTTAACAAGCCTAAAATGGCCTTCTTTGGACCGAAAACACCTGCGTGTGAAAATATGAAAAAAAATGGCCAAACGGACAGATAATCCAGCCAAACTTATTACATGTGTGCAATATGAATAGGAAGATAAGAATATGCAAGAAAAACACATTTTAATCAGAAGATATTTTTCCTTTAGGTTACAATATACTAAATCTTTTTGGAGTGCAATGCTATACTCTCTAAAAACATGAACATCATTTATTTGAAGACACGGTTCTCTGTAGGGTCACTTGCCATGACTTTATTTTAGTATATTTCTGTGTGCATGTGGCAGGGAAAACATTGTTGTTTACTAGAAATTCACTCTTTTATCTGAAGATTGGAGACTACATAAGACTTTGACAGATGGCGGGAAACCCTCATGAACTGGATAGAAGCCGGTAAATAGATGGCCGTAAAACAGTGACTTTTGATTCGTGGCGAGTTCTTTCTTACATGTCGCGTGACCTATCTTTTTTATTGCTTAAATCAATTCGGCTTGGAATGCTCTTCGAGAAAAGGTATGGTTATGAGGGTCTCTATGCGCAAAAGTTTGACTTTATTTTTCGTTAAAGTTATTGCATTTACATTGAATTTGTGTAGGAAATCTTTTACTATATTGTAACCTAAATTTAGGTTACAATATACTAAATCTTTTTGGAGTGCAATGCTATACTCTCTAAAAACATGAACATCATTTATTTGAAGACACGGTTCTCTGTAGGGTCACTTGCCATGACTTTATTTTAGTATATTTCTGTGTGCATGTGGCAGGGAAAACATTGTTGTTTACTAGAAATTCACTCTTTTATCTGAAGATTGGAGACTACATAAGACTTTGACAGATGGCGGGAAACCCTCATGAACTGGATAGAAGCCGGTAAATAGATGGCCGTAAAACAGTGACTTTTGATTCGTGGCGAGTTCTTTCTTACATGTCGCGTGACCTATCTTTTTTATTGCTTAAATCAATTCGGCTTGGAATGCTCTTCGAGAAAAGGTATGGTTATGAGGGTCTCTATGCGCAAAAGTTTGACTTTATTTTTCGTTAAAGTTATTGCATTTACATTGAATTTGTGTAGGAAATCTTTTACTATATTGTAACCTAAACTAGCTTTAGGTAAAAAATGTAATATCATCTGCAAGTGCAAAATATGACTGGGAAAGCTGATTTTTGGTCATTTCTTAGCAAAAGAGAAGAAAATTAGTGCATTAAATGCATGAATTCAGATTATTTGACCTGGAATAGTTGTTTTTCAAGTTGACCCCCCACCCTTGTATAGCCAAATAAGGGCTTAATTGCTTTCCGACTTAAATTCAAAGGCATTTTGGTTGACCGTGTAGCGTTATTGTGCTACATGCAGTCAGAATTCAACGCCAAGGACTCCGCAATCCAGTAACGCAACAATAGCTTGTGCGTAAAGCATGAACATTCAAACAGAGCCCCATTTTACCTACATGGAATGGTGGACATTTTTACAGTTTTGACAGTGCAACAGATGCTTAACTGAGCCAGCTTTCATATTTAGTACAATCATGCATATAACAAGCTTTATCACCTCATATTATTCATAGAAATACACTTAAAATACATAAATGCATGTTTTTTTCTTCATTTTATATCTATTTCTATTGGGTATTTTTACTTTTTCAGGTAGAAGAATGTCTGCGACTAAGCCGAGGGCCACTTGATAAGGGTTGTTGATGGTAAAACAGGTAATAATACTAATTTATTATCATGTACACAGGCAAATAAGCATATTTATGATGCTTAAGGTGTGAAATACTGTCCTAATCAGTTTTGTGGTCACTCAAACTCTTGCCGTCGTGCAATTCCCATGCAGTTTGTATCGATTATTCCGCGTCCTGACACGTAAAGCTCCTGCTCTGTTGGCAGCAGAAGTTGGCACTCAACATGTTTATCCTTGTTCCTGAGCATGTATGCAGCACAGCTGAGTTGATTTGCTACTTGTTACCCTACAATTAGCTTGTGTTTGGTACTGTTTTCTCACAATATGCTTAAAGTCATGGTTCCGGCTTGAGAAGATGTCGCGTCCGACTTAAACATAGGATTGTTGTAGCGAGTGTCCCCTTCATCGTTTACATTAGAGGGATCTTTTTGACAAAATTTGGCACTTTCAGCAACCAGTTTTGTTTTTTATTTGGTAAATGCTTCTCTCATTCAGTGATTTAAGGGCAGTATTGACTTTATTCGCTTGTCTTTGCATACAGAGGTGACATGGATCAATGATGTTTGATGTGTTGAGAATTCTGCGGGAAGCTGTGTCCCCAAAAGAAGTACTAGAAACCCCTTTCAGGAAGCCTGCATTGATCTGAGCTGCCTTTCTGCCCCTGTTACTACATGGAACCTCATTTCTAAGCTTAAAATGCTTGCCTACATATATGTATCTTGTTCATTTTAACCTTTCCGTCCATTCTATACCCCCAAAATGAGCATTTTTTCTTTCGCTTGGTTCTGAATCCGCATTTTTTACCCAGATTGCCACCATAAAAATAGTCAAAAGTACTTATTTTGTGCCCAAAATATGAAATTTTGTATTCTCTTGAACCTCTAAATGAGAGCTGGCAATGCATATTGACCATCTGCTGCAGTTTAAAGGCACCCATGACATTATATGCTAGGATATATCATTGGCCTCTGGCAAATAAATGGGCTCCGAGCGACAAGGCGCGTTTCAAGATTTCACACTTTTATTGGTGCTAAACAACAAGTTATTGGAAGCTTATTGATTTCTTCTCTTCAAAGTATCTTTGATCTCTCATTTGTACTAATTTGTTTATTGTCTTGGATGAAATTGGATTTTCTTTGCTTTGAAATTGACATTTTTGGGGTGATTTAAAAAAAAACACACAAAAAAGACATTATCAAAATTGCTTAGAGAGAAAATATCTAACAAATTCATTCTTTCACCACCCTGCATAAGCCCCACGTGCATGTCCATTTGGTTTGTTTTTGGAATTTTGTTGCAGATATTGAACTTAGCACATTTAAACCTTAAAGGGACATTTAAGCTTTAACAAGCCTAAAATGGCCTTCTTTGGACCGAAAACACCTGCGTGTGAAAATATGAAAAAAAATGGCCAAACGGACAGATAATCCAGCCAAACTTATTACATGTGTGCAATATGAATAGGAAGATAAGAATATGCAAGAAAAACACATTTTAATCAGAAGATATTTTTCCTTTAGGTTACAATATACTAAATCTTTTTGGAGTGCAATGCTATACTCTCTAAAAACATGAACATCATTTATTTGAAGACACGGTTCTCTGTAGGGTCACTTGCCATGACTTTATTTTAGTATATTTCTGTGTGCATGTGGCAGGGAAAACATTGTTGTTTACTAGAAATTCACTCTTTTATCTGAAGATTGGAGACTACATAAGACTTTGACAGATGGCGGGAAACCCTCATGAACTGGATAGAAGCCGGTAAATAGATGGCCGTAAAACAGTGACTTTTGATTCGTGGCGAGTTCTTTCTTACATGTCGCGTGACCTATCTTTTTTATTGCTTAAATCAATTCGGCTTGGAATGCTCTTCGAGAAAAGGTATGGTTATGAGGGTCTCTATGCGCAAAAGTTTGACTTTATTTTTCGTTAAAGTTATTGCATTTACATTGAATTTGTGTAGGAAATCTTTTACTATATTGTAACCTAAACTAGCTTTAGGTAAAAAATGTAATATCATCTGCAAGTGCAAAATATGACTGGGAAAGCTGATTTTTGGTCATTTCTTAGCAAAAGAGAAGAAAATTAGTGCATTAAATGCATGAATTCAGATTATTTGACCTGGAATAGTTGTTTTTCAAGTTGACCCCCCACCCTTGTATAGCCAAATAAGGGCTTAATTGCTTTCCGACTTAAATTCAAAGGCATTTTGGTTGACCGTGTAGCGTTATTGTGCTACATGCAGTCAGAATTCAACGCCAAGGACTCCGCAATCCAGTAACGCAACAATAGCTTGTGCGTAAAGCATGAACATTCAAACAGAGCCCCATTTTACCTACATGGAATGGCGGACATTTTTACAGTTTTGACAGTGCAACAGATGCTTAACTGAGCCAGCTTTCATATTTAGTACAATCATGCATATAACAAGCTTTATCACCTCATATTATTCATAGAAATACACTTAAAATACATAAATGCATGTTTTTTTCTTCATTTTATATCTATTTCTATTGGGTATTTTTACTTTTTCAGGTAGAAGAATGTCTGCGACTAAGCCGAGGGCCACTTGATAAGGGTTGTTGATGGTAAAACAGGTAATAATACTAATTTATTATCATGTACACAGGCAAATAAGCATATTTATGATGCTTAAGGTGTGAAATACTGTCCTAATCAGTTTTGTGGTCACTCAAACTCTTGCCGTCGTGCAATTCCCATGCAGTTTGTATCGATTATTCCGCGTCCTGACACGTAAAGCTCCTGCTCTGTTGGCAGCAGAAGTTGGCACTCAACATGTTTATCCTTGTTCCTGAGCATGTATGCAGCACAGCTGAGTTGATTTGCTACTTGTTACCCTACAATTAGCTTGTGTTTGGTACTGTTTTCTCACAATATGCTTAAAGTCATGGTTCCGGCTTGAGAAGATGTCGCGTCCGACTTAAACATAGGATTGTTGTAGCGAGTGTCCCCTTCATCGTTTACATTAGAGGGATCTTTTTGACAAAATTTGGCACTTTCAGCAACCAGTTTTGTTTTTTATTTGGTAAATGCTTCTCTCATTCAGTGATTTAAGGGCAGTATTGACTTTATTCGCTTGTCTTTGCATACAGAGGTGACATGGATCAATGATGTTTGATGTGTTGAGAATTCTGCGGGAAGCTGTGTCCCCAAAAGAAGTACTAGAAACCCCTTTCAGGAAGCCTGCATTGATCTGAGCTGCCTTTCTGCCCCTGTTACTACATGGAACCTCATTTCTAAGCTTAAAATGCTTGCCTACATATATGTATCTTGTTCATTTTAACCTTTCCGTCCATTCTATACCCCCAAAATGAGCATTTTTTCTTTCGCTTGGTTCTGAATCCGCATTTTTTACCCAGATTGCCACCATAAAAATAGTCAAAAGTACTTATTTTGTGCCCAAAATATGAAATTTTGTATTCTCTTGAACCTCTAAATGAGAGCTGGCAATGCATATTGACCATCTGCTGCAGTTTAAAGGCACCCATGACATTATATGCTAGGATATATCATTGGCCTCTGGCAAATAAATGGGCTCCGAGCGACAAGGCGCGTTTCAAGATTTCACACTTTTATTGGTGCTAAACAACAAGTTATTGGAAGCTTATTGATTTCTTCTCTTCAAAGTATCTTTGATCTCTCATTTGTACTAATTTGTTTATTGTCTTGGATGAAATTGGATTTTCTTTGCTTTGAAATTGACATTTTTGGGGTGATTTAAAAAAAAACACACAAAAAAGACATTATCAAAATTGCTTAGAGAGAAAATATCTAACAAATTCATTCTTTCACCACCCTGCATAAGCCCCACGTGCATGTCCATTTGGTTTGTTTTTGGAATTTTGTTGCAGATATTGAACTTAGCACATTTAAACCTTAAAGGGACATTTAAGCTTTAACAGGCCTAAAATGGCCTTCTTTGGACCGAAAACACCTGCGTGTGAAAATATGAAAAAAAATGGCCAAACGGACAGATAATCCAGCCAAACTTATTACATGTGTGCAATATGAATAGGAAGATAAGAATATGCAAGAAAAACACATTATAATCAGAAGATATTTTTCCTTTAAACTAGCTTTAGGTAAAAAATGTAATATCATCTGCAAGTGCAAAATATGACTGGGAAAGCTGATTTTTGGTCATTTCTTAGCAAAAGAGAAGAAAATTAGTGCATTAAATGCATGAATTCAGATTATTTGACCTGGAATAGTTGTTTTTCAAGTTGACCCCCCACCCTTGTATAGCCAAATAAGGGCTTAATTGCTTTCCGACTTAAATTCAAAGGCATTTTGGTTGACCGTGTAGCGTTATTGTGCTACATGCAGTCAGAATTCAACGCCAAGGACTCCGCAATCCAGTAACGCAACAATAGCTTGTGCGTAAAGCATGAACATTCAAACAGAGCCCCATTTTACCTACATGGAATGGCGGACATTTTTACAGTTTTGACAGTGCAACAGATGCTTAACTGAGCCAGCTTTCATATTTAGTACAATCATGCATATAACAAGCTTTATCACCTCATATTATTCATAGAAATACACTTAAAATACATAAATGCATGTTTTTTTCTTCATTTTATATCTATTTCTATTGGGTATTTTTACTTTTTCAGGTAGAAGAATGTCTGCGACCTAAGCCGAGGGCCACTTGATAAGGGTTGTTGATGGTAAAACAGGTAATAATACTAATTTATTATCATGTACACAGGCAAATAAGCATATTTATGATGCTTAAGGTGTGAAATACTGTCCTAATCAGTTTTGTGGTCACTCAAACTCTTGCCGTCGTGCAATTCCCATGCAGTTTGTATCGATTATTCCGCGTCCTGACACGTAAAGCTCCTGCTCTGTTGGCAGCAGAAGTTGGCACTCAACATGTTTATCCTTGTTCCTGAGCATGTATGCAGCACAGCTGAGTTGATTTGCTACTTGTTACCCTACAATTAGCTTGTGTTTGGTACTGTTTTCTCACAATATGCTTAAAGTCATGGTTCCGGCCTTGAGAAGATGTCGCGTCCGACTTAAACATAGGATTGTTGTAGCGAGTGTCCCCTTCATCGTTTACATTAGAGGGATCTTTTTGACAAAATTTGGCACTTTCAGCAACCAGTTTTGTTTTTTATTTGGTAAATGCTTCTCTCATTCAGTGATTTAAGGGCAGTATTGACTTTATTCGCTTGTCTTTGCATACAGAGGTGACATGGATCAATGATGTTTGATGTGTTGAGAATTCTGCGGGAAGCTGTGTCCCCAAAAGAAGTACTAGAAACCCCTTTCAGGAAGCCTGCATTGATCTGAGCTGCCTTTCTGCCCCTGTTACTACATGGAACCTCATTTCTAAGCTTAAAATGCTTGCCTACATATATGTATCTTGTTCATTTTAACCTTTCCGTCCATTCTATACCCCCAAAATGAGCATTTTTTCTTTCGCTTGGTTCTGAATCCGCATTATTTACCCAGATTGCCACCATAAAAATAGTCAAAAGTACTTATTTTGTGCCCAAAATATGAAATTTTGTATTCTCTTGAACCTCTAAATGAGAGCTGGCAATGCATATTGACCATCTGCTGCAGTTTAAAGGCACCCATGACATTATATGCTAGGATATATCATTGGCCTCTGGCAAATAAATGGGCTCCGAGCGACAAGGCGCGTTTCAAGATTTCACACTTTTATTGGTGCTAAACAACAAGTTATTGGAAGCTTATTGATTTCTTCTCTTCAAAGTATCTTTGATCTCTCATTTGTACTAATTTGTTTATTGTCTTGGATGAAATTGGATTTTCTTTGCTTTGAAATTGACATTTTTGGGGTGATTTAAAAAAAAACACACAAAAAAGACATTATCAAAATTGCTTAGAGAGAAAATATCTAACAAATTCATTCTTTCACCACCCTGCATAAGCCCCACGTGCATGTCCATTTGGTTTGTTTTTGGAATTTTGTTGCAGATATTGAACTTAGCACATTTAAACCTTAAAGGGACATTTAAGCTTTAACAGGCCTAAAATGGCCTTCTTTGGACCGAAAACACCTGCGTGTGAAAATATGAAAAAAAATGGCCAAACGGACAGATAATCCAGCCAAACTTATTACATGTGTGCAATATGAATAGGAAGATAAGAATATGCAAGAAAAACACATTATAATCAGAAGATATTTTTCCTTTAAACTAGCTTTAGGTAAAAAATGTAATATCATCTGCAAGTGCAAAATATGACTGGGAAAGCTGATTTTTGGTCATTTCTTAGCAAAAGAGAAGAAAATTAGTGCATTAAATGCATGAATTCAGATTATTTGACCTGGAATAGTTGTTTTTCAAGTTGACCCCCCACCCTTGTATAGCCAAATAAGGGCTTAATTGCTTTCCGACTTAAATTCAAAGGCATTTTGGTTGACCGTGTAGCGTTATTGTGCTACATGCAGTCAGAATTCAATGCCAAGGACTCCGCAATCCAGTAACGCAACAATAGCTTGTGCGTAAAGCATGAACATTCAAACAGAGCCCCATTTTACCTACATGGAATGGTGGACATTTTTACAGTTTTGACAGTGCAACAGATGCTTAACTGAGCCAGCTTTCATATTTAGTACAATCATGCATATAACAAGCTTTATCACCTCATATTATTCATAGAAATACACTTAAAATACATAAATGCATGTTTTTTTCTTCATTTTATATCTATTTCTATTGGGTATTTTTACTTTTTCAGGTAGAAGAATGTCTGCGACTAAGCCGAGGGCCACTTGATAAGGGTTGTTGATGGTAAAACAGGTAATAATACTAATTTATTATCATGTACACAGGCAAATAAGCATATTTATGATGCTTAAGGTGTGAAATACTGTCCTAATCAGTTTTGTGGTCACTCAAACTCTTGCCGTCGTGCAATTCCCATGCAGTTTGTATCGATTATTCCTCGTCCTGACACGTAAAGCTCCTGCTCTGTTGGCAGCAGAAGTTGGCACTCAACATGTTTATCCTTGTTCCTGAGCATGTATGCAGCACAGCTGAGTTGATTTGCTACTTGTTACCCTACAATTAGCTTGTGTTTGGTACTGTTTTCTCACAATATGCTTAAAGTCATGGTTCCGGCTTGAGAAGATGTCGCGTCCGACTTAAACATAGGATTGTTGTAGCGAGTGTCCCCTTCATCGTTTACATTAGAGGGATCTTTTTGACAAAATTTGGCACTTTCAGCAACCAGTTTTGTTTTTTATTTGGTAAATGCTTCTCTCATTCAGTGATTTAAGGGCAGTATTGACTTTATTCGCTTGTCTTTGCATACAGAGGTGACATGGATCAATGATGTTTGATGTGTTGAGAATTCTGCGGGAAGCTGTGTCCCCAAAAGAAGTACTAGAAACCCCTTTCAGGAAGCCTGCATTGATCTGAGCTGCCTTTCTGCCCCTGTTACTACATGGAACCTCATTTCTAAGCTTAAAATGCTTGCCTACATATATGTATCTTGTTCATTTTAACCTTTCCGTCCATTCTATACCCCCAAAATGAGCATTTTTTCTTTCGCTTGGTTCTGAATCCGCATTTTTTACCCAGATTGCCACCATAAAAATAGTCAAAAGTACTTATTTTGTGCCCAAAATATGAAATTTTGTATTCTCTTGAACCTCTAAATGAGAGCTGGCAATGCATATTGACCATCTGCTGCAGTTTAAAGGCACCCATGACATTATATGCTAGGATATATCATTGGCCTCTGGCAAATAAATGGGCTCCGAGCGACAAGGCGCGTTTCAAGATTTCACACTTTTATTGGTGCTAAACAACAAGTTATTGGAAGCTTATTGATTTCTTCTCTTCAAAGTATCTTTGATCTCTCATTTGTACTAATTTGTTTATTGTCTTGGATGAAATTGGATTTTCTTTGCTTTGAAATTGACATTTTTGGGGTGATTTAAAAAAAAACACACAAAAAAGACATTATCAAAATTGCTTAGAGAGAAAATATCTAACAAATTCATTCTTTCACCACCCTGCATAAGCCCCACGTGCATGTCCATTTGGTTTGTTTTTGGAATTTTGTTGCAGATATTGAACTTAGCACATTTAAACCTTAAAGGGACATTTAAGCTTTAACAAGCCTAAAATGGCCTTCTTTGGACCGAAAACACCTGCGTGTGAAAATATGAAAAAAAATGGCCAAACGGACAGATAATCCAGCCAAACTTATTACATGTGTGCAATATGAATAGGAAGATAAGAATATGCAAGAAAAACACATTTTAATCAGAAGATATTTTTCCTTTAGGTTACAATATACTAAATCTTTTTGGAGTGCAATGCTATACTCTCTAAAAACATGAACATCATTTATTTGAAGACACGGTTCTCTGTAGGGTCACTTGCCATGACTTTATTTTAGTATATTTCTGTGTGCATGTGGCAGGGAAAACATTGTTGTTTACTAGAAATTCACTCTTTTATCTGAAGATTGGAGACTACATAAGACTTTGACAGATGGCGGGAAACCCTCATGAACTGGATAGAAGCCGGTAAATAGATGGCCGTAAAACAGTGACTTTTGATTCGTGGCGAGTTCTTTCTTACATGTCGCGTGACCTATCTTTTTTATTGCTTAAATCAATTCGGCTTGGAATGCTCTTCGAGAAAAGGTATGGTTATGAGGGTCTCTATGCGCAAAAGTTTGACTTTATTTTTCGTTAAAGTTATTGCATTTACATTGAATTTGTGTAGGAAATCTTTTACTATATTGTAACCTAAACTAGCTTTAGGTAAAAAATGTAATATCATCTGCAAGTGCAAAATATGACTGGGAAAGCTGATTTTTGGTCATTTCTTAGCAAAAGAGAAGAAAATTAGTGCATTAAATGCATGAATTCAGATTATTTGACCTGGAATAGTTGTTTTTCAAGTTGACCCCCCACCCTTGTATAGCCAAATAAGGGCTTAATTGCTTTCCGACTTAAATTCAAAGGCATTTTGGTTGACCGTGTAGCGTTATTGTGCTACATGCAGTCAGAATTCAACGCCAAGGACTCCGCAATCCAGTAACGCAACAATAGCTTGTGCGTAAAGCATGAACATTCAAACAGAGCCCCATTTTACCTACATGGAATGGTGGACATTTTTACAGTTTTGACAGTGCAACAGATGCTTAACTGAGCCAGCTTTCATATTTAGTACAATCATGCATATAACAAGCTTTATCACCTCATATTATTCATAGAAATACACTTAAAATACATAAATGCATGTTTTTTTCTTCATTTTATATCTATTTCTATTGGGTATTTTTACTTTTTCAGGTAGAAGAATGTCTGCGACTAAGCCGAGGGCCACTTGATAAGGGTTGTTGATGGTAAAACAGGTAATAATACTAATTTATTATCATGTACACAGGCAAATAAGCATATTTATGATGCTTAAGGTGTGAAATACTGTCCTAATCAGTTTTGTGGTCACTCAAACTCTTGCCGTCGTGCAATTCCCATGCAGTTTGTATCGATTATTCCGCGTCCTGACACGTAAAGCTCCTGCTCTGTTGGCAGCAGAAGTTGGCACTCAACATGTTTATCCTTGTTCCTGAGCATGTATGCAGCACAGCTGAGTTGATTTGCTACTTGTTACCCTACAATTAGCTTGTGTTTGGTACTGTTTTCTCACAATATGCTTAAAGTCATGGTTCCGGCTTGAGAAGATGTCGCGTCCGACTTAAACATAGGATTGTTGTAGCGAGTGTCCCCTTCATCGTTTACATTAGAGGGATCTTTTTGACAAAATTTGGCACTTTCAGCAACCAGTTTTGTTTTTTATTTGGTAAATGCTTCTCTCATTCAGTGATTTAAGGGCAGTATTGACTTTATTCGCTTGTCTTTGCATACAGAGGTGACATGGATCAATGATGTTTGATGTGTTGAGAATTCTGCGGGAAGCTGTGTCCCCAAAAGAAGTACTAGAAACCCCTTTCAGGAAGCCTGCATTGATCTGAGCTGCCTTTCTGCCCCTGTTACTACATGGAACCTCATTTCTAAGCTTAAAATGCTTGCCTACATATATGTATCTTGTTCATTTTAACCTTTCCGTCCATTCTATACCCCCAAAATGAGCATTTTTTCTTTCGCTTGGTTCTGAATCCGCATTTTTTACCCAGATTGCCACCATAAAAATAGTCAAAAGTACTTATTTTGTGCCCAAAATATGAAATTTTGTATTCTCTTGAACCTCTAAATGAGAGCTGGCAATGCATATTGACCATCTGCTGCAGTTTAAAGGCACCCATGACATTATATGCTAGGATATATCATTGGCCTCTGGCAAATAAATGGGCTCCGAGCGACAAGGCGCGTTTCAAGATTTCACACTTTTATTGGTGCTAAACAACAAGTTATTGGAAGCTTATTGATTTCTTCTCTTCAAAGTATCTTTGATCTCTCATTTGTACTAATTTGTTTATTGTCTTGGATGAAATTGGATTTTCTTTGCTTTGAAATTGACATTTTTGGGGTGATTTAAAAAAAAACACACAAAAAAGACATTATCAAAATTGCTTAGAGAGAAAATATCTAACAAATTCATTCTTTCACCACCCTGCATAAGCCCCACGTGCATGTCCATTTGGTTTGTTTTTGGAATTTTGTTGCAGATATTGAACTTAGCACATTTAAACCTTAAAGGGACATTTAAGCTTTAACAAGCCTAAAATGGCCTTCTTTGGACCGAAAACACCTGCGTGTGAAAATATGAAAAAAAATGGCCAAACGGACAGATAATCCAGCCAAACTTATTACATGTGTGCAATATGAATAGGAAGATAAGAATATGCAAGAAAAACACATTTTAATCAGAAGATATTTTTCCTTTAAACTAGCTTTAGGTAAAAAATGTAATATCATCTGCAAGTGCAAAATATGACTGGGAAAGCTGATTTTTGGTCATTTCTTAGCAAAAGAGAAGAAAATTAGTGCATTAAATGCATGAATTCAGATTATTTGACCTGGAATAGTTGTTTTTCAAGTTGACCCCCCACCCTTGTATAGCCAAATAAGGGCTTAATTGCTTTCCGACTTAAATTCAAAGGCATTTTGGTTGACCGTGTAGCGTTATTGTGCTACATGCAGTCAGAATTCAACGCCAAGGACTCCGCAATCCAGTAACGCAACAATAGCTTGTGCGTAAAGCATGAACATTCAAACAGAGCCCCATTTTACCTACATGGAATGGCGGACATTTTTACAGTTTTGACAGTGCAACAGATGCTTAACTGAGCCAGCTTTCATATTTAGTACAATCATGCATATAACAAGCTTTATCACCTCATATTATTCATAGAAATACACTTAAAATACATAAATGCATGTTTTTTTCTTCATTTTATATCTATTTCTATTGGGTATTTTTACTTTTTCAGGTAGAAGAATGTCTGCGACTAAGCCGAGGGCCACTTGATAAGGGTTGTTGATGGTAAAACAGGTAATAATACTAATTTATTATCATGTACACAGGCAAATAAGCATATTTATGATGCTTAAGGTGTGAAATACTGTCCTAATCAGTTTTGTGGTCACTCAAACTCTTGCCGTCGTGCAATTCCCATGCAGTTTGTATCGATTATTCCGCGTCCTGACACGTAAAGCTCCTGCTCTGTTGGCAGCAGAAGTTGGCACTCAACATGTTTATCCTTGTTCCTGAGCATGTATGCAGCACAGCTGAGTTGATTTGCTACTTGTTACCCTACAATTAGCTTGTGTTTGGTACTGTTTTCTCACAATATGCTTAAAGTCATGGTTCCGGCTTGAGAAGATGTCGCGTCCGACTTAAACATAGGATTGTTGTAGCGAGTGTCCCCTTCATCGTTTACATTAGAGGGATCTTTTTGACAAAATTTGGCACTTTCAGCAACCAGTTTTGTTTTTTATTTGGTAAATGCTTCTCTCATTCAGTGATTTAAGGGCAGTATTGACTTTATTCGCTTGTCTTTGCATACAGAGGTGACATGGATCAATGATGTTTGATGTGTTGAGAATTCTGCGGGAAGCTGTGTCCCCAAAAGAAGTACTAGAAACCCCTTTCAGGAAGCCTGCATTGATCTGAGCTGCCTTTCTGCCCCTGTTACTACATGGAACCTCATTTCTAAGCTTAAAATGCTTGCCTACATATATGTATCTTGTTCATTTTAACCTTTCCGTCCATTCTATACCCCCAAAATGAGCATTTTTTCTTTCGCTTGGTTCTGAATCCGCATTTTTTACCCAGATTGCCACCATAAAAATAGTCAAAAGTACTTATTTTGTGCCCAAAATATGAAATTTTGTATTCTCTTGAACCTCTAAATGAGAGCTGGCAATGCATATTGACCATCTGCTGCAGTTTAAAGGCACCCATGACATTATATGCTAGGATATATCATTGGCCTCTGGCAAATAAATGGGCTCCGAGCGACAAGGCGCGTTTCAAGATTTCACACTTTTATTGGTGCTAAACAACAAGTTATTGGAAGCTTATTGATTTCTTCTCTTCAAAGTATCTTTGATCTCTCATTTGTACTAATTTGTTTATTGTCTTGGATGAAATTGGATTTTCTTTGCTTTGAAATTGACATTTTTGGGGTGATTTAAAAAAAAACACACAAAAAAGACATTATCAAAATTGCTTAGAGAGAAAATATCTAACAAATTCATTCTTTCACCACCCTGCATAAGCCCCACGTGCATGTCCATTTGGTTTGTTTTTGGAATTTTGTTGCAGATATTGAACTTAGCACATTTAAACCTTAAAGGGACATTTAAGCTTTAACAGGCCTAAAATGGCCTTCTTTGGACCGAAAACACCTGCGTGTGAAAATATGAAAAAAAATGGCCAAACGGACAGATAATCCAGCCAAACTTATTACATGTGTGCAATATGAATAGGAAGATAAGAATATGCAAGAAAAACACATTTTAATCAGAAGATATTTTTCCTTTAGGTTACAATATACTAAATCTTTTTGGAGTGCAATGCTATACTCTCTAAAAACATGAACATCATTTATTTGAAGACACGGTTCTCTGTAGGGTCACTTGCCATGACTTTATTTTAGTATATTTCTGTGTGCATGTGGCAGGGAAAACATTGTTGTTTACTAGAAATTCACTCTTTTATCTGAAGATTGGAGACTACATAAGACTTTGACAGATGGCGGGAAACCCTCATGAACTGGATAGAAGCCGGTAAATAGATGGCCGTAAAACAGTGACTTTTGATTCGTGGCGAGTTCTTTCTTACATGTCGCGTGACCTATCTTTTTTATTGCTTAAATCAATTCGGCTTGGAATGCTCTTCGAGAAAAGGTATGGTTATGAGGGTCTCTATGCGCAAAAGTTTGACTTTATTTTTCGTTAAAGTTATTGCATTTACATTGAATTTGTGTAGGAAATCTTTTACTATATTGTAACCTAAATTTAGGTTACAATATACTAAATCTTTTTGGAGTGCAATGCTATACTCTCTAAAAACATGAACATCATTTATTTGAAGACACGGTTCTCTGTAGGGTCACTTGCCATGACTTTATTTTAGTATATTTCTGTGTGCATGTGGCAGGGAAAACATTGTTGTTTACTAGAAATTCACTCTTTTATCTGAAGATTGGAGACTACATAAGACTTTGACAGATGGCGGGAAACCCTCATGAACTGGATAGAAGCCGGTAAATAGATGGCCGTAAAACAGTGACTTTTGATTCGTGGCGAGTTCTTTCTTACATGTCGCGTGACCTATCTTTTTTATTGCTTAAATCAATTCGGCTTGGAATGCTCTTCGAGAAAAGGTATGGTTATGAGGGTCTCTATGCGCAAAAGTTTGACTTTATTTTTCGTTAAAGTTATTGCATTTACATTGAATTTGTGTAGGAAATCTTTTACTATATTGTAACCTAAACTAGCTTTAGGTAAAAAATGTAATATCATCTGCAAGTGCAAAATATGACTGGGAAAGCTGATTTTTGGTCATTTCTTAGCAAAAGAGAAGAAAATTAGTGCATTAAATGCATGAATTCAGATTATTTGACCTGGAATAGTTGTTTTTCAAGTTGACCCCCCACCCTTGTATAGCCAAATAAGGGCTTAATTGCTTTCCGACTTAAATTCAAAGGCATTTTGGTTGACCGTGTAGCGTTATTGTGCTACATGCAGTCAGAATTCAACGCCAAGGACTCCGCAATCCAGTAACGCAACAATAGCTTGTGCGTAAAGCATGAACATTCAAACAGAGCCCCATTTTACCTACATGGAATGGCGGACATTTTTACAGTTTTGACAGTGCAACAGATGCTTAACTGAGCCAGCTTTCATATTTAGTACAATCATGCATATAACAAGCTTTATCACCTCATATTATTCATAGAAATACACTTAAAATACATAAATGCATGTTTTTTTCTTCATTTTATATCTATTTCTATTGGGTATTTTTACTTTTTCAGGTAGAAGAATGTCTGCGACTAAGCCGAGGGCCACTTGATAAGGGTTGTTGATGGTAAAACAGGTAATAATACTAATTTATTATCATGTACACAGGCAAATAAGCATATTTATGATGCTTAAGGTGTGAAATACTGTCCTAATCAGTTTTGTGGTCACTCAAACTCTTGCCGTCGTGCAATTCCCATGCAGTTTGTATGGATTATTCCGCGTCCTGACACGTAAAGCTCCTGCTCTGTTGGCAGCAGAAGTTGGCACTCAACATGTTTATCCTTGTTCCTGAGCATGTATGCAGCACAGCTGAGTTGATTTGCTACTTGTTACCCTACAATTAGCTTGTGTTTGGTACTGTTTTCTCACAATATGCTTAAAGTCATGGTTCCGGCCTTGAGAAGATGTCGCGTCCGACTTAAACATAGGATTGTTGTAGCGAGTGTCCCCTTCATCGTTTACATTAGAGGGATCTTTTTGACAAAATTTGGCACTTTCAGCAACCAGTTTTGTTTTTTATTTGGTAAATGCTTCTCTCATTCAGTGATTTAAGGGCAGTATTGACTTTATTCGCTTGTCTTTGCATACAGAGGTGACATGGATCAATGATGTTTGATGTGTTGAGAATTCTGCGGGAAGCTGTGTCCCCAAAAGAAGTACTAGAAACCCCTTTCAGGAAGCCTGCATTGATCTGAGCTGCCTTTCTGCCCCTGTTACTACATGGAACCTCATTTCTAAGCTTAAAATGCTTGCCTACATATATGTATCTTGTTCATTTTAACCTTTCCGTCCATTCTATACCCCCAAAATGAGCATTTTTTCTTTCGCTTGGTTCTGAATCCGCATTATTTACCCAGATTGCCACCATAAAAATAGTCAAAAGTACTTATTTTGTGCCCAAAATATGAAATTTTGTATTCTCTTGAACCTCTAAATGAGAGCTGGCAATGCATATTGACCATCTGCTGCAGTTTAAAGGCACCCATGACATTATATGCTAGGATATATCATTGGCCTCTGGCAAATAAATGGGCTCCGAGCGACAAGGCGCGTTTCAAGATTTCACACTTTTATTGGTGCTAAACAACAAGTTATTGGAAGCTTATTGATTTCTTCTCTTCAAAGTATCTTTGATCTCTCATTTGTACTAATTTGTTTATTGTCTTGGATGAAATTGGATTTTCTTTGCTTTGAAATTGACATTTTTGGGGTGATTTAAAAAAAAACACACAAAAAAGACATTATCAAAATTGCTTAGAGAGAAAATATCTAACAAATTTATTCTTTCACCACCCTGCATAAGCCCCACGTGCATGTCCATTTGGTTTGTTTTTGGAATTTTGTTGCAGATATTGAACTTAGCACATTTAAACCTTAAAGGGACATTTAAGCTTTAACAGGCCTAAAATGGCCTTCTTTGGACCGAAAACACCTGCGTGTGAAAATATGAAAAAAAATGGCCAAACGGACAGATAATCCAGCCAAACTTATTACATGTGTGCAATATGAATAGGAAGATAAGAATATGCAAGAAAAACACATTTTAATCAGAAGATATTTTTCCTTTAAACTAGCTTTAGGTAAAAAATGTAATATCATCTGCAAGTGCAAAATATGACTGGGAAAGCTGATTTTTGGTCATTTCTTAGCAAAAGAGAAGAAAATTAGTGCATTAAATGCATGAATTCAGATTATTTGACCTGGAATAGTTGTTTTTCAAGTTGACCCCCCACCCTTGTATAGCCAAATAAGGGCTTAATTGCTTTCCGACTTAAATTCAAAGGCATTTTGGTTGACCGTGTAGCGTTATTGTGCTACATGCAGTCAGAATTCAACGCCAAGGACTCCGCAATCCAGTAACGCAACAATAGCTTGTGCGTAAAGCATGAACATTCAAACAGAGCCCCATTTTACCTACATGGAATGGTGGACATTTTTACAGTTTTGACAGTGCAACAGATGCTTAACTGAGCCAGCTTTCATATTTAGTACAATCATGCATATAACAAGCTTTATCACCTCATATTATTCATAGAAATACACTTAAAATACATAAATGCATGTTTTTTTCTTCATTTTATATCTATTTCTATTGGGTATTTTTACTTTTTCAGGTAGAAGAATGTCTGCGACTAAGCCGAGGGCCACTTGATAAGGGTTGTTGATGGTAAAACAGGTAATAATACTAATTTATTATCATGTACACAGGCAAATAAGCATATTTATGATGCTTAAGGTGTGAAATACTGTCCTAATCAGTTTTGTGGTCACTCAAACTCTTGCCGTCGTGCAATTCCCATGCAGTTTGTATCGATTATTCCTCGTCCTGACACGTAAAGCTCCTGCTCTGTTGGCAGCAGAAGTTGGCACTCAACATGTTTATCCTTGTTCCTGAGCATGTATGCAGCACAGCTGAGTTGATTTGCTACTTGTTACCCTACAATTAGCTTGTGTTTGGTACTGTTTTCTCACAATATGCTTAAAGTCATGGTTCCGGCTTGAGAAGATGTCGCGTCCGACTTAAACATAGGATTGTTGTAGCGAGTGTCCCCTTCATCGTTTACATTAGAGGGATCTTTTTGACAAAATTTGGCACTTTCAGCAACCAGTTTTGTTTTTTATTTGGTAAATGCTTCTCTCATTCAGTGATTTAAGGGCAGTATTGACTTTATTCGCTTGTCTTTGCATACAGAGGTGACATGGATCAATGATGTTTGATGTGTTGAGAATTCTGCGGGAAGCTGTGTCCCCAAAAGAAGTACTAGAAACCCCTTTCAGGAAGCCTGCATTGATCTGAGCTGCCTTTCTGCCCCTGTTACTACATGGAACCTCATTTCTAAGCTTAAAATGCTTGCCTACATATATGTATCTTGTTCATTTTAACCTTTCCGTCCATTCTATACCCCCAAAATGAGCATTTTTTCTTTCGCTTGGTTCTGAATCCGCATTTTTTACCCAGATTGCCACCATAAAAATAGTCAAAAGTACTTATTTTGTGCCCAAAATATGAAATTTTGTATTCTCTTGAACCTCTAAATGAGAGCTGGCAATGCATATTGACCATCTGCTGCAGTTTAAAGGCACCCATGACATTATATGCTAGGATATATCATTGGCCTCTGGCAAATAAATGGGCTCCGAGCGACAAGGCGCGTTTCAAGATTTCACACTTTTATTGGTGCTAAACAACAAGTTATTGGAAGCTTATTGATTTCTTCTCTTCAAAGTATCTTTGATCTCTCATTTGTACTAATTTGTTTATTGTCTTGGATGAAATTGGATTTTCTTTGCTTTGAAATTGACATTTTTGGGGTGATTTAAAAAAAAACACACAAAAAAGACATTATCAAAATTGCTTAGAGAGAAAATATCTAACAAATTCATTCTTTCACCACCCTGCATAAGCCCCACGTGCATGTCCATTTGGTTTGTTTTTGGAATTTTGTTGCAGATATTGAACTTAGCACATTTAAACCTTAAAGGGACATTTAAGCTTTAACAAGCCTAAAATGGCCTTCTTTGGACCGAAAACACCTGCGTGTGAAAATATGAAAAAAAATGGCCAAACGGACAGATAATCCAGCCAAACTTATTACATGTGTGCAATATGAATAGGAAGATAAGAATATGCAAGAAAAACACATTTTAATCAGAAGATATTTTTCCTTTAGGTTACAATATACTAAATCTTTTTGGAGTGCAATGCTATACTCTCTAAAAACATGAACATCATTTATTTGAAGACACGGTTCTCTGTAGGGTCACTTGCCATGACTTTATTTTAGTATATTTCTGTGTGCATGTGGCAGGGAAAACATTGTTGTTTACTAGAAATTCACTCTTTTATCTGAAGATTGGAGACTACATAAGACTTTGACAGATGGCGGGAAACCCTCATGAACTGGATAGAAGCCGGTAAATAGATGGCCGTAAAACAGTGACTTTTGATTCGTGGCGAGTTCTTTCTTACATGTCGCGTGACCTATCTTTTTTATTGCTTAAATCAATTCGGCTTGGAATGCTCTTCGAGAAAAGGTATGGTTATGAGGGTCTCTATGCGCAAAAGTTTGACTTTATTTTTCGTTTATTGCTTAAATCAATTCGGCTTGGAATGCTCTTCGAGAAAAGTATGGTTTATGAGGTCTCTATGCGCAAAAGTTTGACTTATTTTTCGTTAAAGTTATTGCATTTACAATTGAATTTGTGTAGGAAATCTTTTACTATATTGTAACCTAAACTAGCTTTAGGTAAAAAATGTAATATCATCTGCAAGTGCAAAATATGACTGGGAAAGCTGATTTTTGGTCATTTCTTAGCAAAAGAGAAGAAAATTAGTGCATTAAATGCATGAATTCAGATTATTTGACCTGGAATAGTTGTTTTTCAAGTTGACCCCCCCACCCTTGTATAGCCAAATAAGGGCTTAATTGCTTTCCGACTTAAATTCAAAGGCATTTTGGTTGACCGTGTAGCGTTATTGTGCTACATGCAGTCAGAATTCAACGCCAAGGACTCCGCAATCCAGTAACGCAACAATAGCTTGTGCGTAAAGCATGAACATTCAAACAGAGCCCCATTTTACCTACATGGAATGGTGGACATTTTTACAGTTTTGACAGTGCAACAGATGCTTAACTGAGCCAGCTTTCATATTTAGTACAATCATGCATATAACAAGCTTTATCACCTCATATTATTCATAGAAATACACTTAAAATACATAAATGCATGTTTTTTTCTTCATTTTATATCTATTTCTATTGGGTATTTTTACTTTTTCAGGTAGAAGAATGTCTGCGACTAAGCCGAGGGCCACTTGATAAGGGTTGTTGATGGTAAAACAGGTAATAATACTAATTTATTATCATGTACACAGGCAAATAAGCATATTTATGATGCTTAAGGTGTGAAATACTGTCCTAATCAGTTTTGTGGTCACTCAAACTCTTGCCGTCGTGCAATTCCCATGCAGTTTGTATCGATTATTCCGCGTCCTGACACGTAAAGCTCCTGCTCTGTTGGCAGCAGAAGTTGGCACTCAACATGTTTATCCTTGTTCCTGAGCATGTATGCAGCACAGCTGAGTTGATTTGCTACTTGTTACCCTACAATTAGCTTGTGTTTGGTACTGTTTTCTCACAATATGCTTAAAGTCATGGTTCCGGCTTGAGAAGATGTCGCGTCCGACTTAAACATAGGATTGTTGTAGCGAGTGTCCCCTTCATCGTTTACATTAGAGGGATCTTTTTGACAAAATTTGGCACTTTCAGCAACCAGTTTTGTTTTTTATTTGGTAAATGCTTCTCTCATTCAGTGATTTAAGGGCAGTATTGACTTTATTCGCTTGTCTTTGCATACAGAGGTGACATGGATCAATGATGTTTGATGTGTTGAGAATTCTGCGGGAAGCTGTGTCCCCAAAAGAAGTACTAGAAACCCCTTTCAGGAAGCCTGCATTGATCTGAGCTGCCTTTCTGCCCCTGTTACTACATGGAACCTCATTTCTAAGCTTAAAATGCTTGCCTACATATATGTATCTTGTTCATTTTAACCTTTCCGTCCATTCTATACCCCCAAAATGAGCATTTTTTCTTTCGCTTGGTTCTGAATCCGCATTTTTTACCCAGATTGCCACCATAAAAATAGTCAAAAGTACTTATTTTGTGCCCAAAATATGAAATTTTGTATTCTCTTGAACCTCTAAATGAGAGCTGGCAATGCATATTGACCATCTGCTGCAGTTTAAAGGCACCCATGACATTATATGCTAGGATATATCATTGGCCTCTGGCAAATAAATGGGCTCCGAGCGACAAGGCGCGTTTCAAGATTTCACACTTTTATTGGTGCTAAACAACAAGTTATTGGAAGCTTATTGATTTCTTCTCTTCAAAGTATCTTTGATCTCTCATTTGTACTAATTTGTTTATTGTCTTGGATGAAATTGGATTTTCTTTGCTTTGAAATTGACATTTTTGGGGTGATTTAAAAAAAAACACACAAAAAAGACATTATCAAAATTGCTTAGAGAGAAAATATCTAACAAATTCATTCTTTCACCACCCTGCATAAGCCCCACGTGCATGTCCATTTGGTTTGTTTTTGGAATTTTGTTGCAGATATTGAACTTAGCACATTTAAACCTTAAAGGGACATTTAAGCTTTAACAGGCCTAAAATGGCCTTCTTTGGACCGAAAACACCTGCGTGTGAAAATATGAAAAAAAATGGCCAAACGGACAGATAATCCAGCCAAACTTATTACATGTGTGCAATATGAATAGGAAGATAAGAATATGCAAGAAAAACACATTTTAATCAGAAGATATTTTTCCTTTAAACTAGCTTTAGGTAAAAAATGTAATATCATCTGCAAGTGCAAAATATGACTGGGAAAGCTGATTTTTGGTCATTTCTTAGCAAAAGAGAAGAAAATTAGTGCATTAAATGCATGAATTCAGATTATTTGACCTGGAATAGTTGTTTTTCAAGTTGACCCCCCACCCTTGTATAGCCAAATAAGGGCTTAATTGCTTTCCGACTTAAATTCAAAGGCATTTTGGTTGACCGTGTAGCGTTATTGTGCTACATGCAGTCAGAATTCAACGCCAAGGACTCCGCAATCCAGTAACGCAACAATAGCTTGTGCGTAAAGCATGAACATTCAAACAGAGCCCCATTTTACCTACATGGAATGGCGGACATTTTTACAGTTTTGACAGTGCAACAGATGCTTAACTGAGCCAGCTTTCATATTTAGTACAATCATGCATATAACAAGCTTTATCACCTCATATTATTCATAGAAATACACTTAAAATACATAAATGCATGTTTTTTTCTTCATTTTATATCTATTTCTATTGGGTATTTTTACTTTTTCAGGTAGAAGAATGTCTGCGACTAAGCCGAGGGCCACTTGATAAGGGTTGTTGATGGTAAAACAGGTAATAATACTAATTTATTATCATGTACACAGGCAAATAAGCATATTTATGATGCTTAAGGTGTGAAATACTGTCCTAATCAGTTTTGTGGTCACTCAAACTCTTGCCGTCGTGCAATTCCCATGCAGTTTGTATCGATTATTCCGCGTCCTGACACGTAAAGCTCCTGTTCTGTTGGCAGCAGAAGTTGGCACTCAACATGTTTATCCTTGTTCCTGAGCATGTATGCAGCACAGCTGAGTTGATTTGCTACTTGTTACCCTACAATTAGCTTGTGTTTGGTACTGTTTTCTCACAATATGCTTAAAGTCATGGTTCCGGCTTGAGAAGATGTCGCGTCCGACTTAAACATAGGATTGTTGTAGCGAGTGTCCCCTTCATCGTTTACATTAGAGGGATCTTTTTGACAAAATTTGGCACTTTCAGCAACCAGTTTTGTTTTTTATTTGGTAAATGCTTCTCTCATTCAGTGATTTAAGGGCAGTATTGACTTTATTCGCTTGTCTTTGCATACAGAGGTGACATGGATCAATGATGTTTGATGTGTTGAGAATTCTGCGGGAAGCTGTGTCCCCAAAAGAAGTACTAGAAACCCCTTTCAGGAAGCCTGCATTGATCTGAGCTGCCTTTCTGCCCCTGTTACTACATGGAACCTCATTTCTAAGCTTAAAATGCTTGCCTACATATATGTATCTTGTTCATTTTAACCTTTCCGTCCATTCTATACCCCCAAAATGAGCATTTTTTCTTTCGCTTGGTTCTGAATCCGCATTTTTTACCCAGATTGCCACCATAAAAATAGTCAAAAGTACTTATTTTGTGCCCAAAATATGAAATTTTGTATTCTCTTGAACCTCTAAATGAGAGCTGGCAATGCATATTGACCATCTGCTGCAGTTTAAAGGCACCCATGACATTATATGCTAGGATATATCATTGGCCTCTGGCAAATAAATGGGCTCCGAGCGACAAGGCGCATTTCAAGATTTCACACTTTTATTGGTGCTAAACAACAAGTTATTGGAAGCTTATTGATTTCTTCTCTTCAAAGTATCTTTGATCTCTCATTTGTACTCATTTGTTTATTGTCTTGGATGAAATTGGATTTTCTTTGCTTTGAAATTGACATTTTTGGGGTGATTTAAAAAAAAACACACAAAAAAGACATTATCAAAATTGCTTAGAGAGAAAATATCTAACAAATTCATTCTTTCACCACCCTGCATAAGCCCCACGTGCATGTCCATTTGGTTTGTTTTTGGAATTTTGTTGCAGATATTGAACTTAGCACATTTAAACCTTAAAGGGACATTTAAGCTTTAACAGGCCTAAAATGGCCTTCTTTGGACCGAAAACACCTGCGTGTGAAAATATGAAAAAAAATGGCCAAACGGACAGATAATCCAGCCAAACTTATTACATGTGTGCAATATGAATAGGAAGATAAGAATATGCAAGAAAAACACATTTTAATCAGAAGATATTTTTCCTTTAAACTAGCTTTAGGTAAAAAATGTAATATCATCTGCAAGTGCAAAATATGACTGGGAAAGCTGATTTTTGGTCATTTCTTAGCAAAAGAGAAGAAAATTAGTGCATTAAATGCATGAATTCAGATTATTTGACCTGGAATAGTTGTTTTTCAAGTTGACCCCCCACCCTTGTATAGCCAAATAAGGGCTTAATTGCTTTCCGACTTAAATTCAAAGGCATTTTGGTTGACCGTGTAGCGTTATTGTGCTACATGCAGTCAGAATTCAACGCCAAGGACTCCGCAATCCAGTAACGCAACAATAGCTTGTGCGTAAAGCATGAACATTCAAACAGAGCCCCATTTTACCTACATGGAATGGCGGACATTTTTACAGTTTTGACAGTGCAACAGATGCTTAACTGAGCCAGCTTTCATATTTAGTACAATCATGCATATAACAAGCTTTATCACCTCATATTATTCATAGAAATACACTTAAAATACATAAATGCATGTTTTTTTCTTCATTTTATATCTATTTCTATTGGGTATTTTTACTTTTTCAGGTAGAAGAATGTCTGCGACTAAGCCGAGGGCCACTTGATAAGGGTTGTTGATGGTAAAACAGGTAATAATACTAATTTATTATCATGTACACAGGCAAATAAGCATATTTATGATGCTTAAGGTGTGAAATACTGTCCTAATCAGTTTTGTGGTCACTCAAACTCTTGCCGTCGTGCAATTCCCATGCAGTTTGTATCGATTATTCCGCGTCCTGACACGTAAAGCTCCTGCTCTGTTGGCAGCAGAAGTTGGCACTCAACATGTTTATCCTTGTTCCTGAGCATGTATGCAGCACAGCTGAGTTGATTTGCTACTTGTTACCCTACAATTAGCTTGTGTTTGGTACTGTTTTCTCACAATATGCTTAAAGTCATGGTTCCGGCTTGAGAAGATGTCGCGTCCGACTTAAACATAGGATTGTTGTAGCGAGTGTCCCCTTCATCGTTTACATTAGAGGGATCTTTTTGACAAAATTTGGCACTTTCAGCAACCAGTTTTGTTTTTTATTTGGTAAATGCTTCTCTCATTCAGTGATTTAAGGGCAGTATTGACTTTATTCGCTTGTCTTTGCATACAGAGGTGACATGGATCAATGATGTTTGATGTGTTGAGAATTCTGCGGGAAGCTGTGTCCCCAAAAGAAGTACTAGAAACCCCTTTCAGGAAGCCTGCATTGATCTGAGCTGCCTTAAATTTCTGCCCCTGTTACTACATGGAACCTCATTTCTAAGCTTAAAATGCTTGCCTACATATATGTATCTTGTTCATTTTAACCTTTCCGTCCATTCTATACCCCCAAAATGAGCATTTTTTCTTTCGCTTGGTTCTGAATCCGCATTTTTTACCCAGATTGCCACCATAAAAATAGTCAAAAGTACTTATTTTGTGCCCAAAATATGAAATTTTGTATTCTCTTGAACCTCTAAATGAGAGCTGGCAATGCATATTGACCATCTGCTGCAGTTTAAAGGCACCCATGACATTATATGCTAGGATATATCATTGGCCTCTGGCAAATAAATGGGCTCCGAGCGACAAGGCGCGTTTCAAGATTTCACACTTTTATTGGTGCTAAACAACAAGTTATTGGAAGCTTATTGATTTCTTCTCTTCAAAGTATCTTTGATCTCTCATTTGTACTAATTTGTTTATTGTCTTGGATGAAATTGGATTTTCTTTGCTTTGAAATTGACATTTTTGGGGTGATTTAAAATAAAACACACAAAAAAGACATTATCAAAATTGCTTAGAGAGAAAATATCTAACAAATTCATTCTTTCACCACCCTGCATAAGCCCCACGTGCATGTCCATTTGGTTTGTTTTTGGAATTTTGTTGCAGATATTGAACTTAGCACATTTAAACCTTAAAGGGACATTTAAGCTTTAACAGGCCTAAAATGGCCTTCTTTGGACCGAAAACACCTGCGTGTGAAAATATGAAAAAAAATGGCCAAACGGACAGATAATCCAGCCAAACTTATTACATGTGTGCAATATGAATAGGAAGATAAGAATATGCAAGAAAAACACATTTTAATCAGAAGATATTTTTCCTTTAGGTTACAATATACTAAATCTTTTTGGAGTGCAATGCTATACTCTCTAAAAACATGAACATCATTTATTTGAAGACACGGTTCTCTGTAGGGTCACTTGCCATGACTTTATTTTAGTATATTTCTGTGTGCATGTGGCAGGGAAAACATTGTTGTTTACTAGAAATTCACTCTTTTATCTGAAGATTGGAGACTACATAAGACTTTGACAGATGGCGGGAAACCCTCATGAACTGGATAGAAGCCGGTAAATAGATGGCCGTAAAACAGTGACTTTTGATTCGTGGCGAGTTCTTTCTTACATGTCGCGTGACCTATCTTTTTTATTGCTTAAATCAATTCGGCTTGGAATGCTCTTCGAGAAAAGGTATGGTTATGAGGGTCTCTATGCGCAAAAGTTTGACTTTATTTTTCGTTAAAGTTATTGCATTTACATTGAATTTGTGTAGGAAATCTTTTACTATATTGTAACCTAAATTTAGGTTACAATATACTAAATCTTTTTGGAGTGAAATGCTATACTCTCTAAAAACATGAACATCATTTATTTGAAGACACGGTTCTCTGTAGGGTCACTTGCCATGACTTTATTTTAGTATATTTCTGTGTGCATGTGGCAGGGAAAACATTGTTGTTTACTAGAAATTCACTCTTTTATCTGAAGATTGGAGACTACATAAGACTTTGACAGATGGCGGGAAACCCTCATGAACTGGATAGAAGCCGGTAAATAGATGGCCGTAAAACAGTGACTTTTGATTCGTGGCGAGTTCTTTCTTACATGTCGCGTGACCTATCTTTTTTATTGCTTAAATCAATTCGGCTTGGAATGCTCTTCGAGAAAAGGTATGGTTATGAGGGTCTCTATGCGCAAAAGTTTGACTTTATTTTTCGTTAAAGTTATTGCATTTACATTGAATTTGTGTAGGAAATCTTTTACTATATTGTAACCTAAATTTAGGTTACAATATACTAAATCTTTTTGGAGTGAAATGCTATACTCTCTAAAAACATGAACATCATTTATTTGAAGACACGGTTCTCTGTAGGGTCACTTGCCATGACTTTATTTTAGTATATTTCTGTGTGCATGTGGCAGGGAAAACATTGTTGTTTACTAGAAATTCACTCTTTTATCTGAAGATTGGAGACTACATAAGACTTTGACAGATGGCGGGAAACCCTCATGAACTGGATAGAAGCCGGTAAATAGATGGCCGTAAAACAGTGACTTTTGATTCGTGGCGAGTTCTTTCTTACATGTCGCGTGACCTATCTTTTTTATTGCTTAAATCAATTCGGCTTGGAATGCTCTTCGAGAAAAGGTATGGTTATGAGGGTCTCTATGCGCAAAAGTTTGACTTTATTTTTCGTTAAAGTTATTGCATTTACATTGAATTTGTGTAGGAAATCTTTTACTATATTGTAACCTTTACAAGGGAGCCGCCATCTTGTTTTTTAAAGTAGTTCCAAATCCAATATGACGGCCGCCTACGTACATCAGAGAGACGGTGTGGTGTAGCCCACTGTCCGATGTGTTCAGATTGGGATCATATGTCTAGCGCTTCAGAAGGAAACGTCGTTTGAAACACACAATTGTTGAATGCAAACTACAAAGGAGGATGGACGAGAGTTTGTATAAGGGTGTGGGACAAACCCGGCGTTAATAAGATGCCATCAACTTACATTTCTGAGTCATACATATATATATATATAAACAAATAAAGATTTAAAATAATGCAGATTTTGGTTATGTTTTGTTGCGCAAAAATTATAATTCACAAAACAAATCCTGATGTTAGAGGGTGTTCGGTGGATTCAAGATGAGCGCATCTGGCGCCTGCAATAAACATTCAGCATACAAAAAAAGTTTCATGATATTCGCTAAAACATATGCAAAACTACGTTCTGAAACACATTGATTTTCTTTTAAATGAATACGTCTGTTTAGCTCTACGGGTAATTTACTATAGACGTTGGCACGGAATAAATATAGTCATCGAAGGATTACTTCCAAAAATTCTGTAGTTTACTTACGTTACCTTCGGGAAATGGGTTGTTTAAATAAAAAATTTCTCTCATAAAACACAGTTTGTGCATGTGAAATAAGACCAAAATCAGGAAGCAGTAACACCAATAGAGCCGAGCGTATTTATTAAAAATAGATATACACATTAAGTGGCTTACCGATTGAAACTTTGCATCGAATTCTGACAAACAGAAAACACATGAAAAGGATTCTACTTAATTTGCTTACAATAACTCACCATCAAACACTCATTGACCCATTTATGCCTAGTGGACTCTCCCATCCTTCAAAATTGGATTAATTTATTTCCAAAATTAGGGATGTCTAATATATGTATTTTTATACTTAGAATATTTCTAACAGAAATTCCTTTAAGCAAACAGCGCAGACCCTGATGAGACGCCGCATTATGTATGCGGCGTCTCATCAGGGTCTCCGCTGTTTGCTAAGGCATTTTTTCTAGACGCTAGGCATAAATGGGTTAAAACAATACAGAATAACAACATTGCACATTATTACATTCGTGTTATTTGTAAAGCTATGCTCACGTAACCAAACAGGGGCTAGTTCCAAAGTTGTGTCACAAGTTGACAATATAATACGTAAATGCAAATAAAAATATAAAGATGTTACACAATGCTCAAAGTTTCCTATTTAAGTTATCTTTTTAACAAGACAGTTTCTAAACATGGTCGAAATATCCATATCGATTAAACTTTCAATAAACTTTGATATTTACATGCTTTTAATAAGTATGCAAATAAAAGGATCGCCCTTTCAAAGCATTATTAAAAGCGCCTTTCAAACAATTCATTTGTTAAAACTTATTTATCTTGTCTACCATATCAATTTTAAAACAGCTTTATTTGAATAACCGACCTCAAACCTTTGGTGTAATGTTTGTTATTCCAGAAGTTCATATTCTCTTAATATTGAACCGTGCTGTGTGAAAAGGGGGTTTGATGCATGTGCGTAAAGTGTCGTCCCGGATCAACCTATGCAATCCGCACAGGCTAATCAGGGACGACACATCCGCCTAAACTGCATTTTTTTGCTAAGAAGAGACTTTCTTTAATTGAAAAAAATCATAAAAGCGGAAAGTGTCGACCCTGATTAGCCTGTGCGGACTGCACAGGCTTATCTAGGACGACACTTTACGCATACGCATTAAACCCCCTTTTCACAGAGCACGGCCCATATCTAAAGTTGACTAGCTGTTGCATGTGTTGGGCGCGTGGCCAATTAAAATTAAGTCGCTACCCTCACGTTCATTTGATGTATCAATAAAACGGGGTAAATGTTTCAAAAGTTATTCCTTATTATTGAAAATAGAAATAAATAGTTTATAATATTGTAACCACCATATTTTTGTATACTATCAATATTCCAAATAACGCTATATTTCTATTTTAACTAGTGTGCATACCTGTGTTTGGTTGGTCCACATCGTTGGTATAATTAATGATCTGAAAACAATGTCTAAAATAAATACTAGACTCTTAAATGACTATAATAAAAGCCAACTTCAATCGTGACACAAATTTTTGTTGAATCATATACAAAATTGCTTCTTTATTTAAAATATCTGTGTTGTAATTAAAGTGTGTACTAACAAAATTAAGAGAATATATCGTTTTTCTACTTCGTCTGCATTTTTCTTCACTAAGCATGAATTTAGATTTAAATTGAAGTCTCGTTTGCTGTAAATTTCTCTAATATAATATAATATAATATAATTTTCCAATTATATGAGGGCCCAACGGTTTCCTCTTTGAAAATTTTCCCGGTTCGAAAATCCCCCAACAAAGTTGTGATACGTCTAAATTTGGAGGATAACTGCGATGCAAACAATGTTCTCGAACAAAACTTTTGGCCGCGCTTTGTGAAATGTGTCCCGTGGAAATCTAGAACTGAGCTCAAACGCTCACGCAGGTGTACGGAAAACGACCCGGTTTGTAACACTAGACACTTCGACGAAGAAGATGCACAACGGATCAACGTCGAGGAAGACCGTTGTTTTTGCACGAATATAGCAACGGGGACACGTTTGCCATGAACAGATATGAACCGCTATCTACAGACATCGATTAACTCAATCATGTGAATCAATATAATCACGTGGAATGCTACTGGTATAATGTCCAGCTCCTCATACCTGTGTAACCTACTCCGCACACGTAAAATAGACATATTCGGAATATCAGAGCATTGGCTTTCTGAATCTAATGTGCATTTTTTTGACTCACTCTCAAACAATTATAGATGTCATGTGGTTTGTGACAGTAGCTTAGCAATAGGAAATCAGCGAAGAATGGGCAAGGGTGGTGTAGCGATCATGTGGCAAAATAAATATGATTATTGTATCACACCTGTAGATATTGATGATGATCACATTGCAGGTATCCAGATGCAAATTTTTGCAAACGATTATATGTATGTTTTTCAGGTCTATTTACCCTGCTCCAACCACTCTATAGATATTTTTGCTGACTATTTCTGGAGATTATACGATATATATAACCAGTACGCTGATAACGGTACTGTAGTATTTATGGGTGATTTCAATGCGGACATAAGTATATCAGCTAATAATCCCCGCACTCGGCTTTTGCGTAGGTTATTACTTGACTGTAATATGCTAGCGGTTAACACTTTGCCCGAGTGTCGCGGATCAAACTGCACCTTTGTCTCCTACGATAGTACTTGTAGAACTACAATAGACTATATTTGTTTGCCTGTTGAAACTGTTGACCTTGTGCTATTTTCCAAAATTATTGATGATGATTGTCTTAATGTTTCTCGTCATAGGCCTGTATTATTATGCTTTAATGCCTACTGGTTCTCGAGTTTGAGCGTACCGGAAGTGTGTCCACAAAAGATATACATTAACTGGAAAAGGGTAACCAGAGAAGATGCCGAGCATTACCAGTCACTACTGTCATCCAGCCGTGTAATACAACGCCTGTGCTCGGACACACTCGACAGGCAGGAAATTGATCGGGCATATATTGACTTAACAAATACTCTTTACTCATATGCAAATGAATCCTTGCCCCAAAAGCGTTTCAAGTCATTCCTAAAACCGTTTTGGTGCCCGGCTCTGACTGTAGCGCACAACAATTCTCGGCTTGCTCGAGACCAGTGGTGTCGCGCCGGACGGCCCCGAGACCGGAAATGCTTTGAATACACCAGCTACAAAGCGGCAAAGCGTAATATTTTAGACGCCTCCATAGGGTGTGTGTAAACCGATTCATGGCGGACATGGACCAACAAATTGATACAGCGGCTGAGGTGGACCAAACTAAGTTCTGGAAGATGGTCAACTCAAGACGGAAAACGTCGGGGTCAAAATGAATGGAGGAATAATATTCCAATGAACCGTTGTTCTTGACCGCGATGAGCAACTACAAGGATGGGGAAACCACTTTGAGAATTTGTATAAGCCATCAGAATCACGCGTCTTTGACGAACAATGGTTGTTGAAAACGTCTACCGAAGTGGAACGTACACTTCTCTCCACGACCACAGACCCCAACGCATCTGTGTCCCCTGATGTGATTGAAAATATCATCAATACACTACCGAGAGGAAAGTCATCTGGTGAGGACAATATCGTTTATGAACATTTCATTTTTTCACGGACAGTTGTAGCCCCTGCACTAGCTTACCTTTTCACGTACATGCTAAGACTAGGTTATATCCCGAACTGTATGAAACGTGGTGTGATAATAACTCTCCATAAAGGGGGTAGAAAAAGAAAGTATGACCCAAATAATTACCGTGCAATTACTCTTCTATCGGCGGTTTAAAAATTGTATGAACATGTTATTTTGTTGCGTTGTAAAGATACTATTTCCGAGACTTTAAGCAAGCAACAAGGTGGCTTCCAAGAACAACTCGGCTCTATAATGACGTCATTCGTGTTACGAGAATGCATTCAGTTTTCACGCGAGCATTCATCCAAGATGTATGTCTGCTTCCTGGACGGGAAGCAGGCATTCGACAACGTGTGGCATGCAGGGCTTCTGTACAAATTGTTGAAATGCAACATTGACCCCACAAGCCTCATTGCGATTAAAGAACTCTATATAAACGCCAAAAGCTATGTTCTTTCGCATGGAAGACGTTTCCATAAGTTCCCGGTTTTGCGAGGTACCCGCCAGGGTAGTAAAAGCTCAACGCTCCTGTACCTAGTGTTCATCAATGGGCTTAATAAACAACTGGAGGATAGCGGGTTTAGTATGTGTATCTACAACATGAACATCTGTTCGCCGACCGTCGCAGACGATATGGTCTTAATATCCTACTCAAAAACGGGACTTGATAAAATGATGGATATATGCTACAAATACTCGAGAGTATTGCGCTATGAATATAACGCAGGTAAATGTGCCGTCATCGTCTTTAATGAGCATGTAAACACAGGAAACTCCCGCGTGTTTAGGCTTGGAAGTGAAATAGTTAAAGAATCCGAAAGTTATTCACATTTGGGTATAACTGCCGACGCGTAGCTTTCGTCGCAAATGCTTATAGCAGGCGCCTGCAACAAGCTTCGAGGTACATACCTGAGCATATGCAGCAGCGGCTTTAATCCATCATCACTCAGCCCAATCACCTTAAGAACAATTTATCAATCCGTGGTTGTTCCGAAAGCATTTTACGGCTGTGAACTGTGGACTGTTATCGGTGCCAGCGATATGTTACGCCTTGAGCGCTCTCATCGGTTCTGTATTAAATCTATGCAGCAATTTCATCCTTAACGAATACGGACTTTGCATTAGTATCAATTAATGTAAACTCGATTGAGAATATCATTGACAGGAAAAAGCTAGTGTTTTTTGGTAAATTATGTCGTTTACCAAACCAATACCTTGCCAAACAGGTGTTCATTAACAGACTTGTACGATACCTGAATAACGACAAACAAACTAAAGGCTTCGTTCCGGAAATCTACAGACTGCTGTATAAATACCAACTTCAATCGTGTTTAGACGGGTATTTACAGTCAGGTTTGTTCCCGTCTAAGCAAGCGTGGAATCAGATGCTCCAACGATCGGTATCCGCTCCGGAACATCACAGACAGTTGGAAAGTATCCGGGACGTTTGTCCCACATTGAACATTGATGATGTTCTACACGTAGATAAGCCCTCGTTCCTCAGGAAAATATCCCGGATTTCGCCTAAGCTATCGCCCTTAATAGCCACCCTGATGGCACAACTGGGACGATTCCTCCGTAGATCGTACCCAACAGTGTGCTTATTGTGTGGGATACACACGGAAAACAAACTACTTCATTCAGTGTGTTTTTGTTCGAAAAGGGAACTATTACGTGAATCACTTTCGGATGCTGTCATTTACCAAAAGGGGTTTCAGTGTTTTATAAAATTAACACGAAAGACACCATAAGAACCAATAGTAACGTTGTTTGAAATGACGCTATCAACTACAGATGACAATCGCCTGAATAATCAATTAGCAATCCTATTGCTGAGACTAGTTTGTTAGTTTGTGAGTGTGCTAATTATAAAATCGTCTCTCTATTGTTGTTTATATGCATGTACATATATTAATATACATATATTATTATCTATTGTATATATTAATGATGTAAATACTTGTTGTAAATGTGTTAAGCTCTCCATGAATGGAGGAAATAAAGAATCTATCTATCTATCTATCTATCTATCTATCTATCTATCTATCTATCTATCTATCTATCTATCTATCTATCTATCTATCTATCTATCTATCTATCTATCTATCTATCTATCTATCTAACTTTATCCTTTGGTGTGAGAGACTCTTTTGAAAGTAAATTTTTTAACCTGGTTTAGAAAAGATGCAACGTAATTTGGCGTTCACGGGATTTTGTCTTTGCGTTTTCTATTTACATTTTTAATTTCATATTTTATAAATTCTATCCATATATTGTGTTTACTATACATGAATATATGTCATTGCACGCATTCTGCGGTAAGGTTCCTTACTTGAGCACAGTATTCCGGTACACTTAAAATTGAAGTCATTTCCAAAAGGCCATTGGTCACGTTTTGATGGGGTTTTAAGTTGGATTGATATTGCCATATGATCGGACGATTGAACTATTGATGGTCTAATATCACTTGTATGTACAAGAGGAATACTATTTCTGTATAGAAGTCTGAAATGTATGCGACTCCATTGTGACTTTTTATTCTCTGTGTAAACTGGATTTTCGTAGGATTTTAATACACATGTATCGCTAAATATTCGTATGATTATATGTGATTTTAAGATTTGTTAGTTTTCACATTTATTGCTCCTACACTTTTTGAAAATGATACTCTATTCATTTCGTAATTAATTTCTATAAAATCTACACCGATTAAGTAAATGCCTGTGAATATTCATTAAATATGCTTGAAATTAATGTAACAATACTTTTCGTAATTTTGTGTAATTTGGTGCATACATATTAAGAAGTGATGTAGTTTTGTTTTGGGTTTCAATAATTATTAAAATATATCTCCCAATTAAATGTTGTCGGGACTTTTGGTTTATGATGATTTACCCAATATTGCTATTATCAACTCCGTGTGAGTTGTAAAGATTCCGCTCCGAAAGTTCTTCTATAAAAGTACTTTATATCTTTCGTAAAGTTTCTCCCATGTAAAACGGCGATGTGCTCGTTGATGTAAAAGATATTGTTTTGCTCATGGGTGTTTTAATTTATCTCTTATTTTTCGTACATTTGATGGAAATAATGTGTAAATATTTAGTCAAATATGTCATTTAACTGTTTTTGTAAAGTTACAACATATTTTTACATCTTTTAAATTGATGGAAATAATGTGTATATTTTTAGTTCAGGGGCTCATTGCACTGCAAGTACTATGTTATTAAACTGCATTACTAAAAAAGACTATATTTTTTAATAAAACATGTATACGTCACCATATAAACATGTAGCAAGAAAGGAAGAATTAACCATATTACACACATAAGGTGAAAAGCTGGACTTTTTATTGCTTTAGTTTTATTTGTTTTATTTGTGATGTAATATTTATAAATTAATTAATCAATCATCACCACGCACAGAATACAAAAGACACATCTTAATTCATTCAAATTCACATGCAAATAATTACAGAACATTAATTTCTTAAAACACAAATTGATGACATCATTTGGTAACTATCTTTCAAATCGGTTTAATCCGAATTCCAACTTCTCCTTCCAGTTTACGTACAATAGTTAGTGTACTGTAACTTATATTCCGAAGAACAAATTGACGTACGTCATGCACACATCGCGCCCACACAGACGTGCGGCGGACATCAACATCTCACAATAGCTCACCATGAGCACCTTGTAATGTATTGAAATAAAAACTGATGATAAAGGCAGAAGTTTGTGTTGCTTTTAGTGTTTATATAGTTTTATATTATTACTATAAACATGTTAATTATCATTACGCATATACAAAAGAAAAAATCAAATTCATACAGACTTTCATTCACAAAATTACAGAAGATTTGAATGAAATAAGCAACAAATTGTGAGATTGTTCGTTAAATATCTTGAAGATAATCGGAGTCCCAGTTCCTCCTTAATATTCAGCCTTGATCAAAATCTGTGCGTGAAAACGCACTTTTAGCCTTTATACATCAATGTCCTGATCCAAGAACAGATTCATTCCGCACGAGCCCCAACCTTATGTTCAATTTTATTTTAAGTTAACTTTTTCACGCACGATGGGAGCATGACTTGTGGAAGGCAAGATGTCGCATGCTGGGAAATCGCTTAACTGGTCCCCCGTTGAATATAGCCGTTGACTCCGTTGACTATAATATATACAACAGGTACAGGCTAATGTATCGGCGATTTTAATTGGATAACGCGAAGACCAATCGATAGCGCTGTACGTGACGTTACGTTACAAAGTTATGGTTCGCGCGAGGGGTTTCCCAAATTATTTTTTAATCTCTCTATCATTCAGTTCATAAATAGATATATATAGATATATAGAGAGTAGCGATAGATAAGGGGAGGTAACCAATCTAGGAAATCGCCGCTTGCACTGATCACATGGCACTGACGTCACTTCCGCATGCAAGCGCATATGTTCCTGGAGCTTAACGTTGCTCGGCATTTCCAGCCCACAAAAATGACATTCGTGACAGTGGTGAGCGTGCATGTGTCTGTAGAGAAAATGGTGGGTCACGATTCTTTCGCACAGACCGCACTTCAGTCTCTTGGCATGTGACGTCATCTGAAGAACGCTGACGTAGCCATATCGAATGTGCAGGTCACGCTTCAGTGCGCATCGGACACAGTATGTCATATGTTTGCGTTAGTGCAACATAGCAGCGGCTTCGTTCCCACATAGTTCATGACACGAGTGGCACCAATAGAGGGCGCCCACTTCCGGTTGGGATGTCGTTTGCTGCCAGTGAGCTGATCGGTACCTCTGGAAGATGTTCCAGTCGTTAACGTTAAAAGAGACCGCCCGAGAATCAATGATATTGTCCATAGACGGAACCGTGACTAGTGCAGACGACGATTGTTGATAACCAAGAATGGCATCAACCGAGAACGATAGTTAACTACAGGGCTTCTCGCAAGACTCGTATTGTAGCGGCAGTATCGAAGGTGGAGGCGACAGATGATAGAAGTCGCCCCGAATGTACGAACATCCGACGGGACTAGCGGATACGCTGCCGTTACAAGGTGACGAGCACGTACTCTCGTCTGCGTCTACTTAAATCAATGATTCTGGAGTCAAGTCGCGCGATACGAGCTCGTCTGCGGTGAAATCGTTTCCATGGCAATGGTGGGGGTCTACTTCCGGCTTGGAGCTCTTACCAAGGGCAACAGCCATAATGTCTGACATCAGTCCATCCATGGAAGCCTGTAAACAAACAATCTCGCATTTAAACAACTAATTGCTACATACCGCCAATTTTGATTGGATTTTCATTTAAGCTAATATTTATATAGATATTACTAAACAATTCACGTTCCTTAATGTAAAATATACTGTAGTATTTGCACTTAACGCTTTGAGTGTATGAGACAGTTTACAGAAAACAGAATCAGTTTGAAACTTATTTTATATAGATATTACTAAACAATTCACGTTCCTTAATGTAAAATATACTTTGTAGTATTTGCAATTAACGCTTTGAGTGTATGAGACAGTTTACAGAAAACAGAATCAGTTTGAAACTTATATCATTAGAAGTGTACGACACCATTTTGTTTGTTTTCGATATCGTCCCCTAAATCGTTAAAACAATCAAAACCAATATACATGTACTATTAAAACTATACCGTCTCAACCAACTCCAACCATTACTACATCAAATATTATAACAACTCCAACTTTTACAATTACAAATCCTGTCACAGCTACTACAGCTCAAGATACTTCTACATAAACTCTAAATGTCTATTAAAGTAACATTTCACTTGATCCAACTGACCACGATTTAAATCCCGGCATATGTCTTCAGGTTAACTAGCCTTAAATAAAATTACAACATAATATCCCCATATACAATAAAGTTATTGAGTGAAAACCTTTTTTCTATTTTAGAAACAGATGACTTGACCCAACTGGGCCAAAATTCAATCCGAACAAACGTCTTCACGTAAGCCATCAACCCGGTATAAACACATTTACAACACAATACCTCCATCAAAACAGATGTAATATAGTGCAACCTGTTTTGTATGTTTAGTCACAGTGACCTTGACACCGCTGACAATTTTTTAATGCAATCCTAACAAACATCATCATATGTGTATATCATATATAAACTACTTGTATATTTTTGCGAGGATGGGAAGGAATATTCACTTTGAACAAGAGCACCGCATAACGGGTGCCACGCTCGGCTGCGGGTGCAGTTTTGAATAAATGAAAGCTTGTCAGATTTTTTTTTAGAGGTCCCAGTGACCTTGACCTTTGACCTTGTGACCCAAAAATGAGTGTGACATGTAGAACTCATCAAGGTGTAGCTACATATGAAATTTCAAAGTTGCAGGTTGAAGCACTTTGATTTTAGAGCCAATGTTCAAAACCTTAACAAAATGTTAAGGTTTTGCGGACCGGACGACACGACGGCGGACACGGACACGCTGGCTATGACAATACATCAGGTTTTCTCCGAAAACAGCCGAGCTAAAAACTACGAACTTACGAACGTTCAGAAAGTACTGTTCCCGTTAGTCACATTTACAACAATAACTCGTACCTTATAAGCATCTTGGGAAAACGGGATAGTTATCATTTTTGAAATCTTGAATTGATAATGTTCGTCATTGCTCAATAAAAACACTTTATTTTCATAAAGCATATTTTTTCAAGTAAATATATTACCGTACTTGCATAGTGTCGTCCCCTTATCTCTTACGCGTGTGAAATTATTCGAAACACGAGAGGTTATCATTGTTAATTGCTTTAACTCATTTATGCCTAGCGTATAGAAAAAAGGCCTTGGCAAACAGCGTAGACCCAGATGAGACGCATGCGACGTCTCATCAGTGTCTGCGCTGTTTGCTAAAAGGAATTTCTGTAAGAAATATTCTAAATATAGAAATAAATATACTAGACATCCCTAATTTTGGAAATAAGTTGATCCAATTTAGAAGGATGGGAGCGTCCACTAGGCATAAATGGGTTAACATCATAAACGTTAAATTCGAAATTGTATATTTTTCTTGACAGTGTAGCTAGTTTGAAATGAACGCTCTCGGGCCTAAACAAATTGATGCAAACAAATGTAATTGTATCATTTTAGTAATAGGTAGTAATAATTAGTAGCTAATCATGGATTTTATACATGGATAAAGCAATTAAAATGATTGGCCATAATAAGTTAACGCCAGTAGGTTCTGTAAAAAAAAAGTCAAAAGTCAAAAGTAGTGCGAGACGCTAGCTGTGAAAACTATGGCAATTATCTTCGACAAAAAAGACACGATTGACAAGTAAAATTGACCAATTGAATGCTGTTTGTAATCACTGGAACCGTTGTTTGAATTATGTGTACAGAAGCAGTAGAATAAATAAGAAGATTTTTACATGGGCTCTGAATAAAGGTAGCAGAAAATAGAGGATATTTGTTGGATTCGGTGGATTATCGATTTGTATTCACGAGTGATCATAGAAAATAATATTTTCACGAGTGGCTGCGCCACTCGTGAAAATATTTTTTTTTCTATGATCAGGAGTGAATTAAAATCGATATTCCACCGAATCCAACAAATTTTCTTTTTATTTTATGCTTTTTTCAGAGTTTATATACATTGTTAAATAGTTTAGCCCCGGAGTTTAACTAAAGAATTTCGCTGTGATAATGACGTCATTTCGTCAAAAAAATGAAGTCATTTCACAGTAAACAGTGATAATTATCGATAATTTTCACTGTTAATTTTCACTGTTTGAAACAGTGAAATGATCAGTTTTAAATCTCTTATATTTCTCTATAAACCACCGGAAAGCATAAAATAAATATAAATATTGGCATTTGAGTGAAAGAAAAGTTAAGTGATTTTGGTCTGCATTCATAAATCCAATTGCCTTTTAATTGTAAACAGTTATTATCTGATGTCAGAACTGTACTTTTGAACAGACATGCTGTTCAATGGCATAATGATCTGCAGAGAGTTAATGGTGTAAATGGTAATGGACGTAATAAAGTACGAACATACAGGCTCTTTAAGGATCATTATCAGGTTGAAAATTATTGTAGACTTAATCTTCCATTTCCGCATAGATCGGCTTTAGCCAAGTTTAGGTGCGGTATTGCCCTATTAAGACTGGAAACTGAGCGCTATGAAAATCTACCGGAAAATGAAAGAGTATGTCCATTATCTTTTAGTGCTGTGGAGTCAGAATTCCATCTGCTCTTAGAAAGCCCTACATATTTGTATGATAGAAACTTATTAATAGAAAAGGCTAATATTTTGCATTGTAGCTTTCATTAACTAAACGATACTGATAAACTCAAGTTCTTGTTTACACACCCAGATATGATTAGAACTATAGCAAAAACCTGTTGTAACATATTACAAGTCAGAAGCAATACCTTGTACAATAGATGATTTTAACCACTTTTAAGATCTTCAGCTATATTTGAACTCAACTTTTTTCATATATTTTTAAGATCTTATGCTGAATGTTCATCGGAGAATGTATGCTATTCACACCACTATTTCACTTTTAAAATTTGTAACCACCAATGCATGCCGTGTCGTATTAATTAATATTTAAGAATTTCTAAAGTTTGTATAGTATTTGAGAAGCAGAATTCTCAAAATTTCTTAAGCAAATTTTATTCTGTGAATAAGACGTGTACAGCATAGCGCAGGTTATCAACTTTTTTTTAACTATTATATATATACATGTAATTTATTCTTCCTATTATTGCATAAGAATAGACACGTATTAGTTTTAAAACATTTTAAAAGTACATAGGTGAGACTTATCAAGTTACTGATGTTATATCAATCTAAAAATGTGTTTTAAATCTTAAAATACATTTTTACAATATATTGTATAATACTGGGACTATAACAATGCAGTAAACTTGCTTGCTAGAACATTTGAATGAAATTGAAGAAAAGTAACTCTTTAGGGCTTTAAAAATGGTTTGCAATATGGTTTGAGTTATTCCCTTTAATCCTATTTACGGCTAGCAATTTTATTGTATACATTATGAAAACTGATTTTAAGTTTATATTACAATGGAGATTTATATAGTTTTACCATGTATAATCATGATAGTCATGTAAAGTTCTTTGATAAGCGTCGAATAAGTCTCTTATAATTCATTTTATGAATGGCCAATGTTTTATCTATAGCTTTGTGTTTTATAAATGCATTGTGAAAGTTGTAAATATTGGATGAGACTATAATAAACTATAAACAGTAAAACTCCCCCCAAGGTCCTATCCCGTATGCCAAATATCAGCTCTTATCCAAGCAAAACCACGTATGTCATCTGCACTAAAACTAACATGCGACTTTATATGCAAAAACACGATCGATTATTCGAATTTCGAATTCGAATATTCGGCCGATTTGCGAATATTCACTCCCACCCCTAATTTTTAATGAAACCCTTGTGTTCAGCAACCTTATATTCTTCACATTCTAACATTAAACTTTTTTGAACCAACACTTTTCATGACTTCGCTTTAATGATACGGGGCATGACTATGTCAATATGTTGCTAACCCTATAAGAAAAATATGAACACTAACTTTGCTGATCTACACTTCACCAACATACTAGACTTTTCATGTTTTGGTAAATCGAAAAAAAAATATTAAAAAAATATTTGAGATTTGCACATTTTCGTTCTAGTTCTGATATTTGTGAGGAAACAGTAATACTGAACATTTACCATGCCATTATATGCATCTTTTGACGATTTAAACATCTGAAAATTATAAAGCATTGCAACGCATTACGATTGAATAATTTGGAGAGTTCTGTTGTTGTCGTTATATTTTGTGATACTGCGAGGATTTATTATATAAATTATAAAATACAATACTCATTGTATGAGCACGGATACAATAACACAACGTTAACAAGGGGAAGTAAGCATAACCTCCTTTAACGGGTGAGGATGGGAAATATCCAAATCACATTCTGACAATACCGGTATTACACGTATAGTCAGATATTAGCAAATTGTGTCGCATTCCCAGACATTTGTCTCCAAATCTACCAACAAACACTTACATATAGGATGAAAAATAGCAATTGCTGGAAAAATACCTTACCATTTCTGAAGCAATTCCAATTATCCAAACACCGGTTTGTAAACAACGTACTTATTGCACAAATATAACACTTTACACACACTGAGCAGTAACATGCAAACGAAGATAAAATATGATTTGATAACTCTACTATATTTATACTTATTAAGCTCAGCTCAACAACATAAGTGCGATTGTAAAGGGTCTTCTTCACAGTTTGTTACTTCAAAGTACCAAACACACTTTAATTAAAACCATCAAGGCACAATTAAATACATATTCAATTATCACATTTTAAAACATTCAGAAAGTGTGAACAAAGTGTTTATTGACCATCACATTATAACAAAAGACATATACTTTAACTGGCAATATTACTGAACAAAAGGGCCTGAAAGGCCCAAAGTCGCTTACCTGAGATTCAAAGGAACTGACATGTTCTGTGCAGCCCAAGATGTCATTAGAACAAAATGTTCTTACCAACTTTCATGACTAGTGAACATCCTGGCAGCCACGTTTTTCAACAGACCAGAACCATTTTCATACACATCCAAGATACCATTTAAACAAACATACTGACAAAGTTTCATGAAGATTCATAAGTCCACATAAGGAAAAATGCCCCGCCCACTGGTGGCCATGTTTTTCAAGCAACTGGAACCATTTTCGAACTTGTCCAAAATATCATTGGGACAAATCTTCTGACAAAGTTTCATTACGATCGTACAATAAATACGGCTTCTAGGGTGTTAACAAGGTTTAACTATAGCTATATAAGGAAAAATGCCACGCCCCCTTGGCGGCCATGTTTTTCCACCAACCGGAACCATTTATAAACTCATCCAAGATTTAATTGGGACAAATCATCTGATTAAGTTTCATGATGTTCGGAGAATAAATGTGGCCTCTTGAGTGTTAACAAGGTTTTACAAAAGCATGATATATAGCCATATTAGGAAAAATGCCACGCCCCCTGGTGGCCATGTTTTTTAAGCAACTGAAACCATTTTCGAACTCATCCAAGATATCATTAGGACAAATCTTCTGACCAAGTTTCATGAAGATCGGAAAATAAATGTGGCCTCTAGAGTGTTAACAAGGTTTTACTATAGCCATATAAGGAAAAATGCCCCGACCCCTGGCGGCCATGTTTTTCAACCAACCGGCATCATTTTTTAACTTGTCCAAGATATTATTGGGATAAATCTTTTGACCAAGTTTTATGAAGATCGGACAATAAATGTGGCCTCTAGAGTGTTAACAAGATTTTACTATAGCCATATACAGCCATATTAGGAAAAATGCCCCGCCCCTTGGCAGCCATATTTTTCAAGCAAACGTAACCATTTTCGAACTCATCCAAGATATCATTGAGACCAATCTTCTGACCAAATTTCATGAAGATTGGACAATAAATGTTGCCTCTAGAGTGTTAACAAGGTTTTACTATAGCCATATAAGGAAAATTTCCCCGCCCCCTGGCGGCCATGTTTTTTTCACCAATCTGGACCCTTTTCGAACTCGTCCGAGATATCAATGAAACCAATTTTTTGACCAAGATTCATGATGATTAGGCAAAGATTGTGACTTCACAAGGTTTCTCTATAGCCATATAAGGAATACTGCCCCGCTCCCTGGATTTCGCCTAAGCTATCGCCCTTAATAGCCACCCTGATGGCACAACTGGGAGGATTCCTCTCTAGATCGTACCCAAAAGTTTGCTCATTGTGTGGGATACACACGGAAAACAAACTGCTTCATTCAGTGTGTTTTTGTTCGAAAAGGGAACTATTACGTGAATCACTTTCGGATGCTGTCATTTACCAAAAGGGGTTTCAGTGTTTTATAAAATTAACACGAAAGACACCATTAGAACAAATCGTAACGTTGTTTGAAATTACGCTATCAACTACAGATGACAATCGCCTGAATCAATTAGCAATCCTATTGCTGAGACTAGTTTGTTAGTTTGTGAGTGTGCTAATTATAAAATCGTCTCTCTGTTGTTGTTTATATGCATGTACATATATTAATATACATATATTATTATCTATTGTATATATTAATGATGTAAATACTTGTTGTAAATGTGTTAAGCTCTCCATGAATGGAGGAAATAAAGAATCTATCTACTAGTATCTATCTAACTTTATCCTTTGGTGTGAGAGACTCTTTTGAGAGTAAATTTTTTAACCTGGTTTAGAAAAGATGCAACGTAATTTGGCGTTCACGGGATTTTGTCTTTGCGTATTCTATTTACATTTTTAATTTCATATTTCATAAATTCTATCCATATATTGAGTTTACTATTCATGAATATATGTTATTGCACGCATTCTGCGGTAAGGTTCTTTACTTGAGCACAGTATTCCGGTACACTTAAAATTGAAGTCATTTCCAAAAGGCCATTGGTCACGTTTTGATGGGGTTTTAAGTTGGATTGATATTGCCATATGATCGGACGATTGAACTATTGATGGTCTAATATCACTTGTATGTACAAGAGGAATACTATTTCTGTATAGAAGTCTGAAATGTATGCGACTCCATTGTGACTTTTTATTCTCTGTGTAAACTGGATTTTCGTAGGATTTTAATACACATGTATCGCTAAATATTCGTATGATTATATGTGATTTTAAGATGTGTTAGTTTTCACATTTATTGCTCCTACACTTTTTGAAAATGATACTCTATTCATTTCGTAATTAATTTCTATAAAATCTACACCGATTAAGTAAATGCCTGTGAATATTCATTAAATATGCTTGAAATTAACGTAACAATACTTTCGTAACTTTGTGTAATTTGGTGCATACATATTAAGAAGTGATGTAGTTTTGTTTTGGGTTTCAGTAATTATTAAAATATATCTCCCAATTAAATGTTGTCGGGACTTTTGTTTATGATGATTAACCCAATATTGCTATTATCAACTCCGTGTGAGTTGTAAAGATTCCGATCCGAAAGTTCTTTTATAAAAGTACTTTATATCTTTCGTAAAGTTTCTTCCATGTAAAACGGCGATGTGCTCGTTGATGTAAAAGATATTGTTTTGCTCATGGGTGTTTTAATTTATATCTTAGTTTTCGTACATTTGATGGAAATAATGTGTAAATATTTAGTCAAATATGTCATTTAACTTTTTTGTAAAGTTACAACATATTTTTACACACTTTTAAATTGATGGAAATAATGTGTATATTTTTAGCTCAGGGGCTCATTGCACTACAAGTACTATGTTATTAAACTGCATTACTAAAAAAGACTGATGTTCACATTTCAAGCATGAGAAAATCTTGTTTATCTGTAACTTGTCTTCCAAATAGTTTCGAGAATATTTGCTAAAGAAAAACATGTACCAATAAACAATGATACATCTAAAATCGACCACAATATGTATTTGCGAATTATATAAGCAACATTATTAATAAAGCTTTTAAAATATCAATTCATGAATGATGCACTATTTCATTAATTGACAAAAATATAACAGAAGATCTCATATGAAAATTTTAATTCCTTCAAATAGTTGTTTTGCTATTAAAGGGGCCTTTTCACGTTTTGGTAAATTGACAAAATTTAAAATGATTGTTTCAGATTCGAACATTTTCGTTGTAGTTATGATATTTGTGAGGAAACAGTAATACTGAACATTAACAATGCTTTAAAATATCCACTATAGGCATCTTTTGACGATTTAAAAACCTGAAATTTTATTAAGCGTTTCAACGCAAAACTATTGAATAATTTGGAGAGTTCTTTTGTTGTCGTTATATTTTGTGATACTGCGAGGATTGCTTATATAAAGTTTAAAATACATCAGGCATTGTATGAGCACGGATAGCCGAGTGGTGTAAGCGATAGATTTTTACTCTATTGGTCAGTGGTTCGAGCCCAGTTGAGGGTTACTTTTTTTCTTTCTTTGATTTTATTCTAGTTTTTTTTACTGGAGCTTTTTTTAGATACAATGTTTACATTTATCAATGTAAAGCATTTTATGAAAAACTTCAAGACATGCCAAAATCCACGAAAAGGCCCCTTTAATACATAAGTAATTTTTACATTGTTAACATCCGTTACATGAGGGATACTTCTAAACTTAAACATGTAAGTTGAGGCCTTGAAAAGTTTAGTTAAATGTTTCAAACTTTAACAGTTGTGAGGTATTTAAATGTTTTATGAAACTGTCAACAATGTGCTCTTATTCGGAAAATGTGTTCGGGTATATAGTTTGCGTACGAAACGGTATTTTTTAAGCATATTTATCAAAAAGTGTCTGATTATAACCATTAATATACGATAGACCATCTATCGTATATTTTGACATTTGTGTTATGGATGATTGTCATAATCATCCATAACACAAATGCCCATATGAATATAGCAACCTGTTCATTTTGCACTGATAAACTGACATATCAAAGCATTTTTATTTGTTCGACATTCAATAGTGCACTTGTACGTGCATACGTTCGTAAAGATGATTGTTTAATCAATATTTTAATTGCTTAGATGGGTTTCGTTAATCAAAGTATAATTTAATGGATGTAGATGTTTTCAAATATAGGAAATTTGGATGCGAGCGGTTTTGAAAAGTATATCTCTTTTTAACCTAAGAATGTACAGTCTCTGAAATAAAATATACTTAACTCCTTTTTAACTGCTTAATTGATTTTGCTAAAACTTTCAAAACTGAATACGAGTAATAACCTAAATGTGCAGATATCCGTACGAAAAGACGGGGGAATTATTGTCGTTGGCTTTTTTCCTTCACAAAATACATGAGCAGTGCTCTCTGAAAAGGGGGTTTAATGAATTTATGTTGAATTTCCTCCCAGATAAGCCTATCAAAACGAGATACTGACGGAATATATATAAATACAAATGACAGTATGCAACAACTTGTTGTCAGTCCGCACAGGCTTATTAGGGACGATACTTTCCGCTTGTTTAGTCATCCCTGATTAGCCTGTGTGAACTGAACAGGCTAATCTGGGACGACATTTTACGCACATGCATTAAACCCCCTTTTCACAGAGCGCGGCTCATATATTCCCAAAAATTTGGTGTACTGAATATAAATAAATAATGCCACTCTTTAAACATTATCAGGATAGAAACTCTTATTAACCCACGATTTAATTTTATTTAAGACAAGCGACCAATTTCCGTTAGAATACATAACAATACACACTACATGACATAAAACATTAACTTCATTAAAGCGGTTTCACCGCCTCGGAACGGTCAATGATAAAGCGGTGTCACCGCCTCGGAACGGTCAATGATAAAGCGGTGTCACCGCCTTGGAACGGTCAATGATGAAGCGGTGTCACCGCATCGGAACGGTCAATGATAAACGGTGTCACCGCCTCGGAACGGTCAATGAAAAAGCGGTGTCACTGCCTCGGAACGGTCAATGATAAAGCGGTGTCACCGCCTCGGAACGGTCAATGATAAAGCGGTGTCACCGCCTCGGAACGGTCAATGATAAGCGGTGTCAACGCCTTGGGACGGTCAATTATAAACGGTGTCACCGCCTCGAAACGGTAAATGATAAAGCGGTGTCACCACCTCGGAACGGTCAATGATAAGCGGTGTCACCGCCTCGGGACGGTCAATGATAAACGGTGTCACCGCCTCGGAACGGTCAATGATCAAGCGGTGTCACCACCTCGGAACGGTCAATGAAAAGCATTGAGGTCTTAAACCGGTTGATTGACGAGTCGAACTTCATATAAAGCCAACAAATAATAGCTTAAATACACGTGTAAAAACAAATTAACCTCAAAGCCATGTTATTCGAACAAAAAAGCGATATACGAAGAACATTATTTCGATTTTATTCTGCTTAAATTACTCACTGTTTAATACCCACCAGAGTAACAGAATAGCAACTTTCTGAGGCACGATGAATGAAGTCAATTCAAAGATCAGCATAATTTAAACGGTTTAAAGTAAATCAGTAAAGTTTCAACAGAAGTTCAGATGAAGTGGCTTAAGTTTATGTTAGTAGACAGTTTGCATGGATGCATTTTGATTACTGGTATACATAACGTTCCAACCGTGACGCATTTATCGGCGACACGAAAGGGTAAACACCTTGATCTGCTCAAGTCAAATTAGTCATATTAGATGCGTAATAAGGCTGGGGATTTTAGATTCAACATTTTGAAACGTCTGTTATAAAAAAGCAAATGTCAGATTATTTTTTAAAATTTTAATTTCAGTGGAACATTTCGACCCGTTTGTTTATTATGATCTCCCATCAATTTCTTTTTGATCTTGTACTTAGATTTTTTTTATCTAAGTTAGTATCATTTCGTCATTTGTAAATCATGGACCAAGATCCGATCTTGATTTTGTTTGACGAATCTCACTTTAAAAGCGATATGCTGAAACAGCCCATTTCTGGCTAAATCAGGTTCTTGTGTTGTTTATTCAACATGTTTATAATATTAAAACTGAACTAAAGGTCTAACACAATCTTTAGCTTGTATCGCACGAAAACTGATAGAGTGAATTAATATGTTTTGCAAATAAATCAAATTTATTTTTTCAACAACAGAGAAGGAGAAACTTCCTTTTAACCTTCGAGTTAAAGTTCGACCAGAGGCATAGCTTGTTTGAAAAAACTTAGCCAAACAAATATAAGCTGAATATTGAGGCAGGAAACTCAGAAAATTTAAAATGGCCAGTGTAAGCCCTGAATTAAACTTTCGTATTGTTTTATATGCGGCTATTCTGATAACAATAGCATTATGAGTATTACTTGGAAAGAACATTACTTAAACAGGTGATACATTTTATTATCGCAAATATCGAAAAACATTATTTAAAATATAAATCATAATGTCGTTCCAAACATTCATGTTGGCGAAAATGCATGTGGGGGATTAAAAAGACGAAGCGACTTAGTAGTGGACCTATGAAGGGTACCAATTGTCCACACCAAGAAGACAGTGTGACATTGTGTGTACAAGCGGTTCTGAAAAGCTTTAGTTTGAACACAATCTTCGGACATTGAAACAGGAAACAGATATTTTTAAACACTTTTCCAGATTAAAAAACAAACACTATGCAAAACCTAAAAGTGTCTACAAGTGAGGTCACACCTGAAGTACCTTAACATCAGAAAGTATTATTGGAAATTAAGAATCAATGTTTATCTGTGAATACAAGTGCGTTTTAAGAATTATATTGACAATGTATCAGCTCACCAGAGAGAGTCCATGTACCCTATGACGCCAAATAGAGAGAATCGGGACACGTTGCTTAACTAAACGTGAAATGTGGCTATAGTTAGAATCGGAACTCTCCATGTAATCTTGATAAACACTATACACTTAAGAATCGGATAATTGAGCTCTTCGTACTTTCAGGTATAACGCCTGCCCGATTTAAAAGTATGTGTGAATTTGAAGACATTTTAGTCCTTACAGATAATTTAAGACTTGAATCAGAAGTGACCTTTTCTGCCATAACAAGGGTTCTTGCACAAGAGAACATGCAATATGCATCGATAGACGAAATTCAGTTTTTCAGTAAAATAAAGAACACGATATTTCAAAATTGATAGATCACGATATTACTGTCGGAATATACAAATGTAGTTTTCTTACAGCTCATGTGACATTAGGAATTCACTTACATTAATAAACAGCACATTACTTAATCAAGAATGGTTGGTGCAGGAATAGAGTTATGTGTAGGGCAAAGGTTGAGTAAAAAACTAAAAAGACGACATTTCGCTAAATATAAACATTCTTTTATGAACTTGAAACTTCTATCCGCTTTTACAACCGTCTTAACTTTTACACACGCCACCTCAGTAAAACAGATGAATTTGTTGATGATGTATTGTATTTGTACAATGACTTTAAATCGCATATAAACTCTGCATGTTAAGTGTTAAACTACTAGGCGCTCAACTAAGAATACATTGTAAAATTAGCTAATAAAAAGATTCTTTAACAAGAACATTCCAACAACATAACGGCATTCATTTAGCTCAAATAAACGCATACAACGGGCCAAAGAAGCCTACTGCTTCATAACTGTTATTTTAATGCAACACATTTTGAACTCTCTATAGTAGTATATGTTAGCTAAAATATGATGTAAATGACTCAAGATTATAGTTGCGACACTCTGGAGTCATGTACAAGGGTAAGACCAGTTCTCGAGGTCTTTAATATTGATAAATAAGTGTTTCACTTTGTAGTGTATCACATTTGCATTAAAAGCAGCTGAATATAGTATCTGTTATGGAAAATATATTAGATATCAAGAAATGCCGACAAGTGTGTCGATCTTAAACTCGTACTGTAATCTATACTTTTTAATGGTAAAAATTCTAAGTTTGCGATATTGCAAAACACACGGCGGAGGAGGACGGTCAATTAACGTGTACTTGCTAATAGCAAAATCCTTCTCCTCGCGCGGGATGGGTGTTTATCAACTAAATCCGGGTTCACCGAACCGCTAACGTTCGCGTCGTATCGCTTACACCAACATTATGTGTCTTTGTTCATTCCGTTTTAATTGTTAAAGTTTTACATTTACTTTATATATTCGTGTTTTCCTCTTTCAGGGTCAAAAAGGGTCAAATTTGTATAGCGAACCCACATTATTCAATTTTTGATAAATGTTGTTGTTTGCAGGATAGCGTCTGTAGCGTGATTATGATCGTTTAATTTCGATTATAAATAAGGGTTAAATTATGCGTGTTTAAATTAAGGACAAAACGCACAGTTTATTTTGTATTGACAGTTAGTTTTACCATCACCACAATACATCAAGGAAAAGCCGAATACTACATCAATGTATTATGGACGATGTACACCAAAAAAACTAAACAAATACTTGTTAAACTAGTAAAAGGCTAGCTCATCGACAGTGTTTACTTCGTCAGGAAGATAATTTTGTTGAATAGCCTGCGGCTTAGGCGGTACCGAAATCACATTAGCAACACACTAGTCGACAAGGTCAATGACACGGAAGAACTTCCACATCTGAAAACAAGTTATACTAAAATGCATTTTCAACGAAATGAAAATAAATTTACCGTACCGGGCAACTTTGAAATGATCATATAAATACTACATATAATTATCTGTGTTAAGATCACCTTAGCATAACGTTGTATGCTTTGTGATCTTCGTTTACACTCGTGCGTCATCTGTCGTAAACATTTGGAACATAGAGGCTACATTTGTTATCAGATATTCATGAAACTTGGTCATAACATTTGTCCAAATAATATCTTGCCTAAGTTTCATACTGGGTCATCTGAGGCCAAATCCTATGCCACTACGTCAAATGAAAGAACAAGTTTATTGACACTAGAAGTCACATTTATAGTCCATTATTCATAGAACTTGGTCTGAAGAATTGTTTCTAATGATATCTGAGCTGAGTTCGAAAATTGTTCCGGTTCGTTAATAAACATGGTCGCCAGGTAGCCGTGCAGTTATCCTTACAGTAGTAAACCGTGTAAACACTAGAGCAGTCGCATTTTTGTCCAATCTTTATGAAACCTGTACAGAACATGTATATGATCTTATGATATCTGGGTCGAGTTCGAAAATTGTTTTTGGTCTGTGTAAAAAAATGTCCACCAGGGGGCGGAGCAGTTTTCCTACTATGGCTATAGTAAACGCTTGTTAACACTCTAGAAGGCACATTTTTAGTGTAATCTTCATGAAAACACAAACGGTCAAAACATGTGTTTTAATGATATCTCATGTGAGTTTGAAAATGGCTGCGGCCTGTTGAAAAATATAGCCGCGATGGGGTGTGGCAGTTTTCAATTGCATGTTTATACTAAAAGAAGTCATCTTTTTGTCCAATTTTCATTAAACTTGATAAGAACATTCGTTCTTATGATATATTGACTGAATTCGAAAGTGGTTCCGCCCAATGAAACATATGACCACCAGGGGGGCAGGGCAGTTTTCCATATATCGCATTAGTAAAATCTTGTTAATACTATAGAAGTGACATTTATTTTCCAATTGTCATGCAACTTGGTCAGAACATGATATTTTGGCTGAGTTCGCAAATGAGTCCGGTTCGTTGAAAAACATGTCCACCAGGGGCGGAGCAGTTTACCGTATATGGCTATTAGTAAAAGCTTGTTAACACTTTAGACGTCACATGTTAGTTCAATCTTCATGAAACTTGGCCATAACCTATTTAATCTGGGTCAAGTTTGAACATGCTTTTGCTCTGTTGAAAAAAAAAAACATGGCCGCCAGGGGGGCGAGACCGTTTTACTTATATGGCTATGGTGAAATCTTGTTTACACTCTTGGTGTCACGTGTTAAGTCAAATATTCATTAAACTTGGTCAGAACATTTGTCCAAATGAAATCTTAGCGAAATTTGAAACTTGGATGTGAGATAAAAAAAATAGGTCACTAGGTCAAATAATAAACGCTTAGTAACATCTAGAAGTTAAATTTCAAGTCATTTCTTTATGAAACGTGGTCAGAACATTTGTTTTTCTGATATCTCATCCAATGTAAAAATAAAAATCTGCTTGGAAACTTTATATGTATGTTTCATAAAGAACTTAAATTATTCTGAACTCCATATTTTCAGAAAAGTTGAGTTCCTTAGGGTCTCAGGTGAGCGCTTTACGGCACATGGCCCTCTTTCCTTTTATAAAGCCTTACTGGCTAAACATTCTCCATCCAGGCAGTGACCATGTACTCTTTGCCTCTGAATCTACTTCAATAATCTTTCCAAGACTCGACAACTGGGTAAGAAACTGCTTGATGTATGGGTCAGCTTGGAATGTTATCTTGTCTGGAATTTTCACTTTCACTGAAGTTTCTTGCAGAAACTTTTCTGAGTGTTTAATCTTTTCCAGGCATTTCGTATTAGCTATGAATAAGAGGTACGTGCTCTTATTGGTGATATACTGGAGTGTGTCCGTTAGAGATTTTAACTCTTCAAAAATCCTGGTGCAGTTGACCACATCATTGCGCATTGCAGTTGTCAGTCTTTCTTTTACAGCTGTCAACTCATTAAGTGTTCCCTTCTCCAGCTTATCTAACGCTTCATTAATTTGCTTTCGCTGCTCTCTTATTGTTGACAACTGTTCCTTAAATGAATCCTCTACAGACTGAATGCTTATTTCTCTGTGTGCATGTAGTTTTCTTAATTTGTCCAGTTTCAGTTTCATTTTTACTTGTACGTGCGAAATGTTCAATGGTGACTGGATTATGGCAGCATGAGTGACTGGTGGTAGTTTCGAACACTGACTGGAAAAATATCATGTTTCTTTAATTAAATAATGGATATGAATGAATAAGCATATATCCTGGAACAATCTAGTTTATGTTAAAAACTTTTTGTAAACGCCTTGGGAAAATATGTTTCACGTGCTATTTGGATCCTAATTTCTTGAAATTCGCTTTTATTTTGTTAACCTTGGTTGTCAAGTTTCATTAATTTGTATTTTATTATCATATTTAGGCAATAAAGGTATAATATCAAATGAACTTTCCAAATTGTGTTTACCCTTCACTAATTTGGACTTTATCACACGAAAAAGAATGTGTGTTCATAATAACTCACTGTATATATTGTTTTGTTTTGAACATGTTGAACGTTGACCGACTAACATTTTGTTTTAAAACTATGCCCTACAATATATAACCGGTATGATAATACTGTTTGACAACAAGCCATGTTTTGTTTTATCCCTGGATGTTGATTGATAAACAGGGCTTGACCACAAGGAACTGTTTCGCCACTAGGTGGTCCAACAGCCTATTTTTTATACAGGACATGACAATTTAATTTCATGCCTTCGAGATTTAACATCGAGGAAGTTCTTATTTTGTATGAAGGACACAAATGGCACGCGTCACATTGCTTGATTCATTGAACGGAAATAAAAAGCACATTGCGAATTATATTGCCTTCTAACTTCAGTCATATTTTTCAGCCTTTTTAAGTTGTTGCTGTCCGATTCAAACAGCATGGAATTCGGATTTTTGCAACTATATGCGTGTCACAGGGCGGAAAACTGTAAGAAGATAATTGTAGCCCACCTCGAATGGCAATATATGTGCATCAGCTTGAACTTTAAGAAAATGTCAATCGTCATTCAAGAATATGACATATAACGATTCCATCCCAAGTAGTTTCTAATGAACATATTGCGCAATCTTCTGTTTTTTCGAAGTACACAGATGAAAAACACCACATTGTAAAAAGGAGAAAACTTCCCGAAACAAGAACTCACAAATAAATAATTCCAATCGTTACTCAAATAAGAAGCGGGTGGCAAACCCATTACCGAGGACAAAATTGTAGACAATATTAAAATGCATACTGATAAACAGAACAAAAACACAAACAATGGAACGTCAACGCAGGAAACACATAATAAAAAGACCAGTATACCAACTGATTGTGCATCAAGTAAAAGGCTTTGTGGAGACAATTAACGGGTAGGAACATAGTTGAAGCGATTACCATAACTTCACACCAGACACTAGCAAAAAAAAAGAAAAAAAAGGTAAATATTTGGTAAATATGATAATTTTTCTGGATTTGTTCATATTGTGGTGTTTGTCCATTAAAAGAGTTGTCAGAGGAGGAATGAAGTTTCTATGTCGATTGTGGGACTAAAAGTTAATGCATAAAAAATGTATGACCATCATACTATTTTGAAATTGATATTTATTGTGTGCGCATTCATGTTTCACAACTCTACCGTAAAGAAGGATGCTTAGAAAATGATTTAAAAACAATTAACATACAAATATTGCATCTGACCTTAAAAAAAGATTACCGCAGCTACATACTGGCGATATATCAACAACACATGACAAGTATTTTATTTATTTATTTTACAATTTTGTTTTATGAATAAAGCTGATGTATAAAAAACAAATACATTAATTTATTAATCTGTGATTGTAAAGAAAAATGGTTCTACCGTGATATATGTATGTATGATTATATTTATGAAAGCAATATAAAAAAATAATTCATAAAAATCGTTATTAGCTTAAATGATATGAAAGTCATACATATTATTAATTATCACATGCTACAAATAATGACTCCACCTACCGATGACTTTGGGTGATGCATGTAATACAGCACAACTTATTGTGCAACTCACAGAAAAATCTGATTTTCTCATCAGCATGTATCTCACATTTCTCTAGTAGCTCTGTTACGGCCTTTGGAAGGGCCAGAATTCCATGTCCCCTTTCCCATATGCGGTATGAGTTGTAAAAAGTTCGCTGTGTGGTTTAATACATTTTCCACAGTAACATTTCACACACTTTTCACAGTAGAATTCTGCCTCAACACAAGTGCCTCCTTCTTCGCATGTTGAACACCAAAATGCGATCTCTGAGTCAGATCCCTTTTCTGTTATAGATGAAGAAAATGCTGCCATTTTGATGAGATAGTGTTTGCAGTTTTATTTAGGTGTTTGTAGTTTTATTTAAAGCGACTTGCTCAGAGACTCAAGATTTTAAAGAGTATCATAAATGCCTCGAAATGTTAAATTTAAACATCGGAACCCTTAAGAGCCTTATTATAATAACAAGAATATAATTTTATATAAAGAAATTGAAAGAAAAAAGTTTGTCCCTATCGGGGTCGAACAAGTTTGTTTTGGATTTAAAGGATATATCCATAACCACCTTGTCATCCCGACTGTGATTACTTAAAGGATATATCCATAACCACCTTGTCATGCCGACTGTGATTTAAAGGATTTATCCATAACCACCTTGTCATCCCGACTGTGATTACTTATGATTTAAAGGATATATCCATAACCACCTTGTCATCCCGACTGTGATTACTTATTGGATTTAAAGGATATATCCATAACCACCTTGTCATCCCGACTGTGATTACTTATTGGATTTAAAGGATATATCCATAACCACCTTGTCATCCCGACTGTGATTACTTATTGGATTTAAAGGATATATCCATAACCACCTTGTCATCCCGACTGTGATTACTTAGCTTGCGTTATCAGTGATCCGCGTGCTGTTACAAGATTTAACGATAACAACAGAACCATTCTGAATCATCCAATCGCTTCATGTTTTAACTTCATCCATTCAAAATGATCATTATCCAAGCACGAAATAGTATTTTCAGTATGAGTCAACGCCATAAGTATCTTAACGCTCCCGGATGTACATGTACAGTGTTGTTTTATTCTTGAATCTGTGACAAAACGTTTGAAAACTGTCGTTTTGACAATCTGTGAACATGTCCCTTTAAAACTTCCTGGTTTCTTATTACAGGTACATCAATAAAAGACCAGGTTTATCTCGATTAACAAAGAAACGTAAGACAATATGATCCTTGTACGGTGTATATATGAGAGCAGTATGAATCAATTTACGTGTTGATGTGCACACAACGTCAATATTTGACAAAACGTTCTGCTCACATCGAAAAACAGTATTTGTATTAATAACACACAATTCTTTGAGTTTCAATTTCTCGCCATTTTTCCTTTAACACACCATTTTGGGTAAATGATTTATTTTAATTCCCCCACTTTACGAGGAGATGGGATATATAGATTCGCCTTTGTCTATCCATCTGTTACAGTGTCGTGGGTAACGCAAAAGTATTGGTGCTGGAAGGGGTTTTTTACGAATATACTAGCCATCATGTGAATATGTGCGCCTCAATATTTATGATCGTCTATCGTCCGTCAACATTTGCCTTATTAACACGCAAGAGGCCACATTTACAGTCTGATTTGCATGAAACTTGGTCAAGGGATTTGTCCGCTTTTGAAACTAAGTCACGAGGGGTCAAAACTAGGCAACGATGTCAAATAAAAGAAAAAGATTGTTAACAAACTAAAATTGTTTTTCCAATTTTCATCAAACTAGGTCAGAACATTTTTTTCTAATAGTTCACCTACGTTCGAAACATTACCGCCAGGGGGGCATTTGTCCTTATAGTAAAACGTTGTTAAGACTCTAGAAGTCACATTAATTAAGTTTTAACCTATTTGTTTTCGCTCAATTGCATCGAAAGCCAAAGGCTTATTAAAACGCTCTCGAGTCAACTTGTTGGGTATAACTAGTACTTGCTGTCCTTGGTGAGATCTAAAGAACGCTCACACTGTGAGGATCGAACCCTTGACCTCCCGGTCGCAAGCCGGACACCGTTACACTGGGTCGTTAATAGAATTGTTAAGGCTTTAAAATTCGTGTTTGTTTCGTGTTATGTGCACGCATTTACATAATTCAAAATACATGTGTTCAAATTATTGGTGTTGTTGATGTTACTTTTGCTGCTCTTATAGTAAATGATGAAAAGAGGTCATACAAATGACGATGATGATGGTCATGACGATGGCGTTGTTGATATTCATAATTATGATAAACATGATGATGAACGAGATTATGATATCATGATAATGGTGGAGACGACTGAAGCTTTTACGCCATTATATGGCGTATGCATGCACAATAAAATGGTGATTCTATGTTATTTTTGTAAACAAGAATAAAACCACTAGAACCAAATAAAGTATGAACTATGTGGATACAATTTGAATGTGAAGTAACCGTCGTCCCTGGTCACGTGACGTTGAAGCTGATGCTACAACCGGAGAGTTTATATCTGCCTTAAAGCAGGCAGGATGGAGAGTTTATATCTGCCTTAAAGCAGGCAGGATGGAGAGTTTATATCTGCCTTAAAGCAGGCAGGATGGAGAGTTTATATCTGCCTTAAAGCAGGCAGGATGGAGAGTTTATATCTGCCTTAAAGCAGGCAGGATCTATCGCTCAAGTTAATTTACTCCCCTGCTCTTAAGATATTTACGTACAATATTGACACAGAGTCATTGTTGTTGTTTTTTTTTTCATCGGTTAATGTTTTCGTCTTTTTAATTTAGAATCCTTGTTTATCTTCCCGGCCGAATATGTTTATAAGTCAAGTGTCGTTGAAATGTAAATGCAGCTCGAACAAAGCAACCAAACCGTGACCTAAATGTATCAATAAATTGTACGCGCGCACGTGTTGTTCATGTGTAAACATGTTTACGCTAATACAGAGTTTTAAGTGGTGTTTCGAAATTCTCTTAAGGGGAAATGCTGTTAGATTGTGAGTTCGCTTAGGCAATGGAAAATAACTGATAATAATTTTAAAAATAGACTTTTATGTAAATTACTGTCGGTTGCCGTTTTGACGATGTTATACTCTGTTCAATAGACACGATTTAATGCAACTTTAAATAATCGTGCAATGGCATAGAGAGTTGCAATTTATGTATTGTTAAATCTAAATTTAAATTGCTAAAAAATATATATGTATATGCCTGTATGTCATTGACCAATGTTGACTACATTATGAGTTATATGTATGTATACTCATGGGCTTCAAGCCAAATGTATTTTGAAATAAAACCATGTTAGGGTGGAATTGTATAATCTGGTTTTACTTGATGTTTCCTTCTGTAAATAAACTATTATATATTTATTAAAATGTTATAACCTTTATTTAAGGCAATGTGCACATGCGCAAACAACGCCTGGTATGTAATTACAGTAATTATTTTCACACTACACACGCATAACGATGTGCTCACGTGCATTTTAGGCTAAACAATACAATAAATAAAGCTTACGTCAAACCAACTAATATGATGTTATTTTGAAGCTCGCATGAATAGGTTTTAAACGGTTGAACTGAAAAATGGGCCCATTATTACATTGTATAAAACAAGTGCAACATGAACAGTAATGAAAGCTTAGACATTGTGAACACAATTCAATGAATACGTGAAATTTTAATGCACGTCTAGACTGCAAACAATCTATAAAAAATGGTACATGTTTGCTTACGGTGGTAGCCTTACGAAATAAACGAATCAGCACAAAAATCATTAGGGGAATACCTGATGAAAACCTATTCATTGGGGGAATATCTGGTGAAATTTAGTTCATTTGGGGAGTGCCTGTTAAAAACTAAATGTTGTTCTTTCATATAACACGTACGGCCATTTCGCAACACTCCATTTGCACACGTACGCCCATTTATCAACACTCCATGTGAAACGGGGTATATATAAGCCGGACATTTTCTTGGCCTGTTTCATATCCAAGTCTTGACACGCTGACTTCATCGTGAAAATCATGAATAGATACTTGGTAAGTCATGCCTTTTGTATAATGTTCAGTTTATTGTATTACTGAATTGATGCGTATATTATATACCAGATATGATATTGGTTGAATGAGTGGAGCCTCATAATTACTTATACAATAATAAGAATGGTAGATTATGATTTTATTTTATTTTTAATTCTTAATCATTGTATTTATATAGCATTGTACGACTATTTCTTGCAATTCATTGTTAATGAATGCATTTAATTGGTCAAAGCTAACAAATCTTTGGCTATCACGTTGCATGATATGCCAGTTGACGTCGAAAAAATGAAGACATTACGCGTTAATATCAAAATCTTTCAGCTGCCTTATATTCAAATGTATTAAAGAATAATAGCTTATAAATTATTATTGTTTTAAGTGTATTGCTTAATTACGCTTGACATTAAAGTAAATGATCACTCTTTTTTAAATATAAATTAATAATCTGTTGTTGTTTTTTCAGTGTGTGTGTTTGTTTGCCGCGCTGAGCATTTTGGCTCTTGTAAAAGGTCAAGCGTGTGAGTACATATTTATTAAGTTGCTGTGATTTATTTTTGGAATTTATTATTGATCATGTTTAAAAGGGATTTGTCTCTTACCTTGCATAGGAATTTGGAAGATATCTGTCATTGAACATTCTCATTTATGTGGTAAATAACTCATTTATCTTATCATCAAAGTTTATGCCCAACAAAAGATTGCGTGACCTAACTAAACATTTTGTAGGTTTAGCCGTCTAAGCTTACTTTTGACCTAGATTTTTGCGACAATTATGCAGCGGGAATATTTAATGTCAATTTAAATTAGGCAAATTTTATAAACTAAGGGAATGCATACGTACAGCAATTGTTTAGCGTATACAAGTAATGGTTGCAGACTTTTGAGGATTAGACGTTATTAAGCGGTTAAAACAAAGTAATAATAATATCTTTAACTTTAACAATAAAACCGAACGTAGTTTTGCACAATTTTCCTCATCGTATGGTGTGTTGAGAATGTTAAGTGCGTTGTTATAATTAAGTAAAAAAAATATGTTTGGTCTATGTACGCGGCACGAACACTTATGACGGTCTTGACAGATGGTCTAGATGAAATAAGTAAATTATTATATTTGGCCTATGTACGCGGTACAACACTTATGACTGTGTTAACAGTTGGTTAAAAGTCGATCATAAGATTACCTTCACGATGATCTCATGATTTCCTGTCAGTTGGCCTAGAATACAGCTGCTGTTGTTTTTTGACAAGTACAAACTATAAAGTTTTAAATATAAGTATTATCTTAATAATAAATCGAAATATTAATAGCAAAATTAATAGGGCTTCAGTTTAATATTTAATTATATCGAAACGTTTCGTTTCATTTTGCGTTTTTGTTCAATCATTGTCCCAACTGTCTCAGATCACGTGACTAACTTACAGTAAATTAGTAAATATTATAAAAACAGCGCGCGTTACAGTACATGCTTATTTATAGATCGGTGATAAAAAAAAAGTTTAAATTGATTGGGCATTTAAATTACATGACCTTATTTTTAATGTATTAAAATTTCGGTTGCAGTTTACTAGTATTAAGAATTTAATTAAATAACACCTTTGTTTCAACTTCTCCAGTTGATACCATTTATTTAATAAATAATAAAACGTTTAAACATTATTAATAGCGATATGAAGTAAAGTTTCATATTCATCGAAATTGTCTTCGATTTCATCACTTGCGCAATGTGAATACGCTAACGGTATTTGAATACTAGTGATACTTTATCATTGACTTAAAAAGCCTCGCTGTTGGAAAACGTGGTTAAACATGTGCTTAAAGTGTCGTCCAAGATGTACCTGTGTAGTCCGCACAGGCTAGTCAGGAACGACACTTTCCGCTTTTATGGAATTTTTCGTTTAACGGAAGTCTCTTCAAAACAGAAGTACAGATTAGGCGTAAAGTGTCGCCCCTGATACATATACGCCTGTACGCACTGCACAGGCCAATATGGTACGACACTTTACGCATGTGCGTTAAGCCCCGTTTTCCCAAGCCCGGCTCATATTATGCTGTCCGAGAAGTCACGCGAGTGTCGTGGTCCTCTTGTAATTATTTAAATAATACCATATACAAGGTGCAGGATTACGTGACTGTGTGGGGTTCACAAGTGAACGTTAATGGATGTTAGCACACCGGTATGTGGTGTTTGTCTTCAAATAACTTTTTAAAACATTTGTTAAGATTTTGAACTAGTGCATACATGAAAGTTTTTATTCTGTTTTTGATGCTGCTTGTGGCTTCATACATTAGAATTTCTTTATTTAATAATCCTGTGCTCTTGGCTTAAAATCCGTCGAGTAACGCAATCATTTCCACGATTATGCTGCACGCAACGTGAAATTTTGGCACCGATTTCAGACGTATTCAATGATTTATTCTTAAATATGAATATATCGGCACAAACTGCAAGTAAAACTGTCTTTAATGCGCTAAATGTATGCAAATTTATTTCAAGAACTTGAGATATTTGAAAAAAATTCAGTTCTTAACGGTGTGTTTACATTCTGTCAAGCCCGTGTGTGAACCCCTGTGAACACCGTTGATCACGCACCCTGTCTACGTATTAATTTTAATTCCGATTTTGTCTTTTTAAAGAGATTTCCTATTTAATATATTAAGTGGACACCAAATATTTGGCCTCACGTTATATATATTCAATGCATCTTTGAGTTTATGTTGAAGAATCACCAAAGGGAGCTCACTGCGTTTGATGCGATAACACAAACTCCTTACAGTAGTAATTTCCCCTGAATGTCTTCGCACTAGCACGGAGGTTGTTGTATTTTATGAAAAAGTTCGGAATATCTCGGTCACATGTGGTTAGCGTGTTGCTATGATAATAATTAGTATGTAATTATCATGATCGAATTATAACGAAAATTCAACTGCTCAGGAAAAAAATCACTATCAAATATATAATTATATAACAAGGTATTTAACTAAAAATCACCCGAAAACAAGGTGCATCGCTTTGAACAGCAATAACTTCATCAAATGTGCAGCGATTTCTTTGAACATGGTCTTATTCAACGCAAAAATGAATTGTCTTTCTGGAAATGTACATATCTTGCAATAGTATTACAAACGGTGGGTCAAATTTTAAGAAATAACACGATACAAAACTCGTGTGACCTACCAGTCATCGATCAGATCAGTCTGTTTAAAGCGATGTTTTCGGGTGATTTTGAATTGAATACCTTGTTTAATATTCAGAGAAGTTGATTTTTCGTTAAAATTTCATTATTTTTCATTCAAAATGATGATTTTACTAATTAATATCATAGCCACACGCTAACCACCTGTGATCTCGGTTATAATATTTTTTTGGTACAAATCGCAAAGTAACAAATTGTTGAAATGGGAAAATAGTGGCAACTTGTATGAATGGGGCCAGTTGGCAATTTTCAAAATAGTATTGCAAATATTGAAATAGAATAGAGAACACACCCGATACTGTTGTGTAAGCTCGAAATCATCACGAAAATTAATAAATATTAAGCCATTGAAACACTTAATCTTGGAACTCTTCGGGATTGTTTCTGCTGTTTTCGTTAAAATAATTGTCAACAAAGCACATAGCATAGTGCTCAAGTCGATAGCGTTACTATTCAGGGGTCCCAGGACCGATTCTCTTTGGAATGATTCTTTTTTTCATTTCTCTATAATTTTCTATTTTATCTCTTGGTTCTTATGAATAATTTGGAATGTGTCGTCCCCAAATGATTAATACGATGAGCTAATGCATTGAAATGAATACAATAATAATAAAAAATTAACAAGTCAGTTTAATCGAGAATGCAAGTTAGCCAGGGGTTCTCCTCGTGATAGTAATTTCGTTAAAAATGATATTTAAGAATACACATACTTATATGAACTAATGCAGTGTAAAATATGAGTTTAACACCAATCAATCATTCAATCAATCAATCAATCAATCTTTATTTTGTGTTTCAGCCAACTGTGTCACAGGAAGTAAATGCGACGCGTGTGAGGCTGGTCGCTTCTGGACGGTACGGATTGGGAGCAGACAGGTGAAGGTGTGCTCGCCAAAGTGTCTCAAAAGCTGCCGCGCCGGGAACCAACCCGACGGACGCCCATTCTGCACGTGCTATGATCCTGCAGGTTCGATAACTTTATGTTGTTGTTGTTGCTTCTCTTGCTAAATTGTTTTAAGAAGTTTAAATACATAGCGAACATGTAGTTAGACCAAAATAAATAAATCAATTTTGATTAGTTTTGCGAAAACAAATAAACTTTATCGTTCACAGACACGGATAACAACAAATCTACGTGTCTTTCGTTAACTAATCGTTAATGTAAACTTACATTTTATGCAGATATAACAGGCGACTGCTGGAAAGGGGACCAATGTAACACCTGCCTGGCCAGCCCCAACAAAGGCTACGTCGGAAACATCAATGGGATATCGGTCTGCTGTGCAAACTGCGAGCGCTCGGGACTGGCCCTTAGTTCTCGAAGCTGCAGCTGCCTCCATAACGGCCCTTAGAAGCCACTTCTAATTGCAACATCGCATATGTGACTGGTCTCGCTTTGACAACCCCCGAAGAGTCACGACATTAATATTATTATTATTATTGTTATTATTAATGTTGATCCTCGGTAAAAACCGTTACAAGAAATAAGTTTAAGCACGACTTCTGAAATCCAAAAAAATTGAAAACCCAAAAACATTCATTCCGCTGTAAATCCATTTTAGTGGATTGCATAATTATTGTATATTCTTCGCTCCTAATAAACGTGTAAACAATTATTTTCAGTATTGAATTGTCTTGTCGATTTACGTATTATATATAGTATCAATACACAATTTATTGTGTGTGTGAGTGGGGTGGGGGGGGGGGGGGCTGTGGTTTTCTACAATAATACTAATGAACCAACCGGTACTTGAGACCCAACTGATTACCGACGACGGTATATTTGAAACAAAAGCTAGCCAAATGTAGGGTTTCCATAATATTAAGTATGCCAATATGATGACAGTGAAACAGAAATTATAAAAATAAATTGTTAGATCAGCTATTCGATACCTGTAAAGGAAGAAAGTCCGTATTTTTTGAAGCCATACCTTCAACTAGTATCGCAGTAGCAAAAGAGAAGAAGGATACCGTACTTAATTTATAATGAATATATCATAAACAACAATGCACCCTCAAGAACGCAAGCCAGCACAATGGTTGATGATACGTCAAATCTAAAAATAATATGGTATCCTAGAACTTTGGAAATTCTGGATCCAAACAATCATCCGAATTATTTCCATAACTATTGACCAACTTGAAACATGCCCAGCAAATATTTATTTCAGGAAATCAAATGATAAATCAATGCCTAACGTTGCTAAATATCAAACTTAAAAAAAAAGCATGCACACATGTAGTAGTTTTTTAATCTGGTCTTTAATGATATAAGACAATAACAGCGTATATACAGTTTCGCACGAGAAATATTGCATGTTAACAAGAAAACACATAAGTCACAACAATTTATGGATCTTTATGGGAAATTCGTTCAGATCGATTGCACTTAGGTTACTAAAACCTTCCAGCATTGTGAATGCTCTCTAGGAATGATAACATGGGCTGGAGCCATTCTCTGAAAACCGCTTGTCGCTATCGATTCAAAACGCAATGCGTCTAATGACAAAGCGAATTCTGTTGTGCGATATGCAAGACTGCTAGAGGCGCCATTTTGTTTTCATGCGGATGACTCATGGTTTATCGATTAGCGAAGAACTTTTCCGGGTGACACTGACAGTCTCGCTGAAAGCGAATTTGTTTATTGTTGTAGAACCCTTCGCGATCGTAAATGAAAAGATGAGATTAACATATTCTTAAATTTAAAAGTTTATTTTAAGACAATTAAATGTGTTCAGTGATGGAGATGTTATATGTAGTTTTCCTGGGAGTAGTTTGTGCCGTTTTTGGTGAGTATTTTTCATTTCGAAGTCTCTTGTGTTCAAGACGTATGTATTGCTGACATATAGTTACATCATTGTATGCAAGCGTGTTTTATTCTCTAACTATCAGACACTTCATCACAACAATCATTTTAATAATGATACAATTATGTTTAAACAAATGAACATTACTTTAATAAATATTTATTTTGTATTTTCCGGATATATATTTGTTCTATCTACAGATTAGATGTCAGATCGTCTAAGTAGTTCTGTAACACTGGTTACAACCACATTTATCGTATTTAACATGTTTAGTCATTGGTTGATAATAATGTACAACCATGTCCATGTTATAGAAGAACGTTTATAGTTCAATAACGGTGCTTTTGTCGCTAAAACTCGTGCATTAGGACCGATCTTATGTGAGTTACGATTCTTCTATTTCGTGCACTTTGATAGTATTTTGACAACCCGTCTTGTTAATCCTTTGTTGTTGTTTTCCATGTGTCTTAAATGATAATAAGATGAATGAAATGCCGAGATTAATGGGGACGATGATAATTGTGTTGGACGTGGTGATTGTTATCGCAATGGTAGTCATGAATATTGAGTTGGGATTGGTGTGTTTTGTATGTGTATTCAAATATAAATTAATGTATTTATAATGACCATATCAAAATGTAGAATCAAACATTTTAAACACGTATGCATCGTGGCTCTAGTTGCTCCCGTTACATTAACCCATTTATGTCTAGCGTCTAGAAAAAGGGCCTTGGCAAACAGCGTAGACCCAGATGAGACGCCGCATGATGCGGCGTCTCATCAGGGTCTGCGCTGTTTGCTTAAAGGAATTTCTGTAAGAAATATTCTAAATATAGAACTAAATATACTAGACATCCCTAATTTTGGAAATAATTGATCCAATTTAGAATGATGGGAGAGTCCACTAGGCATAAATGGGTTAAACGTAATCTCCGATCCTAACTTCTCATTAATTCCATTGCGCTTGGGACCAGGCTTCTATCTTCCACATCAAACGCGTGATCCATGATTCCAGGGAGAATTCCAGTTCCGTTCCGTGCATAGAAGACAAGGGTTCGCTATCCGCACGCAAGCGTTTGATTTCGATGAAATCAAAACAGTCAAAAAGGTTAAATTAGCACAATACTTCCGATTTAAAATAAAGAACAACGGACGAACACACGCACAAACGCAATACGCTCTGAGATACAAAGTGTTAAAACGCCATAAAACAGTGTTAACATTTGAACATCAAACATTATTCTTCAAATATTTAGTACATTTGCATAACGTGATCTCCTTGACGTTTTAAATACGTTTATGTCAATAATATAATATATTTATTTTAATGATTTTAATGTATGTATTCCTGTTCAAGATACAACTTTCGTAATTAAAAAAATATTTATTTTAAACAAAATATAGCCGGTTAACATACATCTATTCGATACACAACGCGGTGTATTGTCTGGTTTATCACATTTTTATTAAGTTTTTATTAAGTGGCACTACTTTTGTAGATTAAAGATAGCTTGCTCATTCATTTATAATAGTTCCGACCATAGCTCCATAAAATGTTTCGTTAACGGTATAAATATCCCGAATTACAATGAAACTACTTTTTACTTCATACAAGTTATCTACCATAATTCTTTTCGTGCTACCCTGAGTCAATCGTTATAAACATGACCCTCGCTCTAGGAAAACGGGTCTTATTGCATGTGCTTAGATTGTCGTCCCAGATAAGCATGTGTAGTCCGTACAGGCTAATCAGGGACGACACGTTCCGCTTTTATGGTATTTCTCGGAAGGAAGTATCTTATGAACGAAAATCCAGTTAAGGTGGAAAGTGTCGACCCTAAATAGCCTGTGCGGACTACGCACGTGCATTAAGCCACGTTTTCCCAAAGTTTCCTCATATGTAATCTGTTTGATCAACAAAACATATCACGGATATAGCACGGATATGTTAATAAAAATAAGGGATATAACAAATATGAATAACTATACTGGTCGATCAAATCCCATACTTAATATTCCAAACACTATTTCAATACGCACAAAACAAAACTAAAATGTATTTTAATCAAGTTATGAAACAAACACTTGGGTATACACTGCATGCTATTATTAAACAATATGTACGTAAATCTTGCATGTTGGATTGTAATTTAAAAAGTCAATTAACCTGTAACGGTTGTGTCGAGAAAGAAACCTTATTGTCAAATTCAACCGCATAGTTTGTTAAACATTCTTTTACAATTACAACGGATTAATTTTCGCTAACATCTTGATATGATAGTTAATACAATATATCATATCTGAACAACGCTTCACTGCGTTGATACTATTGTTGAAAACGATAACAACAAAGTTCCATCTTAGTTAAATGGTGTCCTTTAATGCGTCATTCATAATGATTTTTGTGTCAATCGCGTCACCCATATGAGTGCAATAACAATTAAGAGTGAATCACCTTTTCGCCGCAACGTTGACTCATAATTATATCAACGTAACTATTGATATCGGAAATCAATCAAGGTTTTAATAATTCGTTAAATCGCCATATTTTTTACCCCGTGGAATATTGCGGATCTAAATTATTCAGGCTTCTTCTTGACCTTCCTTTTGTACTTGGTTAGGTCTTTGATCGCATTACACAAGTGGATGACGTTGTGTTAGGTGGTCTATTGGTTAGTTTATGTTCGATAATGTTACATCTGACTTATATACGTGTTTTGTACTAGCTGTTTTGCTTACTCGCAAATGTGTGCGTTTGTCCCACAGGATAAGAAAACATGTAAACATACACTCACTGATAAGGAAAGTCATACATTATCTCTAAGATTTCCGCTATCAAATACAATGGATAATGCACTCTATAGGGAATAACGAGAACACCCTTTGATTATAACACGCGTTCACGCATGAAATTCGTACTCTTATTCGATTGTTGTTCCCTGGGGGGCATTGCATTGCTTTTGTAAAGACAAAAGAGACCTGCGATGGCAACTCCTTGTGCGCACACACTGTTATTTAGCACTTCTTGGGTCCATATTTGCAACACAACATTTTGTAATATTTTTACTAGACATGATCAACTGCTTGGAAGCGATCATGCCATAACAATTTTAACAAGTTAATGTGCAACCGGGCCCCATATTCACCAACCGATTGTTAGACATACGAATTTTGGGAATATCGAATATTCTTACAACTACAATGTTATACAAATTGTTATGTTTGTGTAACTAACTTAACATTTAACACCCAAAATTACATAATCCTTCGTAAAGAAGAATGTAATATGCGTGAAATAAGCATCGTTGATAGCCTGCATTCATCTAAACTCAGAAGTTATAGGCCGTGCTCTGTGAAAAAGGGGTCCAATGCATGTGCGTAAAGTGTCGTCCCAGATTAGCATGTGCAGTCCGCAAAGGCTAATCAGGAACGACACTTACCGCTTTTATTATATTTTCCGTTTCAAGAAAGTCTCTTCTTAGCAAAAATCAAGTTTTGTGGGAAATTTTCGTCCCTGATTAGCCTGTGCGAACTGCACAGGTTAATCTGGAACGGCACTTTACGCACATGCATTAAACCCCTTTTTCACAGAGCACGGCTCATATATATTTTTATAAAGTCTGAGCATGATTTTCTAAATACGGGCCCAAAACTTGTCGGATTTATTAGGACATGTTACAACACCATGATGAACCAAAATAACACAAACGCAAAAAGAAAAGAAAGAAAAAATATGTCACGGTCGCAGATATTCGAGTAAAAAAATATGCTAACATAAATACCCCACTGCACATAACCATCATGTCGGGAAGCAACCAATGGGTATGATGATATTACTCGCATTGAACTACTAAATTCAACTTTTTTCTCTTCATATCGCAGACACGAGAATCAAGTTGACTAGCTGGTTTCGATTGTTCACGTACTTAGATCAATAACGAGAATGACTCTGCACTAACATAATCCCTAAGTTCCGTTTATTTTGCAAAACACAACAGCAAATATTTAATACTTCGTTGAATGATTAGTCTAATCAGAAACGCGTCATTCAATTGGTCACGTTTTCATTATTTGCAAATTAGCAGTTAAAGGCCACTCAGTCCTCGGTAACAATAAGCTGACGCTGAAATGAGCCTCGCCCTGGAAAAACCGGGTATAATGCATATGCATACAGTATTGTCCCAGATTATTCAGTGCGGTTTGCACAGGCTAATCAGGGACGACACTTTCCTTTTTAGAATGTATTTTTGTTGAAGAGACTTCCTTGAAACGAACAATTCCATAAAAGCAGACCTCACATGCTCCTCATTTGAGACAAATCAATACGTACATGCATTAAACCCCATTTTCCCAGAGCGAGGCTCATTTCAGCGTGAGCTAATTGTTACCGAGGATTGAATGACCTTTAAATGGTTATTTGCAAATAATGAAAACATGACCAATTGAATGACACGTTTCCGATCAGACAAGTCGTTCTAAAAATTCTAAATTCCCTTCTATAGTAAGCCATTCCTGTCTGCGACTGGTGCAGATTTGAGTGGCATATATTGATAAAACAGTGGGTGCTATTGCTTGCAATCAAAGAAACTATTTGTAATATTTAATAATTGCGTCATTTTCCAGAAGAAAATAGATAGAACATGATCAAACATTTCTGAAACAAGTTAAGAAAAAATAGTACTATTAAATTACATAAAGGAATTTACTATTTGTAAATGACTATACAAAACAAGACGAGTTCTCCGACATTGACAAGGTCAATAACACTGGCGGATTTAATAAACAGTAAATACAAATTGTGCCATATTTGAACTTGAGTCGGAATACGGACAATGTCTGATGTTATTTATGTTCAAACTAAAATATTAGTATTGTAATAAACGTCCATACCTACACATGTGTGTGTTCTCTTTGGCCAACACTGTCTATGATAATACATTCGTGTCTATTTTATACTGACAGGTTCCTCGCCTCCTGTGTATATCTCCAATGGGACGCATATTGTAAGCTACAGCCGGGGACCAGAAATATTCGCCATTTTGGGTCAAGTATGTACACATAGCTGTATATTTGTACCTTATATATACAAAAGAGTTATACACACAAAATGCAATCCGAATCTCCAAAACTTTCAAGAACACATCTTGTCCGTATGTAAACACAACACCGAACCCTTTTATTCACTTTCATTCAGATAATTATGGTTGGTATTTATGATTTGTGATTGTATAATATTTAAAAAAAAAGGTCAGTTCGGTATATCTCCATATTTTAAGAGCTTCGTTGTGGGAAAACTGGGCTTAATGCATGCGTAAGGTGTAAAGACCAACATAATAAACGTGGACACACATGCACACAATAATACATTGTTTTCGTTTATATTTCGTCGGCAAAGAGGCAACATCGATTGTTGTTTTGATGTACTAGAATTATCGATGTCTTTCCTGGTTGTCATTGATAACGAAATGCATTCTTTGCAATATGTTGGGTTAAGATATAAAAAAATGCTGGCCAATGCTAGAGATGGCATATAATGGCTCAGTCTCTGCTTCATCCGCCGGTGTAGATAACGTTGTACTTCCGTTGTTATAGAAAGACTTTCGGATCGTGGGTTTGGCGGTGGACATCAAGGCGGGGCTGTTGTTCTGGTCGGACCTCAGTGCCGACTACCGGGGCATCTACAGGGCGGGGATCCAGGGGAAGGACCGGAAGAGGATAGTAGAACGTAAGCTTGTGTGATATAGTACACGTGAAAGTCACATGATGACATTAGTTTTATTCATATTAATTTTGGCCGCTAGGGAGCGTTCTCGATATTTTTTTAAGGCACCAAGCACTGTTTCTTCTCAGGAAACGGCATTGCGATTGTCTCTCGAAACGCACAAGGCTTTAAATGAAATCGAATTTAACTAAATATTGTTTAACCTAACCTATAAATAAAAATGAACTTTACTATAAAGTTCATGTTTACATACAGATTGCATTTGCGTTCGCTAATTATAATAACGTGTTATAGAATCACTGGAGCGGGATAGAATTGATATTTCCATGTGTGCTTCTACGTATTTGTTCATTTACAGCCGTATTTTAGAATACTACGTGAGATCACTCACGGTTTATCGATAAATATTCCACAACTTAACATAAAATCAAAACAGAACATTTCGAGGCGTTCCTTTTCTCACGAAAACAACAAGAAAATGTTTTACAACAATGCGCGAAGTTTACACCTCGAAGAAAAAGGGATATACCGAGGAAAGAATAATTGGAACCATGTGGTAAAGACATTTAACGTGTAGCCCCCGTCAGAAGGTTTACAACTCAGCGTTAAACTGTCTTCCACAATGTGCAGGTGCAACCTTTTCAATTAACCTTGCGACGTTTTTTTAACGCTTCGAAGAAGATGTTTACAAGCGTTTTTAAAGTATTGCCTCAATTACTGAAAGCGTGTGCGAATGAGATTTTTGAAATATATCTGAGCATTTGATTCAGGTCTAGTACACATACTGAGAATCAACGTGTTTTGCCGCTGAAAGTGGAAAGAAATTTGACACTTTGACTTGCAGCCGTTTACGTAGTATGTTAATTGTTGAACGTTTTCCGTCAACAAATGTGGAAAATAAAACAGAAAACAAAACCATGCGAAAAACTACAAAGTTAACCAGCTTTTTTGTAACACACTTCCGTTCAAAGCAAGCAAAGTTTTATTAACTTTTGGTGTGTTTCAAACATCCCCTTTTCTGTGAGAATGGATGGAAACAATTCTATGCACATAAATATGCGAAAATTGCCATTTATTCTGTCAGTTTATGCAATATTTGCATCTGATGATACGATGAATAATTTGGAGGAAGCTATTACCTAATTGTAACAAACGCACATATGCGGTGATCGATACATTGATATCAGTTAAAAATGCATGGTTCTTGTGCGTGACACTGATTGTTTCTACGTCTAAACAATGCACTCCTGTGCAATCAACGTTTTTTTTTCATGGAAAATCTACACCGCGATCATTTATGTTGCTGGTTTGATACTAACATAATTATGCAAGGGAATTACTGACGTAATTTATATAAATATTCTAATACATATGTTTATATAAGTTCGGTCATCATTTAAAATACATTTGAATAAGGTAACGTCATTGCCTCCGTGCATAAGTATATGTACAAATATAAATGATACCGATTGCATTAATTAAACACTCTACGAGTACTTTAAGCTTGGGCATTCTTTTACTGCATCTTCGTTTGAATGAATTAAAAAAATAATGTACAATAAATTTAGTGATACAAAACTTGTGATCAAAAAAAAAATCACAACTAAGTATCCAAAACATGCATTTTTACTTCTACACCAACACCACGGGTTTTAATTTTAGATTTTCTTATCTGTTTTGTGAATTACTATCATCAATTTTTCATGTTTATAACAGAGAGGCAGCCGAGAATGAACAGAGAGGCATCATTTTGACAGAGAGGCCATCGATATGCATTTATACCGTGAACACAGCAAAAGCTTATTAAATAAAAACATTTTCTTTCTTGGTAATCTTATCAAAAACTAAAAAAGCCACCGCCGTTGTTTTACAATCTTGACATATCAGTCACAGAAAACGCGTTCGTTTCTGAACAAACAAACAAAAAACATCTGAGAGAGTGAATTGATTTTCAATAACACGCTCGTTTTCCTCTTCAATTGATTTTCATTCAGCTTAGTTGAATCAAAACGCAACGTGTCGCAATCGCGCCAGATGTGACTGCCCCGCTTTGCCTAATTTGCCGAATTTTCAACATTTTCTTTGTAACAACTTGCGCAAATTGAATCATGTTTAAATTAAATCTCATTTCAACAGAGCGAACGCAAAAAGAAACAACGGGCTCATAATCATGCAGACAGTCTTTCACTAAGAGTTCGTTATGTAAGCAGCTATTCACTGATATTTTATTTTAACATTATAAGAAATAGTAGTAGTAATAGTAGTAGCAGTAGTAGTAGTAGTAGTAGTTGTTGTATTATTATTATTAGTAGTAGTAGTAGTAGAAGTAGTAGTAGTAGTAGTAGTAGTAGTAGTAGTAGTAGTAGTAGTAGAAGTAGTAGTAGTAGTAGTAGTAGTAATAGTAGTAGTAGTAGTAGTAGTAGTAGTAGTAGTAGTAGTGGTGGTAGTGGTAGTGGTAGTGGTAGTGGTAGTAGTAGTAGTAGTAGAAGAAGTAGAAGTAGTAGTAGTAGTAGTGGTGGTAGTAGTAGTAGTAGTGGTTGTAGTAGTAATAGTAGTATTAGTAGTAGTAGTAGAAGTAGTAGTAGTTGTTGTGGTAATAGATAAATTATCATTATCACCACCAAAACTATTTCTTCATAGGAAAAAGCAGACTGAGACAAGCTGCGATAGTTTAGCTTTAAATGTACCATACTGTTTCATTCCTATCTGCTAAGCACAACAAAACAACAAAAGAAATGTATCATTACAACAATCATCGCATGCGAGCACATTAAGACAGCGTCTGGCAGATGGCAAACATAAGTAAAATATTGCATTGTCTTTTATCGCCGCCGTCTCTACGTTCTGCGCATTTTTCATGCGCTAAACATCTGTTCTTCTTCGTTCTCCTCCGAAAAAAGGCTCTATGTGTTCTTTTTTCAAAACTCTTTGTCGTTCTAATGTACGTCTCTTAACTTTCTCAGATTACAAGATATTTGGTTTATTGTGTAAGTATCAAATCTTTAAATTGTTATTTAGGGTTCGGTCAAAAATGTTAAATCATTTTGTATTTCATTAATAAATTGGTGTTGACTTTTAAAGGGACTTTTTACCAGATTTGCATATTTTTTTTAAACTGCTTTTAAATCCATTAACTAACAAAACTATAATGTCTGACATAGTTTTAAATAGTTGTATTACACATGAGAAAGAAATAAATGCTGGTCTCGGAATTCGAAACCGAGACATCTAGAAGCAAAAGCTAAGTTTCTAGCAACAGACCACGCATGCTTTCGAACATGAAATTTAATTTTAACGCTATGTCGATAATACACGTTTTTGCTTTAAAGGGCCTTTTCACGTTTGGACAAATTGACAAAATTGCAAAAAGTTGTTTCAGATTCGCAAATTTTCGTTCTAGTTATGATATTTGTGAGGAAACAGTAATACTGAAAATTTACCATGCTCTAAAATAGCCATTATATGCATCTTTTGACGATTTAAAACCCCAAAAATTATAAAGCGTTGCAACGCGATACGAATTAATAATTTGGAGAGTTCTATTGTTGTCGTTATATTTTGTGAAACTACGAGGATAGCTTATAAAAAGAATAAAATACCTCTGACATTGTATCCTGAAGGTAGACTTTTTATTCCAGAACTCCAGGGGTCGGTGGTTCGAGCCCTGCTGAGGGTTATCTTTTTTCTCTTTTTTAAATTATATTCTTGATTTGTTACTGGAGCTTATTATATCCAATGTTTACAATTATCAATATAAAGCATATAATAACAAACTTCAAAACATGCTAAAATCTGTGAAAAGGCCCCTTTAATCATGGCTGAAAAGAGCTACACACTCTTTATACATTTCCGAATTTGATTGATGATTTTCAGTAAACGAACATATGTTTATTTTTTTATTCTTCGAAAGGAGTTTTATTTTTGACAATTTAAGGCGTAACAAAACACAAGGCAAAATATTTCACATGTATTTAAGAGATTACAAAGTGTTTGAGTACAAAAAACACCTATAAACACCGTGGGTTGTTTTCAACCCCCCCCCCCACCCCACCCCCGCCCACCCTCTAGGAGAAATCTTAATTGAAGTTATACTAAATTGAAAATTTCATATTCCAAATTTGATGCGGATTCCATTTGTCTAATTACATTTGGAGGTTATACATGTAGTCATCCTTTGAGCTATATTCGTGTTTAAAACCTGTTAAATATCTCAATTGCAAATAGCCAGAGACAACTTAAAGTATGATATTACTTCAAGGATTTTCATTGGTTTTTATATCATGACGTGTGCAATCGGTCATGTTTTTTCAAAGATCTTCATATACCACTGAATGTTTAGTTTACCATAACTATACGAGTATGCTCAATATGTTAGTAATATGAGCCTCGTTCTGGGAAAACGGTGCTTAACACATGTGCGTAAAGTTTCATCCCAGATTATCCTGTGGAGTCCGCACAGACTCACCAGGGACGACACTTAGAATGCTTAGAAGAAACCTTCTTTAAACGAAAATTTCCACAGAGGCGGAAAATGTTGTCCCTGATTAGCCTTTGCGGACTGTTGTTACAGATGTGGTATGTTGGTACAGATGTGGGATGTTGTTACAGATGGGAGATGTTGTGACAGATCGGGGATGTTGTCACAGATGTATTGCATGTTGTTACAGATGTGGGATGATGTTACAGATGTGGGATGTTGTTACAGATGTGGGATGATGTTACAGATGTGGGATGTTGTTACAGATGTGGGATGTTGTTACAGATGTGGGAGAGGTGACCAGTCTCACAGTGGACTGGGTGTCGCGTCACGTGTACTGGACGGATGTGGAGCGGCGGACGGTGGAGGTGGCCGGATATGACGGAAACTTCCGGCGGGTCATCGTCAACACGGAGCTGGACACCCCGAGGGGAATTGTAGCAGCTCCTTTGTTTGGGTGCGAGTGAAATTTGTGTTCATAAATACTTGACAGTGCGTTATATTTGGATCGGTATTACTTATTATCCCTCGTCGGAAGGCTTAGAGATTGAGACAAGATAGCGTCCCAGTGTTCCTGTGAACGTGTTTTTTTTTGTTCGTAAAACTTTTCTGTTCGCAACTCCTTTCGAAATTCGCATGCTATTTTCGTCAATCTTGTGAAGATTCACTCAAAGCGCTACAACGCAAATGGTCAAGTTTTCGAGATTCAGTAACTGTTGTATGAGTCTTTGCTATTTGATCAAAATTACATATACAAGCTTCTATGCGCCAGTCCTCGTGTATTTTCCGTAATATTTTAACTGAATAAGTGTCTTCAACCACTGCTGCGCAAATTGTCAAGGTTTAGTATTTCCGTTATCTTTTAAGGATTTATTACCATATGTTTAAAATAACACATAAAAGCTTTTGTGATTTTTTAGAATTTATTGGCCTTTATTTAAATTTACATTATTACATAAGCGTCTGTGCAAATACCTCCTACATTTTGCTTGCGATTTTTGTCGAACTTTAACCGAATCTCCCAGTGCTTCAGCGCATATAGTAAATATTTCGAAATTGCTTTAATTTTTACGGAGTCATTTGTTTAAAATTACGTATTTCATAATTTTGCTGAATACTTATCTGCAAGTGCTACAACTCATATTGTCAAGGTTTCACGATTGCATTATTTGTAGTGGGTTATTTTCCTTTATTTAAATTTGCATAATACAGGAGTCACGTGAACGCAGCTTTTCTTGTCTGTGTGTCTTAACAAATAGATACCAAATAATTACTGTACATTTCGCCAACAATGCATCCGTGACGAGGGATACACTGTCTGTGACCGCTTTTCTGTTTTAGCGTTAATGAAATCTTGTTGTTTTATATTTGTGTTGCAATATTTCGTAGGTTTCTGTTCTGGGCGGACCAGCGTAACAAGCGGATAGAGCGAGCCTGGCTTGACGGCTCTCACAGACGGACGATCGTCAAGTCCGCGGACTTCTGGCCAAACCAGCTTGCCGTAGAAAACAAGAAACAGTAAGCAACTGTTTTTGGTGTGGCTGGTCTTTTTCTTCCTTTATGGGACAGTTTTTATGTGTATTTATGATATGGTTCTCTGATAGATTTCCTTTAATACGGGATCTTTGAAACGGAAGGAAATTGCATGTCATTTGTAACCACAAGCATGCGTTGGAAGGGTCTGTGTTAACGACGTAATGCTCGCTTCCCGCTATAACGATTGGCCAATATTAAAATAATGATCCTAATCGTAAACTTATCGTGATGATCCTATCAGATCGTGTCGGGTATTATCAGATCTTAAAGTCAATCGTGTAAATTGTAAAAGTTTTTGAACGGTTAAAAAATCTATCATTTATACGATAAACTACGAACAATTAATAATCGGTAACATCGTATCAAATCGCAACAAAGCGCTCCAAATATAATGTATTCCTACTTACACACAGCGGATCTGATGCAAGAAACACGTTGGATTTTGTTTCGATATCAAGCATATATGAGTCGCGTTCTGAGAAAACTGGGCAAAATGCATGTGCGTAAAGTGTCGTCCCAGATTAGCCTGTGCAGTCCGCACAGGCTAATAAGGGACGACACTTTCCGCCAAAATTGGATTTTTGCTAAGAAGAGACTTCATTTTTACGAAAAATGTCATACAATCGGAAAGTGTCGCCCCTGATTAGCCTGTATGGGCTGCACAGGCTAATCTGGGACGACACTTTACGCACATGCATTACGCCCAGTTTTTTCAGAACACGACTCATATGAAGTCACAACAACAATCGTGTTTCTTCTCGTAGCGGAGCGCATTGATTTTCGACAATTGCGAGGTGACGCATTTCCTCAAACAACAACGTTATAATTCAGCGAACCCAGTCGTGATAATCGTGTCGTATCGATTCCTTATTTTGGGACTCATTCTCAACACTCCCAACTACGGAATCCGGATAGTGCCCTCTATAATCTCGCCCTTCTTTCATCAAGGGCGACACACGAAGCGATACACGATGTTTTGCGCGACAGTCGCGGCGACGCACGATATTTTGCGCGACAGTCACAGCGACGCACAATATATTTAACACGATATATCGCCTTTTGGGCTACCTTCACAAGGGCGATATTTCGTGGTACATTCTCGCGCGTCGCTTCGTGTATTGCGCAAAATATCGTGCGTCACCGCGACTGTCGCGCTAAATATCGTGCGTCGCCGCGACTGTCGCGCAAAATATCGTGTATCACTTCGTGTGTCGTGTGTCGCCCTTGATGAAAGAAGGGCGAGATTATAGATGGCACTATCCAGATTCCGTACCCAACAGACCTATGAACTCGTGTCAGAACTGAAGATCGGACGTCTCAGATAGTGGCACCTGTAACTGTCAAATCGTGAACAAATTGCAATCAAGAGCAGAGCAATGTATACTAGTGTACGGACATGCAAAGTATTGCATCTAAAGCTGATATCTCAGAGAAGACAACGATTAGTTACGTGTTGCCAATCTTGGCGTGGGAACCTGGCATACAACTTTACAAACTTAACATGTACGTTATGTTACCATCACATGAAGATATTACAAGCACTTGTGTTGTTACTGTTAATGTTGATAGTAATTGGGGTGTTTTTTCTCTGAGTTCATACGTTCTATGGTTCTTTCATATTGCACCGCACGCGCAATGCCAATATACTAGTGAAATCTTAGCAGGGGTCTAGAAGATGTCTTTATAATAGGATGATGATAATTACGGGATATGTTTGTTATCGTCTAGAAAATTTCGCACGAATCCGCGTATTCTGTTAAACGTCCGTCGTCATTATAATCAGCATAAAGTTTATCATGCAAAAATGCAAAAAAAATCAGGCAAAATTTAAGTTACAAGTGATACAATACATCGTAATTGTATTATTGTTATGTAATCATCGTCATCGTTATCATTATTTGAACGTCTTTCGTCGGTATAAAATTATTATGTTTATTTAAAATTTGGTAAGAATTGATTTACGACCATGATAACCGTGCCATATATCAATATTTCTAGGTAACGACATAAATAAAAGCATGTTCGAGTAACATGTGTGCTATCGTTAGCATAATGGCATTGGTCAATGCAAGCAGGTGAATATTCGAAAGGTTATGATGTTTTCCCACACCTGGCGTTGCACATTGTCCCCGGAGTTGGTCCAAGCACTCGTTCCTTATTGTTTTACTAGTCTCCCAAAATTTAGGGCTTATTTTGAATTATGTATGCAATTGCAAGTTATATTCTTTAAAATAAAATTATGCAATTTGGTCTGGTCATGCGCTGTTGGGGAATCCGGATTGACCCGGAAGAAACCCAAAATGTCCGGTATGGATACCCCCAACATGCGCCGAGGAATGTGGTAAATGCACATTAACCTAAAAGCGCTCACAGGTCTGATTTTACTTGCATCGGGAGCAGGGAATGGGCGAAACGTCTGCTTTTAACACTATTAATCGCGCATTGTCGGACCGTATTTGGTACAAAAACGAATATGGTACAAGTTTGTACCATATTCGGCCGAATATGGTACAACTGTCTAATTGTACCATATACGTATCTGCAGTTTTGGGGTAAAATGCCTGACCGAATATGGTACAAACTTGTACCATATTCGGATGAAAAATGTACCACATTCGTTCCGAATATGATACACACTCATCATCGTAATCATCATCATCATCATCATCGTTATCTCATCATCATCATCATCATCGTTATCTCATCATCATCATCATCATCATCATCATCATCATCATCATCATCATCATCACATCAATTATCAACACCCCAATGATCATCATCGTTGTTATCTTTACCAACACCACCATCATCATCACCATCAAAACCAACATCATCATATCCATTATCATGATCGTAATGGTGATCACAAAAGTTTTTTTTGTGATGATAATGACAGCGATGTTTTCGGTCGATAATGAGGATGTTGTGATGATGATGACGACGATGAGAATATCATCATCATCATCGGCCAATAAACATCGCCATCATCATCATCACAAATATTTTGTTATCATCATCATCATTATCATCATCGTCGGCCGATAAACATCGCCGTCATCATCATCTAAAAACTTATCATCATCATTATAACCATCATCATCGTCCGATAAACATCGCTGTCATCATCATCCCAAAACGTTTGTTATCATCATCATCATCATCATTATCATCATCATCATCATCATCACCACAATCATCAAACCCCAATCATCATAACCACTGTCATCATCATCACCACCACCATCATCATCACAATTTTTTTACCATCATCATCATCACAAATGTTTTGTCATCATCATCATCACATATTCATTTTACATTTTGTATTTTATAATTTGTTTCATTCAAGAGATTCAACAAACTTGTACTTTTTTCATTTATTGGTATACTGACAGGATTTTTCAAAGTAATATTGAAGAACATAGAACAGCATTTAAATTTTAATCCAACTGTAGCATTTTGACAAGACATAATATACATATATACATTCATTTTAGTAGCAGCCAAAATATCCCAAATGTGCTTCGTAAAAAGTTACCAGTAAATGAGCAAATGACAACAAATTTCCGGTAGAAGAACATAATCATCAATCACAAAAATAACATAACAGGTTTCCAAACACCGATATACATGTATATTTCACCTGTAATGTCTGTACATGACATCTATGATATCATACCAACCGATTCCACTAACACGCAAACGCAGCCATGCGTTTGCCCATTTTGGCCCCTTGATGATTTCTTTTATTGCCGAAATAAGACCGCTGTTTCTGCCCGCTCTTGTTAATAGGAAACGAACGCTAACAGGATTTCTGTTACTAGTATCTAGTCCAATATCCGGCCGAATGTAAATTCTAGGTGTTTGCAAACTTATTGACCTTATTAAATCTCTAAAGGGTTTGCCGACCTTCGCCAACACAAACTGGATTGACGGGTTTGATTGTATGCAGAACTTAAAAATTTCAACTTGAATGTGAAGTGGTAACATCAGAAATGGAAAAGTCGTTCGCTTCTGTGCCCTCCTATTGTTTATCATATCTTGAAGCTCTTTCAGGGCTGAACACACAGAGACGTCACCGTTGTCGCCAGAGTCACCGTTGTCGCCGGAGTCACCGTTGTCGCCAGACGCAGCGTTGTCGCCGGAGTCACCGTTGTCGCCGGAGTCACCGTTGTCGCTGGAGTCACCGTTGTCGCCGGAGTCACCGTTGTCGCAAGAGTCACCGTTGTCGCCAGACGCAGCGTTGTCGCCAGATGCAGTGTTGTCGCCAGACGCAGCGTTGTCGCCGGAGTCACCGTTGTCGCCAGACGCAGCGTTGTCGCCGGAGTCACCGTTGTCGCCGGAGTCACCGTTGTCGCTGGAGTCACCGTTGTCGCCGGAGTCACCGTTGTCGCAAGAGTCACCGTTGTCGCCAGACGCAGCGTTGTCGCCAGATGCAGTGTTGTCGCCAGACGCAGCGGTGTCGCCGGAGTCACCGTTGTCGCCAGAGTCACCGTTGTCGCCAGACGCAGCGTTGTCGCCTGACGCAGCGTTGTCGCCAGACGCAGCGCTGTCGCCAGAGTCACCGTTGTCATACGACTGTTCTAAGCGTGATATTATGTCCTTGTACACGCGTTGATTGATACGGATACTAACGTAATGCATGCCAAATCCTTCTGGGAAATACCCCAATGCAATTGTTCCAACATCACCATCGAACTTTCCATCTGCTGACACAATTGATGAGTGTTCTAGTCCTCGGGTAGAAACTACCAGGCACTGCAAATTATATTCTCTCATAAGTGCAATGAGCGTGAGGTTGTCGCCGTATGTCCCATTCTTAGACATATTCTTAACGTATTCATCAAATGTTTCATCATAGACAAAAGTTTCATAGAAATATCTGTTTTCTACAATGTGATGGACTGCTTCCTTACGTAAAGCATCTACGTCTTTGTATATACCAATTTTACCAAGTCGATGCGATATAGCAGCAAATTGACAATTTCCATCCTGATTTGGGTCCATGGCAATATTCACCCCATCCAACAACTGCAGATTTTCATGGTGTGTTAAAACATGATAGTACTTAGTTCTGTGATTTTGTTTCTCTGAGCGGTTCTGTTTTAATGAATGTTTTTTAATTTTTCGTTGTTTCTCTAACGCAACAGTTAGGCTAGTCATGTTTTCGACCCCAACCGATTTGCTTACGAATCCAAGTTCGGGTTTGTTCGGTACTTGAAATGACACGATATAAACACCATTTCGTTTTACTTTTTCTACCTTGCCTTCGATAACATATCTTTTGGTTGGCACCCTGGATTTTCGAAAGGGATAGCGAATTAATACTGTCTCTCCTACTTTGTACTTGCTTGGGGAAGTTGCGTTTTTCAACAGCGACCTGTAAGCCTTTTTATTTGCTCGCCGTATGGTTTTCTTTATTTCACGAGAACTATGACGTTCTTTGGTAAAAACATGACTTCTTCCGTAGTAGGCTTCAAAGGGCGTGAGACCCCCAAGAACTCGTTTGAAACTTGTGTTTATGGCATAGGCTAAATCTTGAAGCCCTTCGACCCAGTTAAATCCACGTTTACTTTTTGTTGCAAATAGAATCTTGGCCTTTATAACACTGTTTGACCTTTCACACTTGCCCTGTGATTGAGGATGATACGGCCTACTATTGATCATTTTGATGTTGTACTTGTTCAACAAAAGTTTCATACTAGGGCCTTTAAATTCCAGTCCGTTGTCACATTGGATGATGTCAGGGGCAAGGTTAACCATCAACACGTCCTCTAATGCCTTTGCAACTTCACGCGAACTCTTCGTTTTCAGGGGTTTTGGCATAACGTACCTAGAATAAACGTCCACGACTTGTAGAATATAACTGTATGTGGACCCCTTGTAGCTAACACTTTGATTTTTCATGTTAATTATGTCAATCTGCCATCTTTTGCCTGGTTCCTCTTCTGTAATTGTCTTTGGCTTTGGCTTGTTTGTAAATCTCGGATACTTCTCATGGTAATACTTGCTATTGTACAGTATTTCAAGGATAGCTTGTTCCGAGAACCCCGTGTAATTTACTTTCAGTTTGTTGTAAATAACCCTTGCTCCACATCCTTTGTTTTCCATGAACATCTTCTCAACAAATCTAGGAAGATCTTCTTTCACAAGGACTTGCTTTCCGCCACACAATAAAGAACCCCGGTCACCAAGCTCGAAGTCCTTACGTTTTCTAATCATGGCCAAACAATTATTCTCTTCAGGTGTCCGTTTCTTCACAGGGACATCGAACGATCCGTTTAAACATCTGACAATAATGTCGTACTTCGACCTGGGCAAGCACCCTAATTGCTTCCTTTTTCTCCTAATTGCTTCCTTCATCTGAAATAATATAATAAGTTATTATACATTTATACTTCATTAGTTAATAGAGCTTGTATTGAACACCGCGTGTCGAAAACGAATGTCTCACGACATGAGCTGAGCTAAAATCACTCGTCTGATAGCTCCGCTAAAATTTACAATCCGAACTTCCGGGCAATATGCGCAATGAAAGTAGCAAGTACTTCATGTAAAGTTTCATTGAAATCCAACCGAATTCAAATTCAGGGGAAAAATAGCGGGCAAACTTATGGCGGTCAACGGACAAACGGTCTGTAGAAACCAATGCTACGTGGATGGAAGGGATATAAAGAAGGGGCCCTGGGGGCCTAGGTCGCTCACCAGAAGTCACGACTAGGCAGGGTTCGAAGGTCAAAGACCTATAAACTCCATAAAATTTAAAATGTTCAAATCTACAGATTACAGGAGCTCGATCTGATTTTGGTGGAAAATACACTTTCGAAAAAATGACTGTAGCTTAAATATTTTAGCAGTTTAGGAGTTACGCACCCGGAAGGAATGCCACGGACAATTGGATAGACGGACGGACAACTGCAAATGCACTCTGAGGGGGGGGGGCATAAAACATAAAAATCAATGCATGTTAAAACATCAATGCATATTAAGACAACTGAAAATTAAAATTATGTACAGTACTTACTGTCAAGAATTCTTTTGAAGTTTGAAGAAAGTTTGGATTTCAATTCTTTCTAGTCGAAAATCACAACTTTTCTTGCCGACCGCCAAGTCAAATATGGTTACTGACTTCTGAGTAAGACTCGTGTGCAAAATTCCCGCCTTTTTAAAGCGGCACGTTATCAAAGAAAAAATCGGAAACTTCAAAGCTTTGTCGGCTTCTCAGCAATATGACGTCGGAACGACAAATCAACTTTACAAAGTAATGTTTAGGAATACAGTCACACCTGTCTAAAGCAGCCAGTCAAACATCCTTATTTTTGGAGAGATATATTCATTTAAAAGAGCTCAAAATCTCTTAAATCGGATTTTGGTGAAAATACACTTTCGAAAAAAAAAGTTTTAAAAATTTGAAAATTGCTATAAATGATCTCCACGAAAGTATCTGGCCCGCCCGGGAATCGAACCCAGGCGCGTGCCAATCTGACGCGCAACCGACTGAGCTAGCCGGCGAAACAGTTACACAACCAGCAAAATCCATGTAAAGTGTGGTTAGGTTAGCTGTTTCTGTTACTGCTAGTTACGACGACGACGACGACGACGACGACGACGACGACGACGACGATGATGATGATGATGATGATGATGATGATGATGATGATACTTTTGTCACTTCCAATATTAGGTTAATACAATGTATTTGAGTTTGAAAAAAAGTTTACACATCGGCAGACTATTTCATTTATTAAGAAATACATAATTTATGTACCATATACGTAGGCCATTTTCATTTTTATGAGTTTTTTTGGTATGTACCAAATACGTTTTGGCGAGCATAGAAAAACTTATTCCAACCGAATATGGTACAATGTTTGTACCATATTCGGTCGAAAATTGTACCATCTTCGGTCCGAGTATGGTACATTTGTACCATATTCGGCCGAATATGGTACAAATGTACCATATTCGTTTTTGTACCAAATACGGTCCGACAGCGCATTCTTTTACTTTCTGGTGTGTGATTTGCGTGTGACGGCAACGATTGGTTTTCATGCTTTTCTCGAAATCATTAATAATAAACGAGAAGTGTACTCTGATTCTATATTTTATTCTATTTCAAAACTAATTAGATGTTATACTATACATGTATACACGTATAAAAAATACGAACCTTACCGACCCACCGACCGACTGAATTAATGAATGCACACAGGAGAGGAAAAGAATGAACGAACAAACAAACGAACACACGAATTGTTGAATGCATGAATTTAGTTAGAACGACCATATGAATATAAATAAGTAAATTACAAAATGTATGTTTCAAAATAAATCTAACAATATACGTTAAATTATCCATCATGACTTATTTTGATACGTACACAATAATTATATACCAAATACTGATTTAAAGACTGGAATTTTCGGCAATCCCAGTTATTGATAAAATATCAAACGTGAACTTATTATTCCTAATCTATACGTGGTATGCAATAATTCACAACCGACCACTGTATTGACAAACACGCGCAAGTCGGAAAACAATATCCATTAAGTTGAGTGGTCCGTAATAAACGGTGGGTCGTTTTCGCTATAAACCATGCGAACGAATCGTATAATGGTAGACTATTCATAAATCCCCAATATGTGAAGTGTTTGGACGTGCTCGTGACATCATTGCATTATATGAGCCTCGTTCTGTGAAAACTGGAAACACTTAATGCATGGAAGTATAGCGTCGTCCCAGAGTAGCATGTGAAGTACTTAATGCATGGAAGTATAGCGTCGTCCCAGAGTAGCATGTGCAGTACTTAATGCATGGAAGTATAGCGTCGTCCCAGAGTAGCATGTGCAGTACGCACAACACTTAATGCATGGAAGTATAGCGTCGTCCCAGAGTAGCATGTGAAGTACTTAAGGCATGAAAGTATAGCGTCGTCCAAGAGTAGCATGTGCAGTACTAAATGCATGGAAGTATAGCGTCGTCCCAAAGCAGCATGTGCAGTACGCACAACACTTCTTGCATGGAAGTATAGCGTCGTCCAAGAGTAGTATGTGCAGTACTTAAGGCATGAAAGTATAGCGTCGTCCAAGAGTAGCATGTGCAGTACTAAATGCATGGAAGTATAGCGTCGTCCCAGAGTAGCATGTGCAGTACTTAATGCATGGAAGTATAGCGTCGTCCCAGAGTAGCATGTGCAGTACTTAATGCATGGAAGTATAGCGTCGTCCAAGAGTAGCATGTGCAGTACTAAATGCATGAAAGTATAGCGTCGTCATAGAGTAGCATGTGCAGTACGCACAACACTTAATGCATGAAAGTAAAGCGTCGACCCAGAGTAGCATGTGCAGTACGCACAGGCTAATCAGAGAGGCACTTTCCGTCTAAACTGAACGAGACTTCCTTTAACCGAGAAATACCATTTACCCTCACATTGTTTATTGTATTTTTTTCATCTTACGTTATTTAAAAAAGTATATTTTTTTAAACGAACGCAAAAAATCGTTTACAATTATTATATTTCACGCTGCGGTTACATGTGCTTGGGGGTACACTGGAGTCACATTGAGTTTATATGTGTACGTTCGTCTGTTTGTCTATCCGTAGACACAAACTTCTCCAAAGATGGTTTTCAACAGATATCGACGTACAGCATTAAAACTCACATGGATTGTTTCTTATACAATGAATATTTGCACGTGCCCCTTTTCAGGTTAAAATGTGTTTAACATGATTATTAATATAATATGCTTTAGTCGCAAAATAACTTTTAAAATTAAGTTTTTTTGCAATTATTGAATGTGATAGGTGACAAACTCTTATGATGCATTTATAATTATCTTTCAAGACGGCTTTACTGGGTGGATGCGAACAAGCACGCCGTCTACTCGTGCACGCTCGGCGGGAAGCAGGTCCGAGAGGAAGTGAACTACGAGAAAATTGCCAAGGGTGCGCCGGGGTTCGGCCTCGTTGTGTTCGGCAACACGGCGCTCGTGACCACGTGGTTCACGACGGGTCTGTACGCGCTGCTGCTCGGCTCCCGGCAGTTGATCTGGCAGGAGGAGGCGACCGGACTGGGCACGCGGGACCTGTACAACATGGTCAGCCTGAACCCCTCCACTCAGCCGATGAGTAAGACACTGACGGTCTTTTTATTTTCACCGAAATCACATAATTAAACCGCGCTCTGGGAAAACGGGATTTAATACATATACATGTACGTAGTATCTCCCAAATTAGCCTGTGAAGTTCGCACACGCTTACCCGGGACGACACGTTTGCGCTTTTTTCCTCTAAAAGATGTCTCTTCTTAGCGAAAGTCCAGTCTAGGCGGAAAGTATCGTCCCTGATTAGCCTATGGGGACTGAACAGGCTGATCCAGGAAGACACTTTTCGCACATGAATTAAACCCCGTTTCCCAGAGCGAAGCTCAATAATAAAGGGAGGATATTATTTCTCGCTTACCTAAATGACAACGCAAGTCGTTAGTCCCCTTTTGTGCTTTTTCAGTCGTTAATAAGGAATAATTCGGAGAGGGCGTAATATCTGTCTAGCATTATATTTTTTGTCTTGATCGTTCGTGCCTCATTCCTGCTCAATACATTACTTTCTTACTTGCTTTCTTCTCATTTTCCCTCTTTCAATTACTTAAATGGTATATTATATTTATATTATAATATATATTATATATATGTTAGCTTTATATTGACCCTCACAATGATTTTTTTTAAACTGTATTGTAGTACACTTTACCCCATTTTTTAAGTTTTTTTGAGAAATAAAACATTTGTAAAGTTGTATGTGTTTATGTGAAGTCAAGTCTGAAGTGATCCACGCTGGTAAAACAAGGCTTCATGCATGTGCGTAAAGTATTATGCCAGATGAGCATGTGAAGTTCGGCTAAACGCGGCTCAAGTCATGATTTTGTATTCGCTTTCGCAGCGTTCCATCCCTGCATGGAGCAGACTAGGGCCGGCTGTTCCCATCTGTGTCTGCCCACCAACAAGGATAACTTCGTATGCGCATGCCCAACATACGGGGGACTGACGTTACAACCAGACGATAAAACCTGCTCAGGTTTGAGTTTTATTCACAATACTGACGACTTTAATTAGGTCAGTTATTCCCCTTCTATTTAAAAACACGTCCTTGTGAATATCTGGCAAATCATTGAGTTTTCGAATAGTATCACATCTGAACAGGCGTAGATGCCTGTTTTCGAAAGAGAGTTTCAATGTGTGTAACGGATGCGAGTGCAAATCACGTCATATAAGTATCCGAATAAAGCATTATCGTGAATCATTGCAGAGCACGTTGCTCAGCGCACAATTATTTAAACTTTAAATTATTACTTTGTTCTCCGCGATTTGCAAATAGAAAGCAATTTATGACAACAACGCAAAACAACAACGTTCAACAGGGTACATGATCAACGGCGTTTACACACGGGCTTGACATAATGTAAACACGCCGTTAAGAACTTAATTTTTGCAAATATTTCAAGTTATTGAAATCGGTGCTTAAATTTCACGTTGCGTGATGCATAACCGTGTAAATGAATGCGTTACACATCGATTTTTTTGCAAAGAACACGGGCTTATTAAATAAAGTAAGTCTTATGGATTTCACATTGCCATAATCAGCAGAAAAACTGTCTTTTATACACTAGTTGAAAATCTTAATGAACAGTTGTAAAAAGTTATTTGAAGAAACGAATCACATACCGGTGTGTTAACATCCATTAACGTTTAATTGTGAACCCCACAAACGTGGTAATGCACCCTGTCAAATACATCTTCTCGAATGTACTATAAGGACCCCGTGGTTACTAAGACAGGCACATTTTGATCGAAAAACGAAAGCCCGAATTTTGTTTATATGTATAATGATGTATTAAGCATAATAATTAAACCTCGTTCTGGGAACACTGGGATTAATTCGTGTGCGTAAAGTGTCGCCCCAGATAAGCTTGTGCAGTTCGCACAGGATCATCACGGATAATGCTCTCCTTGTTCGTGGACTTTGTTTAATGGAAGTCTCCTCTTAAAGAAAATTCAGACAAAGCCGCAAAGTGTCGCCCAAGATTAGCCTGTGCGGTCTGCTTATGCTAACCTGGGACGTCACTTAAGGCTTATATTGTGAGCCAGGTTCGTGCATACATGTACTTTGAGCACACAAGCTTATCAGGGAAAATGCGTTCCTTTAACATAAACTTTGTTTCTTAAGAAAATCCAGATTAGGCGGAAAGTGTGGCCCCTAATTAGCCTTTACGGACTGCACAGGCTAATCTGGGACGACACATTACGCCCAGTATTGCCATAACGCGTCTCAATTACATTCTATTTTATTATATTGTCCAGTTCCAGAACATATTCTGCTCTGTGCGCTGGAGAGCCCAAGTCGCGGGGTGGGCTTTCTGTCCCTGGACTCGCCCGAGGGCTTCCAGCTGACCATGATTGGCTCCTCCCCCAAGCCCGCCGCGGTCGCCTATGACCCGGTCAATCAGGTAATATAGCGACGCTCACTGTATCGCTCTTTACACTTAAACTGCTTCTGTACGGTAAAATTATTTACTTTTTTCGTCAAACAGTTTAAGCCCTTAGCGCATATGTGTTGGATTTGGTGGAATATCGATTTTAATTCACGCTTGATCATAGAAAATGATATTTTCACAAGTTGCGCAGCCACGAGTGAAAATATTTTTTTATGATCACGAGTGGATTAAAATCGATTTTCCACAAAATCCAACAAATTTACCTGTATGCTTTCAAATGATTATTGTTGTGTTTTTGCCTTTCCGGACAATACAATTCCCCGTTGGGCGCCCCGAAATGTTATTACATGAATGTTCAAAGGAAGCTAATCCGTATGTTTTAATAAACATTCAATGCAGAGTAGTCGCCCTGGATTAAATTAGGGGTCACAATTGGGAAACCAAAGATTTCTTTAAATAGTTACGGTAAAGCACAACAAATTATTGATAATTTTCACTGTCATTTTGCACTGTTCAAAACAGTGAAATATCAGTTTTAATTCACTGATATTTCTCTATAAACCATCGGAAAGCATAAAATAAAAAATAAAAATATCAAATGAATCAACGCAAAAGTTAATTCATGTAAATTTTATGTACAATTGATTAGTAGTGATCAAACCCCCTGTAATTATAAAACTCAAATGCAGCGCCATATTTCTTCCTAGATCGTTTACTGGAGTGACGTCACAGAGAGCGCCATCTACCGCCAGGAAATCACGGGGACCGACAAGGCAATGTTCCTAGATCAGACGAGCGGTATCGGGAAAGTAACCAGTAAGTCAACAAGCGATTGAATAAACTATTTTTTAACTTGAATTTGATTTATAGATTTGGGAGTACTCCACTTTTCTTTGGGTTCAAACAAGCTTTCTAGGTTAAAATCACATTTACATAATTAACTATAATCATTTGAATAAAACTGCGATTGGTATTTAGAGAGGTACTCCAAAGAGATCGATTTAACACATATAAACAACATTCAATTGGCCGTCATGTTCTACAATCTTAATTAACAGCTAAACAGTATTGTTTTTGTTTTTATTTAAAATATCATTCTTTGCAAAATGGTTACAATAATATCAAAACGAAGTCGGCGTTCGACGTCAAGAAATGGTAACCAGTACACCAGCAACGAATTGTAACTTGCTTATATTACCAAGCTGCAAGCTTTTTCCGTCTATTGCAAACAGATTGCATCTTCTGGCGTTTTCATTTCGTCGATGAATTGTACACATGTTGCCTTCTGAACATTTCGTGCTCTTTTTTAGGCATGCAGTACGTACCGGAAGTGGCCGGTCTGTTCTTCACGAACACACTGGCGGACTCTTACACCACGCTAGAGGTGGTAGAACTACTCAAGTCCGGGTTTAACCGAAAGACGCTTGTCCGAAACCTCGGCAAGTTCGCGGACATCCAAGTTGACATGGACAATCGGTATGATTTTAATGACATTGCAGATTTGAATATATTATATGCAATATGGGTGCATGTTCATTTAAATTAAAATCCGGATATAGTGATGAAATTATATACAAAATGTATATGATAATTATTAAGCGATATATTGATGAAATATTAGAATTGTCAATTACCGATATTTTATTACTCCTATACACATTCTTAAAAAAATATAACTGGGTGTTTCCACTATGAAACACAAGTTACTGGATAAGAATTCCGTGTTTTACAGTGTTCAATCCGTGTGCATACCTAACGGCTTGTTAAGCGGCGCTTTAATGCGTTATGTTTCCTAATAACCGTACGTTCCGAATAACAGAGGGTAATATCCGTTCTTTTGTTACACACGCACACAATTGTGTACGTCGTACGAACTTTTCATGCGCGTCTTTTCACAAGCGACTTATTGCGTGCAGTTTTTTTTTCAGATTTCAAATTCAGTCGTTGTTTTCAAGTTTTTTTGTTTTTTTGTCCAAAAATGTTAATTATAAATGTTATATACAATACTGCGCTGTGTTGGTGGGCTGTATCGCACGAAATGATGATGCGGTTATGTGATGTGGTATTCCACGAACCAAAAGTGCGAATGCATTGCGATGTCACATAATCAACAGCTCTGTTATATTTCGTATAATCTGAATGTCACTTTTTGTGTAATATGGAAGAATATAAAAATGCGCGAAGTTTAACGAACTAGAGAGTGTACTGGCGGTTCTTATGCAAGCATTACAACATCTTGAACTTATGACAAGCAATTACCAATATGATTATGTAGTCATATGTAGATGAAGGTTATTTCATGGTGTAAAAATAACAGTAATAAATAGGAATGGAAACGAATATAAATTACCTATTTCGAATATTTTAATAAACGAATCCGAATACTGCATAAAAGAAGTTGATACTATCTTTTAAGAAGTTGCAACTTTAAATGTATACAACCGTGTTTAAGGAGATTTTTTTTTATAACAACTGTCACACAATAACGATAGGATAACGATATGTTTGATGATTTGCATGCAGGAGAGTATCGATTCTCACAAAACCACTTACTATGTGCTATTTCCAGGTTCATGTACATCCTGTACAAGCAAGACGAGGTTTCCGTTCTGGCGCGAACGGATCTGAACGGCGACCACCGGGCGCTGTATCCATTGACTGACCTTCAACCCACAGGCATGACCATGTTCAACGGGTCGGTGATCGTGTCTGCCGTCAGGGCCGCGGGGCAGGGTCACGGTCAAGGTCACGGAACTCTCCTGGAGACGATAGACATGCGCACTATGACGGCGGTGTCCACCGAGATTGAAAATAAGGTGCGAGGAAGACTCCGCGATAATGTTCTTAACATAACTAGTATTTTAAATAAAACACGAATTAATCATTATTGGTAAATTCAAACGAAATAAACATGTAGAAATACATAACTTTTACATTTACTTTTTCGAAATATTTGAAGTTTCCACCCTCAAGTGCTAAATGCTTAGAAATCAAATATACCAAACAAAATACAAGAACGATAGAATATGAAGGAAATTAAAATAACACATTCTGGATTGAACTAACAAGGATATGTGTGTTCATTTCGATAAGTCCTGAATTCTATTTTCGTGCGTGTTTTTATAAGGTCCTTCATGACGTCACGCGCCGTGATCAGGCGCTGTACGTCACAAGTCTCGTAAGCGACGAGATTCTCTACATCAACAGTTCAAAACCCGCCCTACTGTACAGCGGCGTAGAGGCGGTTGACATGCTGTACACGAGGACCGCAACCAATGTCACAGGTGAGTTGAGGTCAAACCACGTAGTGTGTCGCACGCCAAGATTCATCTGATTCTTTTCAAATATATTTACATGTATTCTAGCACAGCAAACTGCACGGTCTACTCAGTGATGACACATGCATTAAGCCAACTCTGCCGTAAACGATGCTTATACGTTCGTATACGTATCTGCAGTACGTCAATAGAGTTACTCTGGAATTGACTAGTTTTTGGAAAACTCCACAAATCTGCCTGTACAAAGAAGGTTCACCCATTAAAATTGTTATCAAAATTACAAAACTCTCGGTACTAACAGCGCCGGTCAATTTTATCCACCAACGGTTGTTTCACTCTAATTATGGCGGTTTATATGGTATGTGATTTATGAAGGATTATTAATGGATCAGCTTTGTCTGTACCAGCATGTTTGTGTGTCTGTTTTGTGTTGTGTTTATTTTTCTCCAAAAGCAGCTCAGTCCGGGACTTTATTTACTTCGAAGTACACTTACCTTGTATTGCGTTTTTGCTCCAGCTCAACAAGACGCGTGCGAGGAGTTTGGCTGCAGGTGCGAGCCGGGAGTCAGCACGAGGCTTCCGTGCAGATGTGGCACGGATAGATTCACGGACCGCAACTCTTGTTCGATAAGTACGTAAATGGTGAATCGTTGTACTCGGCTATTGTCAGTGATGGTACGGAATGGGGTATGCCAATCATATTTTTTTCTTAAAATATCATGCATATGATCGAATGAAGCTAAAATGTTCACGTAAACGTGAACAGTTGCGGAACATTACATAAATTTACAATGATATTAATTGTGTATATATTTCGCTTCATACAAGTGTAAATTATTAAAAAATACATGCGTGAAGTTCCAGTTTTTTAGTGGCAAAAAACTTGAAAGAGTATTTTTTTAGAAACTTGTATACACTGGAACGAATGTAATTTTCTTTAACATTTTTTTAATTTAAAAGGAAACAACTATGTTCATCTTTCGAGTTTGAAAACGTTCTAGACTCTATAGATGTAAGTCTTTTACATGCAGAATTATTTTAATTAATTTCCTTTTAATTGTTATTTCAATAACCACCCTTTTATCTCAAAACACTGTATAGTTCCAGAAAACGTGTTGTTTTTTGCTGACGTGAACACTATCAACGTCGTCCAGCTTGAGAAGGGAATGCCGGATACCCCTGTCGTCATCTACCATGGTGACGTCACCAGTGACATAGACTCTATGACGTACGACGGCATCACACGCCTCTACTGGATTGACCGATCTGTGTATGTACAGCTTTTTAACCGCACGTACATAAGTAAAACATTTATATCATTAGATCTTTTAAATAAGTAATTTATTGAAAACTATCACTTGTATTATGAAAACTGTGTACATATACACCTTTTGGTTTTATTAGATCAAAATTTAAGGTTATTGATATTTAAAAAAATGCTTTCAAGCATTCTTTTGTTATTCTTCAAAAACGTTTTATATAAATGGCATAACAAATTCAAAGCCGTGGAAAATTGCTTACTATTTAAATGTTAGTATTTTTTATGTAAAACTGTCTAAACATTACTTAATGCGCTTCCTTAAATGCGTTTGAACGTTTGTTGAGCATTATTGATTCGTAACTAGACTATAATAACGCACTGTCGATTTTTTTTCCAGAAATTCTATATATATTACATATTTGCACAAGATCGATCCAGTCCTTGTGTACAGAGATGAGGGCCGCATCTCAAGCCTCGTTCTAGATCCAGACCAGAACCGGATGTACTGGGTGCTTGTCATGGGAGACAACTACTTCATAGCCAGTCTCAACCTTAACAAGGGACTAAATTCTTACAAGCGTGTTTTTCAAACACCGAATCCGATCAAAGCACTGTCCATTCAACCAAACGGAAAGTAAGTACCATGTTTGTATTTTAAATAGGGCAATGGTAACATGTCTGTATTTTATTGATTATCTGATCAAACATATTTAAAATTACAAACTGTTATGGTCGAAAATAACATTCACGAATCAACGTTAAGTCAATACATTTTTGACCAATAAGAAACATTTAAACGCATTACCATTAGGTTTTCGGCATGATTTCTCTGTGAAAAAATCCTCTGTACTGGTTTCCAATTTAAACCATTGACATCAGCGGCAACAAAGTTGCAATCAAACTCATACTTATAGCTTTACTTCCACTAGTTGCCGCCTTTATTGATTGATTCTTTGTCTACATTCAACGTTCACAAATCTTCTACATTTAGGTGGCTGTATTTTTCGGAAGAACGCGACGGAAATGGCGTTATTTGCACGTGTAAAACAAGTGGACGCGGCTATAAGGATGTCATAACGGTCCGGCAGAGGGTCCCAACCAGTCTTGTTGTAACAAGCGACACTCTCTTTGCTGGTTACAGTTCCGGTGGATATAACGTGTACAATCTTAAAGGTGAGAAATAGAAACATGGTTTGCAAAACACATTTTTGCAGCCAACTGCTACGGATTATTTGTGTACACACGAATTACATGTATTCTATTTATTGTTCTTATAATTAAATCAAGAAAAGTTTAATTATTTTTCAATGATGAAATCGACGTATTCTAATGAAGTACAATGTGGTTCAGTCTACGTGATTTGATAAATGAATAAGTATCAATGAAATGAATCTTCATGCATATGTTATAATTGAATGTTCGAAAGAATCTGGGTAAATTAGAACTGGTGGTGGGTCAAGTATGTTTATTTGCTCTTTAAGTGCTTTCAGTGCTTTGATTGTCCTCATTTTTGAAAAATGTTATTAAATGAATTTCGATACAAAACGTTATCATTTGGTGTAGCTTTGAATAATGATAACCAAACGGCAAAAGATTAAAACAAAATATTCCTGCCCTGAATTTCGAACCCTGGCTCTCAAGGAGCAAAAGCTAACGCGCATCCAAGGGACCTTTGAATACCTTTTGAGTTTTATTTTTCAAGTTGTGAACATGTCCATTGAAACTAGGAACAGAACACAATATCATTTCTGTTAATGTACTTAGTGTTCCTTCGGTACATATGTGTATATAACTAGTCCGTTTTCGAATGTAGATGAATTTAAATCACTTAGTTATTTACATGCAAACGGCTATAATTTTTCATCGATACTTAAAAATGTGTCGTAGCGGACAAAAGAACTGGAACTTGTGATAAAATGAGTCGCGTTCTGAGAAAACTGGGCATAATTCATGTGCGTAAAGTGTCGTCCCAAATTAGCCTGTGCAGTCCGCACAGGCTAATCAGGGACGACACTTTACGCCTAAATTGGATTTTTGCTAAGAAGAGATTTCATTTTAACAAAAAATGTCATAAAAGCGGAAAGTGTCATCCCTGATAAGCCAGTGCGGACTGCACAGGCTAATCTGGGACGACACTTTACGCACATGCATTATGCCCATTTTTCTCAGAACGCGACTCAAATGTTTATGCGTATTTTACAGACAACACAGTAGAAGGAGTATTCGTCACTTCCATGCCCGTTAACGATCTCTTTGTCATAGACGACATAGTCGTCTTCTCGTCGGCCAACGAAGGCACCGTTGCCATGCACACAGTTGAAAACAACCAGTTCAAGGTCATCGTATCTGACCTTCGAAGTCCAGGTGCGATTGTGTTACACCATCCGACCAACATTCGAGGTAGGAAAACTTAAACTAACCTTTAACAACATGCGTACAGGGTAACTTTACAGTAAAAACTATCGAGCCACGCGAGTAATAAAAAATCCGCAAAATAATTAACCTTGTAATATGAAACATTGCTTAATGCATAATGAAGTGTTATCAGATATATTCCTTTTCGTTGTTTAAAATCGACATACATCATCCATGAATGGCATCATTCAGAGCACAGATTTTACAATATATCGCAATCTCATTATTTCTCATGTCATAATCTTTACATTGAATATTTTTCCGCCTTGTAGTTTTGAATCAATGGAGCCGCTTTTTGGGCAATCCTCTGCTTAATGCATGCGCGTTAGGTGTCATCCAACATAAGCTCATCAAGGTCGACACTTGCCGCTTTCAGGGATGTTTCGTTTACATGATGTCTCTTGTAAACGAAAATCCAGTTAATTCGTAAAGCGCCGCCTCTGATTGTGGTCTTTGCGGACTGTGCGCATATGCGATCGACACGGATCGATGGCGCTCATTGAAAATCTCGACTGTTATACTATTTCAGAGGCATGTAACCAGAGAGGCGTTTCCTGCTCAGACATATGTGTGCCCATGTTCAGGGGAGAGTACATTTGCAGCTGCTATGACGACCGTGTACCGGTGGGGGACGGAACGTCATGTCAAGACGGTAAGAACTAAGCACAGCTATGATATTTTTTATTTAAGCTTGTTTTCATAAATAATTTATTGTTGACTTATATAGTAGTGTCTTCTTCGCCCAACGCTGAGTGCATCCAGTATGTAATTTCTATAAAATTATTAAAATAGACATTAAACGACGTTGTTTAACATTGTGTTGACCATTTAGTCGCATCAAATTAAATGATCATTTTCAGACAATACCAAGATACTCAAAACGGTTCCAAGAGAGTTTACAACTTCCAAGATTCCACAGACGTCGTCTTCAACGGTTGTCCCACTTTTGGCAAACCGCACAGCAACAACAGCGCAAAACGTTCGCACAGAACAGAACGAAGCAAAAGTGAATAAGACAGAATCTATTCCTGTGGAAGCTACTACCCATGGGCACCAGCCCATGACATCGGAGCACACTGTTTCTTCACAGAGCCATTCGAAGACAGATTCGACGACGGGTCATAGCGGAGAGCCTAAGCCTACCCAGTCTACAAAGACCTTTGAGACAGAGGTGGAACACACGACAGTTAAAGATGAAACGGAACCGGACAAGTCTACGGATGGTAATTTGGTTAATAACACGCTGCGTTACGAGACAACTACACATTTGAAGCCCAATGTCACCACTGAAGAACGTATGGGTCATGACGGATTTATTTCGCCTGATTACGACGACGATGTACGTATGGAACCTATAGGTAAGAGCTGTTCAAGTTTTAGACACCGTCTGATATTAAAGAGAGTGTTGCATTATGTTTTCAACGTACTTTTAAGTTGATATGGAGGGAAAATAAAGTTGTTGTGTTCTGTTTCATGTGTTTGTGCTAAATAAAATGTTATTTTGTATGTTTATTCTATTTAGACCCGCCGTATTTTGAGAACTGTCCGCAAAACGACACCATCCTGATCGATGTCCCGCGCTCCGATCCAAATATTCACGTACCTATAAAACCAAGAGGTAAGCAGTCGTGCCTACAACATCTTCACAGTAAGCACAATGATTTATACACACGCTTCTATCCTAGGCGACCCGGGTTCAATGCTCGTAACCGACGAATGTGAGCTTGGTTGGTGGCCACCATACCGGAGAGGTGGGGTTTTCTTCGGGTACTATGGCTTACACACTCAGTACAAGACCACAACAAATTAAAAATCTTTCAGAAAACATAAACAAGATGTCAGTTTTAGCTAAAATTCGAAAATTCGTCCCAACTTTCGTGAGTGTAGTAAGTTAATAGGGTAGGTGTCCTGGGACTGCCTGAATAGCACATATGACACTATGTACACATCATGTCCGATTCGTGTATTAAAGGTTTCTCCGGTAGTAGCCCACTTCCGTTGCATTCCAACTATGAGCTCACGTACGACGGCGTTATCGTTCACTGGATGGGCGAGGGCGTCTACAGCCGCCATCATGTGATCTTCAAGGTCACAGACACCTTCAGACAGACCGCTGAGTGCAGCTTCACAGTCGTCTTGCAAGGTAAACGAGGCAAAGGTCGTCAATAGAGTACGGTCACTGTTTAAAAAAAGCAAACGCCGTGAAAGCAGAATCCCTTTCTAAACCGAACCGCATTGGATGTAAATATTTGTTCCATATTATTTAAAATCTTAATATTAATGTCAAAATCGTAATAAATGGAAACCTTTGCAACCAAATATTTCAATGAATTGATCACACATTTGATCTCAGTCATACATAAATAAACCACCGTGTTCGTACGAAAATATTATTTCCTTATTCTCTTGACCCAAAATCAAATTAATGAAACTTTTATTTCCATATTGGTCTGATATGACTTGCTCTGACAAAATGTAGTCTGTTTACCCAAACTCGGACCAGAGGCATATATTTAAACTCTCTTCTTATTTACTTTTCCATAAGTGTTGTACTGGTGAATGTTTTTTTTATAAAGGAATACTGGTTCCTGCAAATGTATGTCTATGCAGGAATTCGTTGTCAAACTTAAATAACAGGCATATTTAACGGAAAGACAAAGGCTAGATGCTGTTGCCTTGTATATTTCCTCAAGGGTTTGTTTAGTGTGTGACATTTTTTTTATTTAATATGTTTGCATCAGGTAGGATACGAAATGTCATGCTTGCTTTCTTACATGATAGCTTGACATCAATACATAACTACAGGTGCATTATTATATTAAATTTAGTTTTGGCAAAAGCCTTAATTTAGTTTGAAATCAAATATTGGACATGTAACGTTACAGAAGATTAATAGATGGTGAAACGTTTACAATACTGTTAGTATTGTTCGAAAATATTGTTAAAGAATCAACATATAGCATTCCATAGTTCTTAAACGCTTAAATAAATTGTACAGAAAAGTTTGCAAATGACTATCGTTATTTGTTTTTCCAAATCCCTACAGATGTAGATCCGCCCATTTTTACACTGTGTCCAGAGACAATTAAAGAACGGACGGAAAATGTCTCCGCTGTTGTGGACTGGATCAAACCGGAAGTGGTCGACAATACGGGCATTAAATTGGTGTCTAGTTCAAACAGCCCTGGTTCCAGGTTTGAGTCGGGAGAACATGTTGTAAACTACACGGCCGTCGATTATGCCGGGAACAAGGCAACCTGCTTGTTCAGCGTGTATGTCCTTCATGGTAAGGAAATCGCTGTTACTTTCTGGTGCATAAAGTGCAAAATACAAAGGAATAGATCTATTGTGCGTTGTTCGTCGAACTATAAAACTGCATACATAGTTTTTATCTAATGTATCAAAAACACACGAAATTTATAATTTGACTGCAAATAGTTTTGCGAACATGAACAACACGAACATATTGTATACTACAGACGCATCTTCAAGTATGTTTTGTTTAACAACCTTGCAGATACCGTGTGTCAAGTGGGTGCTATAGAACATGGCGGAATCGTTTGCAGCTTTGACAATGGACCTCCGAGCGCTTGCAAGGTCGTCTGTGACAAGGGGTACGGCGTCAACCCGATCAGAGTCTACAAACGCCTGCATAACTGCCAGGTGCCCGAGGACATTGAACGCTTGAAGCGAGCCATGATGACGCAAAGCCCGTGTTTAAGTGAGTTAACATGACCGTTTGTATTCGTATCTTTACCTAGCAAAGTGAAACATTCAAGCGGTACCATTTTGTCATCGTGAAAGATGTTCCACAAGTATAAAGATTCAAATTATGTATATAACAAAATCGACCGAATAGGATATAAAAATAATGTTTCAAGCAATTTGATATGCAGGTCATATAAAGCTGGGTGATGTGCCTTTATTTGTTCGTTTTGATTCTTAGTAGTAAAGAGTGACCGTAAAAATAATTTCATGACCAATCCCACGTAAGTTATGTGCCCGAACCGAATATCAAAACCGCGATCCTCGGATTTATAGTCAGGCGCTGTACCAGCAGAGTTAACCGGCCCAGTGGTAGGGAGTTGTACGGAAACAACTTACTAGCTACTTCAATGGCTTGTAGTTTCCCTTGCTATGCTTACTTTGAGTATTTTTGCAGCTATCAACAATTTTCAACTAACAACGAAAAATAATGTTCCCACTGAATGTGTTATTTTTTTCATAGCCCACTCGTACGCCATGAAATCGCGATGCATGCGCGTAAAGTGTCGTCCCAGATTAGCCTGTGCAGTCCGCACAGGCAAATCAGGGACGACATTTCCGCCTTAATTGGATTTTTGCTAACTGCACAGGCTAATCTGGGACGAAACTTTACGAACATGAATTTTGCCCAGTTTTCATAGAACACAACCATTTGGTATTTCGAATATTAACGGAGCTAGAGCTATTATACTTGAATATATTAAATTATTAATAAATCACATGATGCGGCGTCTCATCAGGGTCTGCGCTGTTTGTTTAAAGAAATATTCTGTAAGAAATATTCTAAATATATAAAAAATAAATATACTAGACATCTCTAATTTTGGGAATAAATTGATCCAATTTAGAAGGATGTGAGAGTCCACTAGGCATAAATGGGTTGAATAGTGATACTCGACGGGTCTGCAACCAGATTACATGAACATTAACATAGAGCCGCAACACAAGCTCTAGTTTATCTTATTGTTACTTTTTTACAGAACACAGCTATCCTTCCGTGCTAAGTCAACAATACAGGATGAAGTTCGACGGTCCCGTCAGCAAACACAAGCACGAGATCAGAGCCAATCTGAACGTCGCTATATCCAACCATCTTGAGCGTAAGGACACGTGCCAGGGTCATGTCTGCAAAATGGAAAACCTTTTACTGCAATGTGTCGTCGACGATGACGTCATTCTGGGATCCAATGTCACGTGCTTGGACGAGGAAGACAGGACGGAGTTCTTCATCAGTTTCAATATAACTCTCAGAAACGAGTAATTATTACAACCAAACAAATACGACCGCACACCTTCCGATTTGTGTAATGCATTTTTAAAGTAAATGTTAGGTTTGTACCAAAATGAAATTATGTATCCGTCTTAAAAACCAATTACATCTTATATCCATGCGCATACATGTATATCTTTGTCTATTGATTTTTTCTTTATTTATTCATATATCATTTTACTAGCAAGCCATATATATTCTTTCATCATATTGATTCGGTTGTACACACAATTTCTAATACGTTATGTTGATTGCAATATCCACACGCGAATGTATTCCGTTTCATGTATCTGCAGCACCGACAAGGGTACAAACATCAACGAGTTACAAAAGCATGTACATCTCGAGCTGATAGGCCTAGCGCCGCTCTTAACAATACAACTCGGGGAGCACGTGTTCGCCCCTCACTCGGACAGCCTGGCTCGCTCCGAATCCACGTGGCTGTGTCCACCGGGCACCGTTGCAGAAGAGTCCATATGTAGTGAGTGTTATAAATTTTCTGATGCATACAAGTGTGTTAGCCTGTAGACCAGACTGGGCCGATATTCACCAACCCAATTTCAGACTTGTGAATAAAGACTTGAATTAGAACCAAAAAAAAGCGTTCAGTGTTTGAATATACAGGCCTCGGCTGGTAATTATGTGATTATCAAATTGTTCTACATGAAGAATGGAATAGATAGGGGTGTTATATGCCAAGCTTGACTAAAAGTTTAAGCAATATTCTTTATTCTTAGACTTAAGTCTCAGAATTGTTTGGTTAATACGGGCCCAGATATCACGTTGCAAGTAAGCACGAGTCAGGACACTTATACATAGGCAATACTTCTACTGCTGCTTTGAGCGTCTACAATTATCATTTTTGCAATTCGACTTCCCAAATAATTCATCTTCTATATAAAGTAACATCATAAGAACATCCTCAATGGCTTAATCTACAACAATAATATATTATACAATGAAATAAAGTAAACTATCGAATTGCAGCAACGTCTTCTATTGATCAGTATAATAATTTATAACTTAGAAGATAAATTGTATTTAGAGTACCTCGTTTTTCGTGATTAGCGACCAATAGTGTCACATCGAATGTATAATATTCTTTAAAATTGTATGTTTTGTTTGTATAAACCTGTTTATTAAAGCTCGATTGCATTTAAAGTACTTTCTACTTATTTGAAACTCTGTCGATACCGTTTTGTTGGACTGTATTTGTGTTTCTTTGTTAACCAATTCTTATTTCTGTTACTTGATCAATAATGTCAACTTAAAGATTTTGGGTTCTCGCCCTTCATAATGCATTGTGTACCAGCAGTTGGTTACATTTCGTTCAAATTTGTTTCGGAAACATTTCTATCAATATTTTTTTAATGTTATTGATATGTTGTTGGTGTTGTTTTTTTAATATGGTTCAATTTATGAATATATATTTTTATGAATATATTTTAAACTGATAACCTTGAGAGTTCGCAATAAACTGTACGCTTCTTTAAGTTTCCTGTCCACCTGGCACCTTCCACAACGTCACTTCCGGTGAGTGTGAGTTCTGCACTTCTGGTACGTACCAAGTGTCAAGTGGACAAATCCATTGCGCCACGTGCCAGCCCGGAACTTCGTCACCAGAAGGCGCCACGTCGAGCCAACAATGTAAGTACTTTTCTTACTTGTTTCCGCAATGTTTCAGTATGCGCATGAATTATTTAGTAATGTATATGTCAGTATAGAAAGCGATTACGTTTAACATTCCGTTCAACATTGTCATAGAAAACATTCTCCTATACAATTGATGATATGGTGCCTAATAAAACATTAGCTACAATTGTCGGCGTAGTCTTTGCTTGTTTCATGCTTCAATTATTCTTAAAAAAAACACTCATTATTTACAATAAAGTAGAGAAAGTACGTCATACGATGTCTTATAAACCGCGTTAAAATGCACTTATGTTTTAAGAACGTTGACAATACAGTCTTCGTTATGAGGCATCACTGTAAATGTATTGCTATTACATATTAGAAATATCTAAAAGATAATAAGCGAATTCCATAGATAATAAGCAATATTGTATATTGTATAGGTCATTCGTTACCGTCGATGGACGAGATGACGCTGTTCATAATCGTGACCACGTGTTCGTTCGGGGTGGTATTCCTCTGCATGGCGGTGACCCTCTACCTGCAGTTTCAGCGGCAGCAGAAGCGCAACCAGCAGACGAACAGTCTCAAGAAGCCGCGCTATAACACGCCCCATGGCAACATGTACGTGGCTCCGCCCCCAATCCTCAAGTCGAAACTGGACGAGAATTTCACACCGGGCGAGAAGACGTACAGCATTGACAGAAAGCACCCGATAAACATTTTCTCCAATCACGACTATGACGATCTCGCGCAGTACAAAAGCGGATCATCTTTCCAGAACGATGTCCTCAGCATGCTACCCGGCCAAAGATACGATTATTCTCCGGGCGAAGAGGTTTTCACCGGGACGCTCTCCCGTGATAACACGTTCTCAAACCCAACCTATTCCCCGCTGGGGTTCAACAAAGGGGAACGCGGGTCATTTCAGCGCAGCACCCACACGCCCTCTCCCGGGCCACAGCGCAAGATGTCGCACGAGAGCTCTTTCTCCAACCAATCACCGCGTATGATGCGAGCGATAAGAACGCCCACGAGCGACACGCCCCTTATAACTCAGTCGCCGCTATTGCGCATGAAGTTAGCGGCGTATAATTTAAATCACGAGGATTAAAAAGCAACAAAATTAATATCAAAACAGGACAACCATTCCTATTACTACGAAAAGCCGATCCGGACACAAGTTAACCATTGTGAAGTGAAAAGTATTGCGCTATTAATTATTAGAAGTCCGAAATATTATAGTAAAATACAACTGTTCTCTTTAAATACATTGTACAATGTACATGGTCACATCGGTACTCGTGGTTTACATATTTTATTGTATTAACTGTGTGAAGCATCAACATATTGAAATCAGTGTCCGCTAAATAAGAACTACTATTCGTTATGATGATGTTTTTCTACTCTTGTAACAACACATCCGTTTTAATTGAATGTTACTACCCTTTTATGAATACTCGCTGTCTCGATCACGCTTAAAATAAGTTATTGAGCATTTCAACAAACAGGTATGCCACAGTGTTTAATAACACTGCATTCGTGAGACATTATAAAAATGAAAATGACTTGAAATGACCTGTAAGAAAATAACACAAGTACAATTAAGAATTATTATTTTATGCTTATTATTTTATCCTCGAGATCATTTCATATGATCACTCGTTAATTAAAATCGATATTCTACCAAATCCAACAAATATCCTCTATAAAATTCTCGAAATTATGGAAATCTAAAATAATGAATGAATTGTAAGGATTGTATTGCAAGTGCGATTTTGCAACTTCCGGTGAAAGAAAGCGGATGAAATCAAGGTGAATTCAGATGAATATTCTAGTCTAGATTTTGATAAATCCCAATAGTTTTAGACATGTCAATGTCGTGGTAATGGTAGACGAGTGCGCTTTTGATACGTACTGATTGCCACATGAAAGTAGCCACAGACCTGACATATATAATGACTTATATTGTATGAATGCTTTTTGCCATTATTTATAGAACAATGATATGTGTTGTATTTATCTGTGTGAATGTATGTTTGCATTTAAATTTGTGTTGATTTAAATCATGGTCAAAAGTGCTTCATTTGTGTCGTATGCAGTGATTTTTCATAAATGTAAATTTTCCTTTTGCAAGTAGAATCTAGACATGAGAGGTTGTGGTTTTGGGAAAATGCGACACATTTTGTGTACAGGGTAATTGCAACATCTACTCATACTTACTGGCATATTATACTCAAAGAAGGGTCAGTGTTATGAGCCTTATAAACAACTCACATATATTTCTGGTCAGCGTAAGTTAAAAAAAAATCATATGTAATATTCCTTTATGTTCTATGTTATTTTGTTATGTAGCATTTCAAACTTAGTACCCTTTCATCTTTAAATGGGTGTTTTGTTGACAATTTAATGAAGGAAAAACCTTTCTTTAACTGTTTCTAAGGGAGATTATGTAATACTTACCTAAACCATTATAAAATATAAATGTCATTCATTAATATTGTTCAAATATATATGTAATAGTTTGCCATTTTTTTGAATTATTGCAATAACTTCAAGTGAATTAATAGATAACATATTATTTTTTAGTACGTACATTTTTGTTAATTGCTTATTTTCGTTCATTCCTTTTTTTGGTACATCACGTCATCGGAATTGATAAGGAAGTTATTATAACATTTAACTGTATAGTTCATTTATTTGTTTCCCTTGTATGTTCGTATGCATGTCTCAAAAAATATATACTTGTGTTTTGTTACTGAAGACCACATTGTAAAAAATAAATTATTTCTTAATGTGAATTCTTCATGAAATAAAGTTATTATTATTATTATTATTATCATTATACTAAAACGGTATATCGTACTGACGTACATTGTAAAGTGACTCTGCTAAAATGTGTGTCTCTGCCTTTTACACATTTCTAGTACATGCAGTTTGATGTGTTTTGAACGGTTTGTAATGGTTAACATTCTTTGTAACACTCGTTTGTCTGATGCGTGTGTGTATTGATTCATATTGTAAAAGTTAAAGGTTTTGTGTGAAGTGTTGTTGCTTGTTACATATAGCGTTCTAATTAATATCAGAGGCATAGTGCAATATATATACTTAGTATATACATTACCGCCTATCTTATGGCGTGATATCTAATCGAGTGTTATCTAGTCACGTGGGTAAGAGTGTATTTTTCCAAATTTTACAGGAAGTGCATACATATGTGAGATTGTATAATTAAAGCAATCATACAATTTACCATATTTTCATTCTTTCATATTTTAATATTGGCACGAACTGTTCAATGTCTGCATATGATGCGTTTAAATTTATTCCATATACATGACTGCCACCTTAGCTTTTTTCAGATACAAGTATTAATATACGAGACATCCCTAATTTTGGCAATAAATTGATCCAATTTAGAAGGCTGGGAGAGTCCACTAGGCATAAATGGGTTAAGCACCCTTTGTACCTTGTGTGATCCTAGAACTTTCCTTTTTATCATACTTCATTATTTGTTGTGACACCGCAAGTTTTATCGCTTATAAACAGTGTTAAACGGTTTCATGTTTTTGTAGCAATTATGCTTGCATAGGTACGGCGCTTTCGTAATATATTTAAATGTGTCATATTCAAATGTACGATGTTTCTAATAGTACATGTATGTGTAATATGTTTATAATTATTGTAAAGATTTGTACAAATAAAACGTTTGGAATAAGTGCCTTGCTGTTTGGATACTATTGTTGATTGTATGTGGTTTATACTTGATGGTGTTAAAGTGTGTAAAGAGAGACACGTCGTTAAAAGCTCAGGTTTCAGAACGACAATTAATAATTATGTACATGTTCTTGAAGATAACTCTATAAATAACTCTATTTGAAAAAAAACACATGTGGTTAGTGTGTGGCTAGGCTAATAATTAGTAAATAAGTTTTTTTGCAATATATTCAATGTTCACTATATATATCTACTCAGCCAAATGATTAACCAAGTTTTATTATCTTATGATGTGATTATTTAAATAAATAAATACAATTTACATACTTTATTTAAACCACCGTTTGGAAACAAGTTAATTTAAATAGATCTATGAACATCATACATTTTGCGAGTTTCCTTTATTGCGCACACGTACGTATACTAACAACCTTATGCATGATCAGCCTTTGAAAAATGTATGCTTTCTTAAGGTCGACAAAATGGAGGTTGGCGATTGGTCGTCAGGAAATAGCTTCCACGAGCAGCACTGGGTGTTGTGTATCCCATGGCAACGCATCCACTGTTACACGCTGAACAACGACCTGCCTCGTAGTTGGCCACGCTGTCACATGGTTGGGACCGGAAATGGCAACTGCTGGAGATGGACTCAGTATACAGATCAGTGGCTCTCACGTGACTGCAAGCAAGGGTACTACTGAAGTCTGTGAATCAATAAAAATACAATACACATTAAGTGTTGAACAATAGAAACTGCACACTGAATTTAGTAACAGATATTTATTTATAATAACTGTAAGCAATTGCAGAAAGACAATGCTGTAGAAAACAGAGACAAAAAACACACAATATATGTCTTAACTGGAAACTATATTTCAGTGTTTAATGCGGTAAACGATTAATTTTCAATCGATATAATTGCATATACAAATGTATGCGCTTTATGAACTGACATGGAATAAATACAATACAATGCCTCACATTCAATAGAGCCGCTGAGAAGGCTAAACAGATGCTGCCCCAGATTAGCTGGACAGCCGGGCTGATCGTCTCCTCCGTTTGGGTAGAAATCAACATGGCCGACACGTTGTTTTAAACCAAAACCTACGAAATTTATAAAATTCATAAAATGTGATATTATAACAATTGTAATGTCATAAAAGTTATCAAAACGGCTGTATTTTTTTATTACACATTTTAATAACTGAATTACCAATCCAATAAAGATAAGCACATTTTATTCGCATACTAGCATACAACAACAACAACAACCGCAACAACGACTACTACTACTACTACTACTACTACTACTACTACTACTACTACTACTACTACTACTACTACTACTACTACTACTATTACTTCTACTACTACTACTACTACTACTACTACTACTACTACTACTACTACTACTACTACTACTACTACTACTACTACTACTACTACTACTACTTCTACTACTACTACTATAACTTCTACTACTATAACAACTGTTCAGTCGTTATGGTTAACAAATAGTACGCGCGTTTTTTCTAAAATGTTCAGATCTTCAATATACCGGTATTATACACTGAATATAATTGACATATGGCCAGAAGTGAAACAATCGATCAATCAACATTTATCGCCGACACATGGTCAGACACATAAATAACGGAATAAGAACTTTATATAAGAACACCAAGTGAGCGTATTGGTTGCACGCAAAACGTTAAGAAATATGTACGTGGTCCTCATGATATACAACCGAAAATAAGAAAACCAGTTGATTGTAGGCCTATTGGCATTTTACCTAGGTGTATAAGGGAATCGCCATCCGTGTGGATAGCTTCTACGAACAAAGCATCTGTAGGGTCTAGGCGGACGCTCTCAGCAGTGTTTTCAAACGCGGGTCCAGCAGGATCTAGACCTGTGAACATGACGGGAGGACTTTAGCAAGAAGGCTCCAATAGCTTCGAGCATCTCGTCCAATGCCTATGCAGTTGAAAGTTAAAGGCGGCAATGCTACTTTATGTCCTCTTTGTTAAAACATATAAGGGAAAACATGTTTATACAATAATAATGTCACAATATTGTTTAAACAAAACTTGTTAACAGTTAATGGATGAACTTATTCGATTTATTAAGAATTAAAAAATGCACATACGCAAAATACATATATTTGAAACAGTCGATTTTGTTACGGAAATGCACTGAACACTTTTCTCTTACAAATAATTCTACGGTGAGCATTAGCCTCACGACTCGCTCATTAATTAATTATTTTTAAGGTGCTGAATCTGTAAAAAAAAAGGAAGGCTTTGCAATTTAACGTTCAATTATCGAACTATATACATTCAACATGAAAACAGATACAAGGGACTTTGACAGTTAAAGAGAGTGTTTGCGGATTAAGTGGCATTGGTTTCTTTAATGTCGTTGACATGCGGTAAAGTTTTGTAGAAAGCGCATTGATCAAGCTTCCATATTGTACTGTGAATGTATGCAAACATTAATCACGTTCTCGTGTACATCTGTCAACTGATCAAGCTTCCATATTGTACTGTGTACATGTGCAAACATTTATCACGTTCTCGTGTACATCTGTCTACTGATCAAGCTTCCATATCGTACTGTGAATGTATGCAAACATTTATCACGTTCTCGTGTACATCTGTCTACTGATCAAGCTTCCATATTGTATTGTGTACATGTGCAAACATTTATAACGTTCTCCTGTACATCTTTCTATTCATCAATCTTCCATATTTTACTGTGTACGTATGCAAATATTTATAACGTTCTCCTGTACATCTGTCTATTGATCAATCTTCCATAATTTACTGTGTACGTATGCAAACATTTATCACGTGTTCCTGTATATCTGTCTATTGATCAAGCTTCCATATATTGTAATGTGAACGAATGCAAATATTTATAACGTTCTTCTGTACATCTGTCTATTCATCAATCTTCCATAGTTTACTGTGTACGTATGCAAACATTTATAACTTTCTCCTGTACATCTGTCTATTTATCAAGCTTCCATATTTTACTGTGAACGTATGCAAACATTTATAACGTTCTCGTGTACATCTGTCTATTCATCAAGCTTCCATATTGTACTGTGAACGTATGCAAAGATTTATAACGTTCTCCTGTACTTCTGTCTAGATCTTTTTATGAGTAAAAGAAAGTTAAGAAACTTTTCAATACACTTTTAATTAACTATTTTCATAAAACTGTTTTCCACCTAATCTAATTATGTATACCTCGTAGTTTGAAATGTTTTATAAATTACCTTAAAATAAATGTTGTCACATATTTTGCTTTTTATGTATGTCGTTAATTGTTTTTACTTGACAGACAGTAGGGGTATATGTAGATCTTCAAATAAAAGGTTCAAGTAAAATGATCTGAAAAAAGGAAACAAATGAAGATTATTGAGATTGAAACTCCAATCCTCGATCTCTTTAGGCTTATGCCTTAACAACTTGATCATTGTGTAAGCTCAAATGAAAAAAAATAAGTATAAAAACAACAATGTATAAAACATATGTTTGAATCGACTATCCTGAAATGGTGTGTGAGGGGGAGGGGATTGATCCTACTTATGCTCGGAACCTGCCAAATCTCACAGCAGAGGTTGGTTATTACCTGTAATTCTTCCCAAGCCGGGTACCCGTTGTCCCGCATATCCGGATATGTGTGCACCAAGACTATGGCCAATCAGGTGAAAGTCGATATACTGCGCATGCGCAGTAATGTGTAGTTGCGTTAATAGCTGTGCAATCAAAGCGCCGACAACTCTCGTATTTGCCGCTGCCATCAAGTAGTTAACACGAGCCGCACCAGGTGACCAGTCAACAGCAATTACATTGGCATCCTCCTGCAAAAGAAAACACTATACAACTGAACATATTTACAAAAGGAATAGTAACAAAACTATACACTCTGATTGAAACGGCATACTATAACAACTATTGTTAGTGAACAACTATTGCTAGTAATGAATGTTTGCAGATAATAAAACGAAATGTATATATTGATAAACAGCTTAATGCGACCCGAAGCGATTTCGAGCCCAAAGAACGTAAGAATGTGTGAACATAAGAACTAGGACTGTGAAAACAGTTCCAGCTTTCGGATATTTCGAACCTCGCGTATTCCAGCCATCCGACATAAGTGTATAGATGAAGATAGAAATGCATTATTCAGAAAAAGGCAAAATGCCCGTCATTTCACATATAAAACAATACAAAGAAATATGTAACTGGTTGATAGTGAGGCATATTACGTCATGTTACATAGAGAATAACAGGTTACTCTCCTATCGTATTGTTATTTATCAGGCGAGGCTTAGAATAATATAACGGCGAGGCTTGCCGACCCGTTATTTTATTCGTGCCGAGCCTGATATATTACAAAACGATGGGACGGTAACCTGTTTTTCTGTTTATCATACCACATTTTCCGAAAAATCTGCAAAATAATCCATTTTTTATATTTAAAATGTACGGATCCCCGCTGATTTTGCTGATACGTCTTTTACACGTTGACATACATGTAGCAACGGCGTTCGAAAAGACGACACGAATAATCGCTTATTTTAATAAACAACGTATAGAGAAAAAAAGTTATTTGCACTACGAATGGGAAGAGTACACCCGCTTTAATTATAAACGTCTTGAAATGGAGATCAGGAATGGACGGCAGCGACAAATTTAATCGAAGAACACACTTCACCGAATAGTTTGGAGACACCATTTTGGAGATGTGCATTGAAATTGACATTTTGATGATGGTGTCAATATTGACATAAAAGTGTTATATCGTTTGTTTAAATAGTTGAGGATTAGCATACAGTAATAATTTGTCTTGACTTTCTGTGCAATGACTATATCGATATTTAATATGTATTGTCCCATTGATGACGTTATTTAACTTCTGTAGTGCGGGCTGTGGTGATTTTTAAAAAATAAACGTTTTTGTGATTTATGACTTTAAAATAGAATAACATATGTACGTTCTTAGTATCATAATGTTTGTATTGTTGAACCTGATTCATGTTGATAGAAATTGTTGACTTAATTGCAAATCCCACGTTACTCCAAACATTGACTGATATTAGAACTTCCTGTTGACCATGATATAAAAAAATATATCAGGCAACGTTTAATCAGGCAGATATCAATGCGGTGGTATGCCAAATATGTGTACATAAAAATGGTAACTTCAAGATACAACAACATTTTGTTTTGATAATAAAACACGTTTGGAAGCAATGGGAGGAAAAAATCTAACCTTTATCAGTCCAAGACCAGAGATCGGAGAAAAAAGTAAACTCTAGTTTGACATGGAATTATGTATTTAAACGAGTAAATTTAAAATTTGAACAGTATTTTTCAAAAATATTTCTAAAATATATGTTTATTTTCCAAATAGGTAGATCGGAATAAACTCAAAAGATGAGTGAACACAAAAAAGTTTATAAAATCTAGGTGACTTGATCTTTATTAAAATAATAATAATATTTTTTAAAGATGTGAATTGTATATTCATAATTAGAAAGCCAAAAATGAAATATAGCATGAAATAATCGGTGCTTCGATGAGTGCTCGAGCCAAGCGAGTTCGAGCCATTGGGTTTCAACTGTTACACTTTTGTGCTCGAGCCAAGCGAGTTCGAGCCATTGGGTTTCAACTGTTACACTTTTGAAAGTGATGCGAACAAAATTAAATCACAACTAAAATAAAAACTATTGTTCATGACCGGTATAACCGAATACGCTTGACAAAACATTTTTTTAACATATTTAAATAACAGTCAGTCGTCGACATGACCTTCAATTTAGGAATATTCGCAACACTGCTTTAAACATATACCAGCAAAATGACGAAGTGAACAGTTAAAGTATCAACGAGTATAGACATGTATTATGCTACAAGCGCGACTTGACGAATATACACAGGTTAGTAAACTATATTATCACACTATTTTTTGCGATTTGTTTATGATCTTCAATGATCTATTCTTCTTTGAATTGTGTTATATACGTTGTGAAATGAACAGTCGACTGTTTCTTTTGTCTCACGTATATTTATGACTCATACCTGTCAAGGCTCACGGTTTCGCCGTGAGTCTCACGGTTTTGGGCATGTAATGACGGTCTCATGCTGACTTAGTAATTTAACACGCATTTCTTCAAAAACAAAAAAAATGAAAAAAGTAATGTTTGGATTTCATAAAATGTCGTATAATTACTACCGAGACGGGCGGGCTGTTTTAGTGGTTTCTAACCAAATACCACATGTACCGGAAACTGTTTAACGGTGTTAACGTATCATTATCACTACGTCACCGGTGTCTATGTAAAAAAATCGGCTGCAAAATGCCAGCAAATGGCTCACCGGCAAGAACAAAAGCGAAAAATAGGGCTATTTTCAGAAAAAAATAGTCTTCTTTTTGCTCAGGACATAGCCCCAAAACGCACCACAGACGATCTAGGATCCAAAAATTGTATGGGGGAGGGGGGCATGCATGATCTGGTCTCACTCTCAGCCACTTAAAACCCTTGGCAGGTATGACTTTCTATTATAACTTCCTGTTAAAATTGTATACACACATGAACGGATGATCTCATGTGCAAAACGCACATCATACATAAAAAGAGAGTGATGGATGCTAAGTAATTCTTCTTTTAAAGCCACACAACTTGAAATGTTAATCAATACATATAGATGCAATTTGAAAGTGTGCAAACTTGCCATTAAATCTATAGCCTAATAGCCTAGTTAGCCAGTAATTTATTTGTTTTTTTTTAATTTTAAAACCAAAAGTAGGATTTCTTTACGTATACATACATTTCGACCGACGCGATTATTTTTGAAGTTTAAGCGCGAACAAGACGGATTTCTACCTTGTAACCACCAGATATATTCTAATTGAGATAGATAAAATTAAATGTATAACCTAGTTAGCAAGTATTTGTTATTTTGCAAACGGTACCGCATTTAAAACCGAAAGTAGGATTTATAGACGTATACGTCCATTTCGACAAACGCGATTATTTTTGAGTTTTTAAGCGCAAAAGAGACGGAGTTCTACCTTTGAACCACCAGACATATTCAAATTGTCATAGATTAAATATGTTTTTTAATTATACTTCAATTTACTATGTCATGTATTGCATTTCAAGGTGTGTGGCTTTAATAAAAAAGCTTTGCATGATGTTAATATACAATACTTTACCTATTCCCATGTTGGGCATATACGCAAGATAAAAATATAGTTAACTAGAAATGGCGCGGCAGAGGCCGACACGTATCCCCACGTCGGATGTTTGACCCAGGGGGGCGCCCCAGGGTTGGTAATTGGGTCCAGCATAGTTGAGATTTACCGTATTGTCATAAGAAATGTTCTTTATCAATTTGAAGTAAGTCAGTGTAGAAATGAAGAAATTATGGTAAAAGGCAATTTTTGGTGGGCGTGGTCTATGTGGGTGGGCATGCCCCAGGGTTGGTAATGGGGCCATGCATAGTTGAGATTGACCGTATTGTCATAAGAGATGTTCAGTATCAATAAGAAGTAAATCGGTGTAGAAATGAAGAAGTTATAATAAAAGGCAATGTTGGGTGGGCGTGACCTATGTGGGGGGATGCCCGGGGTTGGTAATGGGGCCATGCATAGTTGAGATTGACCGTATTGTCATAAGATTTGTTCAGTATCAATTTGAGGAAAATCTGTGTAGAAATGAAGAAGTTGTAGTAAAAGGCAATTTTGGGTGGGCGTGGTCTATGTGGGCGGGGTCGCCCCAGGGTTGGTAATGGGGCCATGCATAGTTGAGATTGACCGTATTGTCATAAGAGATGTTCAGTATTAATTTGAAGTAAATGGGTGTATAAATGAAGAAGTTAATGTAAAATAACATAACAAAATGAGTGAAAATCTCTGACCTGGCCCCACCCCAACCTCCATAACTTTTGACCCAGGGGTCAGATCAAAATTCCAAATAGTGCAGGGTCGCACATATGATCATAGCTATCATGTGTGTAAGTTTCTAGGTTCTAGTGCCTATAGTGTAGGAAGAGATAGTGGCCAGGACGGACGGACAGACAGACAGACACACAGACGGCGGAGATAATCACAATATCCCCACGCTTTACAAAAAGCGTGGGGATTACAAAAATATTAGTGCGGACAGATATTCGAGTAGAAGTAACACACTGGGTATCTCAACATTGTCTCACAAAGCATCTGTATGCTTATGTGACCGTGGTTAAAATACATCGTGTCTTATATCTTCTTTTACATATAAAAGACATACATTGTTCTCACCTGTCTTAATATCGCTAGGACCATGAATTTTACCCATGTTGCGTTAGCAGAATCGATATATCCGTGAGTGATAACCTTTGTTTTTCTGGTTGGGTTGAAGTTGGAGTGCAGAATTGTACTTGGTGACTTGTCCACAAGTTGGTAATGGACCGGATTGGAGCGCGTGAACAAGCGGAATTGAACCTATGAAAATAAACGAAGCATTAAACTCTTTCCAAAATGGCGAAAGCCACTATCGACTTTCGACTGTTTCAAAAACATAAGACTTCTGCCTAAATTTAATCAAACCTTGTTTGCTTTAAAGGGGCCTTTTCACAGATTTTGGCATTTTTTAACTTTTTCATTAAATGCTTTATATCGATAAATGTAGACATTGGATCGTAAAAGCTCCAATAAAAAATCAAGAATAAAATTAAAAAAAGGAAAAGAACATTGCCCGGACCAGGTTTCGAACCAGTGACCCCTGGAGTCCTGCCAGAGTCCTGAAGTAAAAACGCTTTAGCCTACTGAGCTATTCCGCCGAGTACATATACTTGAAGTATTTTATACCTTATATAAGCAATCTTCGTAGTTTCACAAAATTTAACGACAAAAACAGAACTCTCCAAATTATTCAATCGTTTCGCGTTGCAACGCTTTATAATTTTTAGGTTTTAAAATCGTCAAAAGATGCATATAATGGCTATATTAGACCATGGTAAATGTTAAGTATTACTGTTTCCTCACAAATATCATAACTAAAACGAAAATTTGCAAATCTGAAACAACTTTTTTCAATTTTGTCAATTTACCAAAGCGTGAAAAGATCCCTTTAAGATCTCATACACTTGTAAGCGACTACGCACAAATACCACATTGAAATATAGTGCTGTAACAGTATCAAACTAGTAACACTATTGACTAGAATTGCTTAAATTTGCTTAACACTGGAAAAAGCTTCTTTTTATATATATATAACTGGTTGAATCATCTGATCTACAAGAATCTGTGAATGACAAGGATTTTATAACGTATCATTGCTATCTCATCTCCGCCTGTAATCACGCCGGGTACATAGGCCACCGACCAGCGTTCTTCAATCGTCTCGGTTCTCGGCGAACCTCTTAAGCTGCCCCCATGTCTTGCCCACCTGCTTGGCATGTGCATCATCCAGGTCGCCGCGCCAGGTGTTTCTAGGGGTTTCAGATGCGCGAGTATTGCCTTGTCGTATACCAGAATGGCATTAGTAACTTAAATCAGTCCTAGTCAAGAAATTCATATGTAAATGAGTTTTGTCACGGAGGTTTCTCATTTGCATCCAAAGATATCTTCTTATACGGACTGCTGTTTCGTTCTTCGTCATAATTCTTCGTTGGTAATATTGTACGGCCAGCGGATCTTGGGGATCTTCCTGAAGCAGGTATGAATGAAGACCTGGACTTTCTTCATGGTGGTGACGGTGGTTATCTCGGACTCCATAGAGTAGTAAAGGCTTCACGATGGTGTTTAGGAGCCTGATATTGGTGGTGATGCCTATCGCGCTGGATGCACAGACTTGCCTCTCTGGATTGGCAAATTGTCCTGCTATTCTCTTATTGATGAATTTCAGGTCCTTGGTTCTGTTCTGGTGGACTGCGTTTTCTGATTGTGTTGCCAGCGTCTCGAGGTAGTTCCGCTTGTCTGGTTGCATACTTCGCTGTGCGATTCTATTGGCGCATCTGTACTCGTCTTGTCTGGTTGTATACTTCGCTGTGCGATTCTATTGGCGTATCTGTACTCGTCTTGTCTGGTTGCATACTTCGCTGTGCGATTCTATTGGCGTATCTGTACTCGTCTTGTGCTTTTTGCTGCTCTTGTTCTGCTTTTGTTGACAATTGTTTTATTTTCTCTTCTTTCTTGAACTTTCTGTAGCGTCTCTTCTGATATCCACTCCTTGTCACCCAAAACATGTTGACGAGAGTAACATTTTTTTTTTTTTGCTTTTTGGTGTCATTGTTGCTGGAAAACACTTCCCGATGATCTCCTCATATCTTCGGTTGTCACTGCCGATCTTGGCGATGTAGTCGCAAATTAAAATCATTTCGTTCCTTTTGTATGAAGGTTTACAATCTGTTTTAAACTTTATCCTTATCACCCTCTACACTGGCTTTCGTCGGGGCGTAGCACGGGATTATGGCCACGTTGATCCACTTCTTCTTTGAATGAAAGATGCTGTTAGGATCCGTTTTTCGTGCGGCTCCAATCCGATTAGCTCCTAGTGTGCCGACTTGTCGACACGTTTACTCCCGCCATGCGTGCGGCATCTTCATGCTCATGCTTTGCGAACAGCATTAACTCGTCGGAAGTCAGTCGCTTCTGCCTCATCTATGTGATAACTTGCGCTGTCTTCACGGTCTCGTACATGGTTCGGACATTGCATGTACTGTTGGTGGTTATGGTCCTGATGAAGATGATTGTCTCCTGTCAGAAGGTTTCCAGTTGACTCTGGTTTACACCGATCGGCGTCATACGCCCTCTAGCTGGTCAATCATCTCCCTGGTCCAGACACTGATGTTGTTTATCGTTTCTATAGCTAGCGTTTTTTTTCCGGAAGAAAGTAATGAATGCTAGCCCTTCACCCGATCTTTCTCCTTATTTACTCGCTTTTTGGAATGCAATTGATGGAGTTTCATCGTTTATGCATACAGGCATACTCCCGCCATGCGTGCGGCCTCTTCCTGCTCATGCTTTGCGAACAGCATTAACTCGTCGGAAGTCAGTCGCTTCTGCCTCATCTCTGTAACAACTTGCGCTGTCTTCACGGTCTCGTACATGGTTCGGACATTGCATGTACTGTTGGTGGTTATGGTCCTGATGAAGATGATTGTTTTCTGTCAGAAGGTTTCCAGTTGACTCTGGTTTACACCGATCGGCGTCATACGCCCTCTAGTTGGTCAATCGTCTCCCTGGTCCAGACGCTAATGTTGTTTATCGTTTTTATAGCTAGCGTTTTTTTTCGGAAGGAAGGTATGGATGCTAGCACTTCACCCGATCTTTCTTCTTATTTACTCGCGCTTTGGAATGCAATTGATGGTGTGTCATCGTTTATGCATGCAGGCATATTTAAGACGTTTGTCAACTTCTAGATGTGAAGTAGTTAAGCGATGTCCGAAATAATTTTTCACTAGTAAATTCTCCCTTTTTTACTGCCAATGCGTTGCTGTCCTGTATACTGTTAGTCTGTCATGCTATGACGCATTTAATAGCTTTTTAGCTCGACTATTATGTATGAAATATATATATTGGAGCTATCTTACTCACCCCGGCGTCGGCATGAGCGTGCGCGTGAGCGTTGGAATGTTAAAGTTTGCGTACCACCTCAATTATTTTCAATTTCCCTTCACATATTGCTTTTATATTTTGTATACTTCTTTACCAACATGACCCCTACATATAAACAAGAGCAGACATCTGTATCAAGCATTTTGTAGGAATAATGGCCATTTTTCACTTATACTATGCATACTATTGATACATTCTTGTTAAAGTTTGCGTACCACCTCAAATATTGTCTATGTACCTTGTCATATTGCTTTTATATTTTGCATACTTCTTTACCAACATTACCCCAATCTATAAACAAGAGCAGACAACTTTATTAAGCATTTTTTAAGAATTATGTTCCCTTTTTACACTTAGAAAATTGAAAATTTGGTTAAGTTTTGTGTTTAGGTTCACTTTATTCCTAAAGTATAAAAGCTATTGCTTGCATACTTGCAACACTTACTTTCTATCATAAGGGGACTGTGCAAGTAAAGTTATGTAACTCTGACTGGCATTTTGACATAATTATTGCCCCTTTTATACTTCTATAATTTAACATTTGGCTAAGTTTTGTTTTTAGATCCACTTTACTTCTAAAGTATCAAGGCTATTGCTTTCAAACCTCAAATACTTTCTTACTAGCATGAGGGTACTGTACCTGGCAAGTTGACGTTGACCTTAACCTTTGAATGACCTTGACTCTCAAGGTCAAATTAATGAATCACCCCACATTTTTTTTATATATTTGTTTTCCTTTTTTTTAATTTTTGAAACATCATCTAATAAATGACCACACACCCACATTATAGCCCCTCTCCACCTCCACCCCACCCCCTACCCAAAAAGATTTTATTTTCGTTGAAACATGGTAAAAAAACAAATATGTATTTATTTTATTTTTTTAAGGACCGTCCAACCAATTCCACCCAAGCTATTGCTATCAAACTTGAAATTATTGGTTTGTTTCATGTCTTTGCAAATATTCAATAGATTTTAGAAAATAAACCTTAACTCAGAATCGTCTATAAAGTACAACTTCATTAAAACATACGCGATCAATATGTTTCAATTATGGTCCTCTTCCACTTATAATATGACTATATAACATTGACCTTATCGAATATGAACAATTTCCCCATTATGACTTACGTTATACTGTCAAGAACTCGAATAGTCGAGCGCGCTGTCCTCTGACAGCTCTTGTTTATAATTTGTTTTTTAAATCATTTTCATTAATAAACTCAAATAAACTGGTTGAAGTGTACCCCGATGGTGGCAGGAGATTCGGGCAGAAAACCCTGGGCGTTATCATACGGACTGGTTTTGCTGAAACAGCCGAGGCCGTCCTGTGTGTAGCAGACCTCATTCACCAATAGGAAACCTATGAGCAATATACATGTACCACATAAGTTCAATTGTAGTGTATAAACGTAAAGTTAACTATTCGTTTGAAGAAATACGCAAAAATAATTATGACAAAACGTATCGAAATTATCCGTGGCGACCGATAATATGACATCAGTATACGTTGTGATATATATATATATATATATATATATATATATATATATATATATATATATATATATATATATATATATATATATATATATATATATTAAATCATTAACTTACCATGCGAGCAATTTAGTAGTGTCAAAAAAGTTAAAAGTCCTCTGCCAAGTGCCATGATGCACAACGTTTAGTATGTCGCATACGGTGGAGAATGAGAGGCCAAAAGGTTGTGTGCCTCTGTTGAAGTGTACGTATGTTCAATTATTTCATGCGAACTCTGCTGATTGTGTGACATAATGTTTCCATTGTTACACATTTGCGTTAAGATAGGCGTTCTTATAAACAACCTTTAGAGTTCAAAACCTGTTTAATTTAAGGATGGGTTCAGTCCGTTTATCAAACGTTTGGATGTGTTAAAGCTAATTTTCGATTGTCATGAGCATTATGATTGGAAACGCGTGACTTACCGTAATTAATCTATGATATTTGTGGGAGCAGTGGTCTAATGGTTGGACACTGGCTTGGGGATCGAGAGATCCCGGGTTCGAATCCCGCCCTGACCACTGGAATTTCCTTGAGCAAGAAATTTATCCCACATCTGCTCCTCTCCACCTAGGTGTATAAATGGGTACCTGTTAGGGAAATAAGCCAATGTGCCGTGGCTGCATACTGCGCCAAGATGTAAATGGACGACTTATGACACAGTGATCAGGGAAAAAATATAAAGCGCCTTTGAACGCACATCTCGAGAATAAGATACGTGTCCGTACGTGATAATACGTTGCAATCAGTTCACCACCCTATGTCTGATTTTCAGTTCAGATACGATTAGATACGGTGCGATTGGAGTGCTTTCGATTTTTCCACTAACGGGTATTAATTTGACACGAAAGGTTTCTTCGATAAGTTCGTAAAGAATCCATGCGCTACGATACGATGCGAATATGGTTGCAATATCTGTCACGATTAGACCGATTGTATTCACGATAAAATTCACGACTTGACATGAATAATATCATACAGCCCGGATGACTTTCAATTTTATATTTAAAATACCAGTTTAAATTAGAAGTACATGTATTAAAAAAAAACACTAACTAACAAATGACAAGTATAAAAATAAACATTCAAGTACTACCAATTGCAAAACCTACTTAGTTCAATCACTACAATAATGTGAACCTTATACCAACCCATTTTTACATATGCTTCTTACTGCTTTAATTATAAAGATAATTGTTGATATTCATTTGTTATGTTGTAACGATTTTACTTTAAAACGTGATATTTAGTTATATTCTTTTCTTTTTGTAACCAATTGTTTTGTGCAAAATGCTTATTTTGTATTTCAGCCAAATTAATTATAACTCGAAAATTAAACAATTATGTCATAATTAATAAAAATGCTCCAAACAAAAAATGTTGTTTGAATGAGGATACGCGAGAAAAACTGCATAGCCAATAGTTATTATTCGGAACTCTCCAGTCTGGGTTTTCTATATTTGAGCACGCGCGGTAGGTACAAACAAAAGCTTACTAGCATATTTTAAGAGAGTGAATCAATAATTTCTCTTATCGCTGAATAGTAAACACAACTTTTTCTGCTCAAACTATCTTTAGAGGTAATGAAAATACCATGATTCAATCATTTTTCTTTAGATGAACTAATATCGATCGTGTTAAATTGGAAAGAATACTGTGTAACACGATATAATGCTGCATGTACATGTAAACAGCTTCGGTCACGTAACTATGTCATTGCATATACTTTGCGTTAGCCTGGGCATACAGTTTTAATGGAAGTATGTAAACGAAACTACCAAGACATTGACACTATCGTATATATATATATATATATATATATATATATATATATATATATATTATACTATTCAAATATATTTAAAATCATATACATGTAGACAAGTACCAAACAACAAAACCCTTTACTATCCTCAGTCCATTCGTAGTACTAGAACAAATATATCGTTCCATATCAATTGGATATTTATATGTCTATTGATATAGCTCTATTGTGATGCTTTTCTTTAATCTTATCTAAAACGTCAAGAAAATTATTCGCTAAAGGCTACGACCTTAATATTAGAAGGCACATCACTAACGAGCTTTAAACAGTTTTTTGTGTTTATTAAAATAATTGTTAATATGGAAATTCTCTGCCTCTTCATTTTTACAATGGAATAAATGTCTCACAAAATTAATGAAATAATTTCAAAAACAATTGAATGGTATTCATGTATTTCCGTTTTGTTTTGTTTTTTCACTGAAAATGATTTATTCCAAAAATCCGTTGGTTGACTGGTTTTCATACGTTCGAGTTAACGCATTTTCTCCTTAAGGTAAGCATTCGTTTTATTCCGTATTATCTGTTAATAGTATGTTTTACATTTACATAGATTAATTCTATTTAGAACACGGATGGCCGAGTGCAAGGCTTTTATTCCAAGGGTCAGTGGTTCGAGTTCAGTTGGGAATTACTTTGTTCTGTCTTTATTTTTTAAGGACCCTTGAAATGGAGACTGTAAGACACTTAAGTAGCCTTAAACAGTTCCAGTGGTGTTTCTGATATCCTGTTTGTTGTATGCTCAGAAATCCATCATGCCGTCTGCTTTGCCTTCTAAATTACCCGTTTAACTTGCCTGCGAGCTTCCCTTTATTTTTATAATTTAGTATGAATATAATTGTTCTTCAATTTTTCCATATGTCTATGTTCGCACTCACTATTCCACCAGAAATGCTCGATTGGTCATTGTCGGCTCAGGTACTACATAAAATAATTATTGGAACTCTTAAGTATACTTTAATGTACCCCGGGTACGAAAATTATACTAAAACGTACCCCGGAATTCTAACGCTAAAGTGGTCGTTGTCGGCTTTTTTCCAATTAATTATGTTCAGCTTAATGTCAATATTTTGTAAAATGGCCTCTATATTATCAAACTCATACCTATAAAAGCATGTTGATACTGGTTTTGTTCAAAGAGAATTGTGTTTCGTATTCCGTAGCGCGTTTCCGCCTTTGATTATTCAAACATATTTATGAGAATAAAATAAACGAATATTCAACTATAATTTCAGTTTTTTTTTCACATCCATACTTTAGATAGATAAACGACTCTCTTGAACCGGATACAAACGGATAATCACCTATCCCAGCATCTGGCCCAAGGTGACCGTTGACTATTCTCAGACCGGAGTTTAAAATTAAATCAATTTATTTATTACACAATCAATTCAAAAAAGTGTCTTTACAGAAACGTTCAGATATACAAGCAAAGTACAAGTGCTTTTTATCTGTAGTGTCGATAAATACAGGTAATCGTTTATCCATCCGTAAGCAAGGAGATGTGTGTCTACATCGAGCGTTTAAATCGAAAATGTTAAACACCGTGACGAATATTTACAAAGTGTGCATTCAAAGACATTTTAAAAAATCCCTAAAGTTGCATTGTAAAATACATTGAGTTTTGCGATGAATAAATAAAGCAAATAGTAACATGAAATGTTGTATGAATAAACGTTTATCATCTTTTATCAATTTAGCTAACTCTTCGTTGATAAATTTGAATAACAAAAAATAGCTTAAATTAAAAAAAAAGTGAAATAAACATATTCCTTTTTTGCTTTATAAAATTGTATATGCAGTATTGTATGTGTGTAGCTAACAGCACATAAAACAAAGCCCTAAAATAGCTCAATACACTTCAATTTTGAAATGTAGATTATTTTTTTTTACATTGAATGAATTTTCGTTTCGTTTACATTTAATGAAAATATTAATAAATTTAAGCATTCAACTTGAAAAAACACCTGCATATTTTGCAAATTGAACTGTCTTTGCATGTACATGTATATTGAAAACTCTTCTGTAGTGATAATGAGCGATACAAATCTAGCATTTTATGATTCTATAAATCTACACATTTAATTTATTTTACGCAAGTATTTTATATCCCTATAATGACCAAACGCGATTGTTTGTTTTCATGATGATGTTTCGAACACTGCAGTAACGCACGATCTTTACACATTACAGCAGAGTTTACATTTGCAGGTACCCGTTAAATACGTTAATTGTGTAGCAGTAAATTTGTACAATATTTAAAATGTATAGTTATTAAACACTTTATTGTTATGTTTAAACTGGCTAATATATATAATAGTTCCTAGCTGTTAATCCATTTCGGACAAACGTTTACTTGTTTTTAAATTTGTTCAAATAATTTATTAAAGCAACTGTTAAGTTCTTGACTTAATATGCCAAGATGACATGGAGTTATCATAAATTGTGTTTAATGACCAAACACATGTGGTTTATGCAGAGACCCCATACAGAGTCATACAAGTATAGGTCCCTGGGTTTATGACACACTATTTTCTTAGTAATTGACATGACGCCTTATCAATGATCGCTCCGCCCACTAGAATTGATCCACCAATCAGCGATCGATTAATCGGGCGCACTCGTTAGCAACGACCTGTACGCCATTTTCTAGACAAGCTACATATTAGGTTCACTTTTATTCCAACGAGTTTCTTTTGTTTTCCTCTTTAAAAAAACGATTAAAATGGTTAAACGGTGTCAATGGGGATTATGTCACTCGGACAATCGATATCCTGAAAGATTAGTTGGTGACATTTAATTTATATCGTTTCCAAAGCCGAAAAGAGATCTTGAGAAGTGTAAGAGATGTAAATGCAAAAAAATATACGATTAAAGAGAACATCAGCTATTTATAACGGGTAAATCGGTACATTAAACACGCTCTCAAACGCTTGCGTATGGAACGCTAATGCTGCCTTCTGATGGCACTGGTCTTTATGTTAGGTGCATTTACTAAGTTGTTTGTGTAAACTACATTTTGTCCCGTAGAAACATCATTTTGTTCTGTACATTTTTTATTATGCTATGTGCATTTGCAATATCGTTTTGTACTAATGACATTTTGTTAGGTGCATACATGATTTCGTTCTGTGCATTCGTCATTATGCTGTGTGCATTTACCAACCCGTTTTGTACTAACGACATTTTGTTAGGTGCATACATCATTTCGTTGTGTTCATTTGTCATTATGTTGTGTGCATTTGTCATTATGTTGCGTGCATTTGTCATTATGTCGTGTGCATTTGTCATTATGTTGTGTGCATTTGTCATTATGTTTGGTGCATTTGTCATTATGTTGTGTGCATTTGTCATTATGTTGGGTGCAATTGTCATTATGTTGTGTGCATTTATCATTATGTTGTGTGCATTTGTCATTATTTTGTGTGCATTTGTCATTATGCTGTGTGCATTTGTCATTATGTTGGGTGCATTTGTCATTATGTTGTGTGCATGTGTCATTGTGTTGTGTGCATTTGCCATTATGTTGTATGCATTTACTATTTCGTTCTGTACTAACGACATTATGTTTTGTGCATACATCATTTCATTATGTGCCAACGTCGTTATCATGTTCGGATACGTTACACTGGGCAATAAAAGAGAGAACACCGGTGTGCACTGAAAAAGGTTACATTCCACTAGAAAACGGCCGAAAAAAAGTTGCACAAACAGTCGATTTTGACTTTTGACAAGTTCTTTCTTGGTAATCAAGATAAATTTTACGAAGAAAATTTAAATTTGCCGTTAAGAAGTTTTTTTTCTATCTTGTATATATCCCAATACATATATCATGTACCCTATCAAGCTTTTTCTATAGCCAAGTTTGCTACTTTTCATGCGGGTAAATAGAATTTATAAAAAAACTACCGTGAATAATATATTTTCATCAGAATATAAATGCAAAGAAAACGTTGTAAAATATACAAATATTATAGAAACAATTATCTTAATTGATATGATAACCCCTACTGATGAATTTCATTATAACACATTGAAATAAAAAAAGTAAAATCTTTGCCTATTATCGAGGTAATTAAAGTGAAAGCAATTCATCAAGAAAAAGTAGAAATAGTAAAATATAATACGATGAGAAAAATGTGTAATACTAATAAGGCACTACTAGATCTATACTGATAAGTGATATATATTTTATATTTCTATGAATATATTTAGATAGCTGTAGCGGGAGCTGTAGCTTTAACTATAATTAACCCCGGACTTATCTAAATTTGAAAGAAAAAAACTAACTTAAAATTAATTGACAAACATTTAGGTATTAATCTATTTGGACTTTTAAAAAGTTTGAAGAATAAAACCTTAACTTATAACAATTAATTATTGACATCTGTTATGTTTTCTTGTACATTACGTAGATCTAGAAGGTCTAAGGTCTTTAACATTAGAATGAATTGTAAAATCTGAGACCGAAATGAGCACGTTTATTATGAATTAATTTGTTGGAAATCACTTTAGTTTCATTTATTGGCCAGTAACAGACAGATATATACATTACACTAACTTCCCCACATTCTTCATACAGCATTACGCCTCATTTCGCCACATTACGTAGAAATGTATACATTGCTGTATTTAGGTGTACACACCGCATTTTTACGCCCCTGAGAATGACTAGAACAAAAGGATGTAACAAATTATGGCAGTATTCGACGAAAACCAGGGATGTAACTTTCATATATTATAATTATTGAAAAAAACACTTTTTAACATCAAATTTAAATTTCTTCGTAAAATTTATCTTGATTACAATTTCCTGTTGCTGATGGTGCTGGCGTGCTAGTGTGGCTTGTATGAACTGTATCACTACTACCAGTTGCTATTTGTCGCAACCTTTAGCGATCCCCAATGGTCTTCACTCCGATTCTTAAATTCACAATCAGACATTTCTTTCATCATCTTGAAATCAATTTTTTCGCCTATCAATCTCGGTAAAATGGCGCTAAGGCCAACAGCTGCGAGAGCGCCTTCCAACGTGGTTAGGTCACAATATACTAAATAGTTTCCCTATATAATTCAATGTAAAAGCGACATCTTGGAGCGAAAATAAATGCAACATTTTGCACATAGAGACGCCCGTAACCATACCTTTTCTTAAAGGCCATTCTAAGCGGAGTCGATTTGTGCAATAAAAAAGATATGTCATGTACGAACCAAGAAAAAACTTGTCAAAAGTCAAACTCTACTGTTTTTGCAACTTTTTTTTCGGCCGTTTTCTAGTGGAATGTAACCTTTTTTTAGTGCACACCGGTGCTCTCTCTTTTATTGCCCATTGTAACGTATCCGAACATGAAAACGACGTTGGCACATAATGAAATGATGTATGCACAAAACATATTGTCGTTAGTACAGAACGAATTAGTAAATGCACACAACAAAATGACAAATGCACACAACATAATGACAAATGCACACAACATAATGGCAAATGCACCCAACATAATGACAAATGCACCTAACATAATGACAAATGCACACAACATAATGACTAATAAACACAACAAAATGACAAATGCACACAACATAATGACAAATGCATCCAACATAATGACAAATGCACCCTAAATAATGACAAATGCACACAACATAATGACAAGTGCACACAATATAATGACAAATGCACACAACATAATGTAATGACAAATGCACACAATATAATGACAAATGCACACATCATAATGACAAATGCACGCAATATAATGACAAATGCACACAACATAATGACAAATTCACACAACATAATGACAATTGCACACAACATAATGACAATTGCACACAACATAATGACAAATGCACACAACATAATGACAAATGCACACAACATAATGACAAATGCACACAATATAATGACAAATGCACACAACATAATGACAAATGCACAGAACGAAATGATGTTTCTACAAGACAAAATGTAGTTTACACAAAACAACTTAATAAAAGCACAGAGCATAAAGACCAGTGCCATCAGAAGGCAGCATTGGCGTTCCATACTTGCGCGCTTACCGAAATCGAACCCGTTATTACGTGTAATGGTGGTATTTGGAATAAATTAATACTTGACCGGTATTTACCCGTGTTATTAACAAAATTATTACCGAAACATTCCCCCCTACCCGTGTATTTGACACGAAATAGCGCTTTATAACTGGGAATTCGGTGAAGTTTTACGCGCTTTCTGACGCCGGGTGGGTACCTCAATCCCACATGTTATTGCGTATAAAAGTGATATTTATCATATTAAACATTGCTTATGGGACATTTATCAACCACTATAATTTAAAGCGCAAAAACAACACAGTAAGTTTGGACATTGTCTGATATAAAATTAGCGTTGTACGAAATGGAATACGGTCAGGCTATTATAAATTAATAAGGCTACCAATATCAGACGCTCGCGCAGGTACCGACTTCCCCGAAGTTATCGCATTTATTCTTTAACTAATATCAGTAATAATAACTCTTTTACAATAGCATTTATCGATACGTCTTTATTAAAATAATAACAAAATGGTTTTTACTTGTTTCTGACACTTGCACCTTTGTTATCACAAACCGATTATCTCGTTATGAACGGATACTGTCCAGACAATTACAAAGAAAACATGGTGTCATAAACCCAGGGACCTATACTTGGGCCCCTGCATAAACCACATGTTGCAGACGGTAGCAGGCTCTTTCGGCCCCAAGCTCTTTCGGCCCAGTCCGAAATTTCAGGCTTTTTCGGCCCCAAGCCTATTCGGCCCCAAATCGACCAGGCTCATTCGGCCCCATATTGTATTACACCTATTAACTAGGGTGTATGATTGAATAAAGGTGTTCAAAATGATATATAATGTGTTGTCGGTTTGATCCTTTGTATTGCTTTTGATTATTGATAATAAAATGAAACTAATTGAAAATTGTTAATTTGTAAGTGTTAGTGTTTGTGATTGTGAATTTGTGATGGAGGAGGACAAGTGTTTAGTGTGTAAGAATGCCGTTCGCTCGCTGCAGCATGGCATCACATGTGACGTTTGCGACAAATGGCAGCATCGCACCTGCAATACAGGTAAGTGTTTTATTCAAATACTAACAATAAAAGTTAAAATTCTCTCGCGAAATATTGTAAAAATGCTTTCAAATGAGAACTGAGACATTAAATGCAAACGTGAATTCATCTAATTGCCTTATTACAATTTGTTAATCTGGTTAGACACATGTATTTTACAACCTGATAAAGGTCATAAAACCGGGCATTGGTGCGGGTGATATTCAATGGCTTCACTCGATAATGAAAGACGGGGTCGCATTAATTAATGAATTATGAAATGGATTTTATTATTATAGTCTCACCATATTTATATTTTTCATAATTTTGATTATATAAAACATTAAGATGATGATGCAATACAGGTAAGTGTCAATGCCAACTGACTAGCTAAGATTATCGACAAATAAATTATTTTGCTAAGTATGACTGAACATGGGTCTAATTTGCAAATTTTAAATTTATTTTATTGTCATGGTTTTAATTTGCAATTTTTAAAATTTATTTTATTGTCAGTTCATTGTCAGTTCAAAGTTTACTGATTTATCAACTTAAATCTGCATTTTTTGTTACCTGTTAACCCGAATACACACCACACATGTATTTAACAACCTGATAAAGATCATAAAACCGGGCATAGGTTCGAGTGTGCTAGACATTGGCTTCATTCGATAATGAATGACGGGGTCGGAGTAATTAAAGAAAAACAACATCTGTTTAATGAATTAACGATGTGTGAACATCGTCAAGTTAGTTATTAATCAATCGATGGAACTTCATTCACGTTTAAGGTAATTAAGTTTTTACATAGGCCGTAAACACCCATACGTATTATTAAATTTAAACAATGTTAAAAACTACATTATTTGTGTATCTGTGTATGCGTAAATAGTGACTTTAAATAAACTGCTTTAATATGCAAAACTACTTTATCCATACATTTTAGTCGCGCTCTGGTAAAATGGGGTTTAATGCATGTGCGAAAAGTGTTTTTTTTAAAACTATTTTACGTAATGAATTAAGTATTTGTATATCAGTTACCGTTATATTTTCCCATTTACAGAAACAGACAAAGAAGCAAGCTGTGTGGCGATGCAGCGTGCGACGCAAAGCGTTCATGTGTAGCGCGTCGGTCACGCAAGAGGGTGACATATTTCAAGCGAAAGGGACGCACACTCACGCTGCTGACCCTTCGATGCGGAAGAAAGTTGAATTGAAACGTAATGTAAGTTAGAATGGCTTGTTTATATATGTACGAAGTTTTGATAAAATAGAGGAAATAAAACGTATTATAAATTATTGATATATTGATGTAAAAAGTTAGTTAATCATATCTGGTTTAGTTGTATATATAAAATGTACGACGTTTTGAGAAAATATAGAATATATGTATGTTGTAATCTTGTTCAGTTGAAGACAGAGGCCGTGGCTGATGTGTTCGCGGCCTCCCGTAGATTAGTTGATGACCATATGAAAGTTTTCGAGGCCAGAGATTTTAACCTGCCCAAGCCGCAGACATTGACGAGGATCCTCAACCGTGCCAGAGTAAAGCATCGGCCAACAGATCCATCATCACTTGACTTTGAGGTAAATTTATGAGATGAATTGCTTATTTTCAATATACGTATAATATACAAACATTGCATTTATTTCTAATATACAAAAAATAATGGTAATCACATGCATATTCTCATTATAATAACAACAGGTGGACACAGACTTCATCGGAGATGGTTTTCTACGCGGTGATGTGCGTGTAGACGGGGAACGTCACCTCATCTTCGCCAGCGACGATCAGCTGAGCAGACTCCAGCAGTCAAACCGCTGGTTCGTCGACGGCACGTTCCACGTCGTCCGGAAGCCTTTTTATCAGCTTCTATCCGTGCACGCATTCCTACGACACGAGGATTGTCTGAAGCAGGTGCCTTTACTCTTCGTGTTGATGTCACGCAGAAGGAAGGTAGACTACCTCGCCGTCTTCCGGCACATTTTGGGTTTGTGGCGGGAAGAACCACAAGTCCAAGTATTCGTAATGGACTTTGAGATAGGTTGGTTTTACCTTTTTTAATCCTCATCTAGCGGTTATATATATATATATATATTTATTTTTTTTTCAATTTGCGTTATAAGTGTTATTCAATGTGAACATGTGCACAAGATACATGGCAACTCGTTATGAAACTTTTGCATATACTAGTTCAGCCTTGTTGCAGGCGCTACGCGAAATCTTCCCCGCAGCCCAGATGAAAGGCTGCGTTTTTCACTGGACCCAGGCTGTGCTGCGGCGCATCAAATAAGTGGGCCTGAAGACCACGTATGAGAGACGGGAGGCCGTCCACGCCCTGATTGGAAAGTTGATGGCCGTTCCCTTTCTGCCGGGAACTCATATTCCGCGTGCATTCAGCAGGTACAATTAATGTTTCCAACATGTTTACACGTTCTAGTATATATAATGAGTGGACATTAAATGAACTTTTAATTTTCAAATAATTGTGGTAACACACGCTTTTTTTTATTAAGGTTGGCTGAACGCGCGACGTCCATGGAGACGGAAGCGGTGTTCTCCTACATTCAGTCCACCTGGCTTGACAGTTCAATCTGGGCACCGGAAGAGTGGTCTGTGTACCGACAGACTGTCAGAACGAACAACGACACAGAAGGTTTGTGATGCATTCAGTCTGTCTGTATATTGTATGTTCACTAAATATTTTTTGTAAGTACCTTAAAGTGTACGTAATTTTATTTTCATTGTGTTACTAAAGCGAATTACAAATTATATTGCATTGTCTTATTAGTGTTTTGTTTTTAATGGTGGCACCGTCGGTTGAGTTTGAAGGCAGCCGACCACAAGTGCGCCTTCTATGTGTTGGTACCTCTCCTGCGGCGCGAGGCCGAGTACCTGCCAGTGCAGGCCCAGCTGGTGCGAGAGGGAACCGGGCGGGTCCGACGCAACGTCTTTGTAAATCTTGACGAGCAGCTTGGCCAGTTATGGGAAGAATACGACCAGCGGGAACTGACCACCGAGGATTTCCTCACCAAGATCGGGGAGACGTATGCCTTCTGAATCGTCGCCTCTTGATGATGATGATGATGATGATGATGATGATGATGATGATGATGATGATGATGATGATGATGATGATGATAATGCTGGGATATATAAACCTATCACCACATGATGATAATTATGATGAATATTATTATTATTATGATGATGAATATGCTGTAATTATTAAGTTACAAATAAATTATGCAATTATAATGATGATGATGATTATTATTAGAGTGTTTCTTTTGATGCTGAAGATTTTTATGCTGCTGCAGACTATGGTGTATTTATGCTGATAATTATAATGATGATGATTTAAATGCTGATGTTTCTTATGCTGATTATTATGATGATGATAATTTTGATGATCATTATTATTATGCTGATGATTGTGACTCTTATGATGAATGATGATGATTAATATTTATATGATGATTATTATGATGATGTAATTGCATTATTAATAAAATAAACAACTTGTGTGCAGTAAATTATGTAGTATGTAATTAGGTTAAATTAATGTCCTGTGTTGTTAAGATGTATGTATTTCTTATTGTTATAACTTTAAAATTATCAAAATAAATGTAATATAAATTATTTTATAGTTTGTTTTATTTTCAAAGCCGTCTCATATTCTTGTATCTATTCTTCTCATTTCGACGACGATATACCTGAAGCAAAAGACAAAGAGAATCTTTTTTCCGATGCATTAATCCTCAATAAAGATAATATATTACTGTAATAAACAATATTCCATAGTTTTAAAGAATTTCGACCAACATATTTGCAACGATTAATTCAAATAAAAAATGGGGCCGAAAAAGCCTGGTACCTGGGCCGAAAGAGCCTGAAATTGGGGCCGAAAGAGCCTGAAAAAACTGGGGCCGAAAGAGCTTGGGGCCGAAAGAGCCGACAACCGTTGCAGACGAGTGTCTGGTCATTCAACATAAGTCACGATACCTCAATGTCATCTCTTGGCATATTGAGCAATCATTTAAGCCACATTATAGAGCTAAAAATACTGATAAGTTAATTTTTAAATGAAATATTTTAACAGTTTAACAAAAATGAAGACATTGTCGGAAATGTATTAACGGGAACGAGTGTATATATTTGTTAGCAAGTTAAACTTAATAATACTTTGTTTAATAACTATATATTTAAATATTGTGCAATTTTACTGCTATGCTATTAAGGTATTTAACGGGGGGTACGGACATTAGCCCTCTCGGACATAAGCCCCTAGGACATTAGCCCATAGGACATAAGCCCCTAGGACATTATCCCCTTCAAAAAAGTGAACGCTCGGACATTAGCCCTCAAGTGTTTTAAAACGTTCATAACTTTTTTTTAAGTAAGTACTTTTATTCCATTTGTTTAATTTATATGTAAATACATACAATTATTAATATGTTGAAGTCTAATACATATATTTTTTCAATATATAGCTTGTACCACACACGTAAATTTTAGTGTTTTTTAACAATTTATTTACTATTTTGCTATTACTATTGTTGGTTTATTAATTAACTATGAAGTATTTTTTACTTTGAAAGATGTTCATATTTTTGTTTCTTCTTTAACTAAAAGATACAATGAAAATTGCATATTGAAAGTAAAACATGGCTTTATATACATATACTAAGTGCTCTGTTTGTTACTAAACATCTTATAATTTCATCTTGATATTTATATCATTTTCTACCTTTTAATTGCATTTCATTTAAAAAAAGATAAAATTAAATGCCTAAAAAATGAATTTAAAAATAGGTAGGAGCTAACGTCCTAAGGGGCTTTTGTCCTTAGGGGCAAATGTCCTAGGGGGCTAATGTCCTAGGGGGCTTTTGTCCTAGGGTCTATTTTCCTAGGGGCTAATGTCCGAGAGGGCTAATGTCCTACACTCATTTAACGGGTACCGGCAAAAGTTAACTTAACTTTAATGTGTAAAGATTGTACATTACTGAAGGGTCCGAAACACGATCATGAACATAAGCAGTCACAAAAGGGGCCGTTAGATAAATTAGATATATGCAATTATCAGAAAATGCTATATTTTTATCACTCCTTATTACTAATAGAGATTTCAATATACATGCAAAGACAGTTAAATTTGCGTTATTAATATGCAGGGTTTTTCCTTTTGCATGGTAAATTGAATTTATATTCATTCAATATTAACGAAACGTAAATTCATTCAATGTAAAAGAAAATTACCACAATATTTTTAAAATAGTACTGTATTCCGCTTTTTAGGGCTTTGTTTTATAATTGATTAAATGCACCTCTGACTCTATCGATCGCTGATGAAATAAAACACTATCCACACAACTTAAAATTATAATACAATTATCAATGTTTTATAAGTATTTAAATATAATGTATTCAAGTCTTATTATCAGAAAGAATAGGGCTAATTTATTGTTTTGTTTGTGGAATTGTCAGTATTTAGTCTTCCGATCACGTTTATTTTATGCTAATAACTACTTCGTATTTTTATGAAGAGGATATTTTATTTGTGAACATACATTTATTTGGTACCCAATATGCTATATTTGCACTTTTTTAAAAGAGTTTTAATGTTTATTTCGTTTTTAATTATCAATTTATTGACTAAACAAAAGCCCTTTATACATGTTTTACCTTACTGTAACCAGTGTTTTTGCCAACCAGTCAGTGCGCATGCGCGGAAAATAGCGAATGTAAACAATAACAATTAACTCGTCTATTTGTGTTCGTTCATTGGATTTAACTTAATCTGAAAGAATTTCAATTTCTGAGTATTTTTTGTTCTTCAAAAGGGTCGCGAATATGATTGTAACCTTATCACGATGCGGTTCATCAAAAGAAAACAATAGCAGAATGGCCGCAGTTTTAACGGCCAAAATTTGAGCATGCGCAAACGTGACGTCATTAGCGGAATCCCCAAAACCTCCTATAGTTGTAATATTCGCTTACACTTAAAAAAGTGTACCTTGCTCATGTAAACTCAATCTCTTGCACGACGGTTACATTACATTCACCTCTGTGTTGGGCTCAGAACGGACTATTGTTATGAAAGCGTCTCATTCATGTCATGATCATACCAAGCGTTCATCATTGAGGTTACAGTATACTTAACAATCTCTTGCACGACGGTTATATTGCATTCACTGCATTAAAGAAAACCATCTCATACCATGATGTCTTATATCAGTCTTAATTCATTATTATTAAATTGATATGGTTTTTTGATGTTAAGAAACCAACATACATACACACGTCGAAGCAATTCCTAACGTCACTCAATGAACAATATGTTCAATTGTTTACATTTGTAAAGTGCGTGGAATGATTCCATCTGCGTAAATGGGCAATAAAATAGTTCCAAAGAGTTGCATTAAAACTATCAAGTTTTTGCACGATTGATCGTACATTTAAAAGTCATATTTCTTAATTTTATGCATGCGATCTTAAATATCCAATCAAATATACATTGAATGCGTTTGTAAGGTTTTAGCTATTTTATAGACAAAATGGCGTGCTGAGCCTTTCGCAGAGTTGTATGTGAGAGCAAGGAACGACACCTCTGCGTGGAGATTGGATTAACATATGTATTTGTATCGTTATTTGAATATTGTACTCGTAATATGCTCCCCATGTTTGTATCAAGCATAACGGCATTAATAAAGTGTGGTTCTTTTCTGTTTTGTATTGTTCTGGAACAGAACGGGTATTGTCCGGGTAATAACTAGTCGTTGTTGGCTAATTTATCATGATATAATAAATAGGCCTCTTATGAATGTGTAGTTTTATTTTTGGTTTATCCTATGTTAATAATAAAATTTATTATTTAGTTAATTTGTTAAATAACTGGATTTTTTGTAAAGCGAGACTTCGGCGAAATGACCGTTATCTTGCGCGTGACCGTCAACGCTCTGAGCATTCGGTACCACTCGCAGATTATCAATACTACTTATCCGGTGTTTGACGGAAAGGGCCGAGAATGTGCGATTGCGCTCTGAGTTAAAGATTACTAAGTGGCGTAGGTGTGATTTGTGAATTATAATTTTTAAACACACAATCAATCATCAGGCCGTTATTTGTTAATTGTTAATTATAATGTATTATTATAGTTGATAATTGAATTAATTATTTGTGTGAAGAGTGACTTTTTGTCGTTTGATATTCATTGTCGGTCATAGATCAGAGTCTGGGCGAGAGGGAGTTTGTAGTGTGTTGGTCATTAATTGTAATTAGCGGTCTATTTATCCGGTCTAATTGTCAGTGATTAAAGCGGGGTTTCGTTCGCACCTCGCCTTTGTGGTAGGCCGTAGTGGCCTAGTGGGTATAAGTAGCAATGCAAAGGTTCATTTCTGACATCTTGTAGCATTCGTAAAAAATGACTACCGCAGATACTAAGATTGCGTTTTTCGGCGATGGTAACGTTACTCAACTGGCAGAGTGGGGCGTTGTACCCGATGTAAGTATGGAGTTGTCAAGCTTATTCTAATTTTACAATTTGTGTTGATTAGAGCGATCTCCGGACATTTGGAATTTATCAAGTAAATGACTTTGCTCGCGAACAAGTTTTTACCTAATATATGTACGCATTGTAAGTTAGTTTTTCTATTTTCAGTACCCTGGTTGTTACGGAATGTTTGGAGAGCGTGGAATGCGAGCGCAATACGTGAATGAGAAGTTATTGAAGGAGATGTTTGCCTGGGGGCCGGAAATTGTGATTGTGAGTTTGGGTGGAGATGACATTACGACCTTGATTCGACCTGGGCATATCGGATGGACAATTGTGGAACTCTGCCATCGGATAAGGGCCAGCGGGGTGCGCCATGTTATCGTCGCAGGCATATGTAAGCGGCACGTTTTCTGGGAGGAGGAGATGGACATTAATAGATATGTGAAAATCAAGAATGCCATCAACAAAAAAGTGATGAAAAAATTCCCTGTTGCGAGCATGATGTATGTATGTGAGAGCGGTCATTGGTCGGACGATGGCGTTCATCTTAGTGTGGCGGGCATGTTAGAGTATTGTGAGTCTTTGCGGAGGAGGCTGGTGAAGGATGTATCTTTTGGATCTGTTGTGTGATCTCCTGGATACGTGTTCTGATATGAACAACATCGTGTTATTGATGTATGTATTGTATTATGTTGTATGTATGGTTTATGTATGTTGTATGTTTGTTATATGTATGTTGTATGTATGTTGTATGTATGGTTTATGTATGTTGTATTTATGTGGTATGTATGTTGTATGTATGTGGTATGTATGTGGTATGTTGTATGTATACATACATACATGCATGTTTGTATGCTTATATAATCTGTCTGAAAAAAGGATGTAAAGGATAAAGTACTGAGTTGGTTATAATACTGTAACTGAATGTCTTGGTATACATCTTAATCAAACAATTCATGTTGGTATAATGCACTCTTAGCATACAGTGATGTTAACAATATTAAATACACCAATCTAAGCCCTTTGACAAAGTTAGTGTCCTTTGAAATAACCTCGCTTTATTAAGACTAAATCAACTCAGTAATTATTCAACAACAGTTAAATAGTCTTTCATGTCGAGTTATTAAATATTTACGCGTAAACAGAATGAATGTAACTTTTAATAACACAGCATTAAAAAGTGAACATACATGTAGTTTACTTATGATATTCTCAAAAGGTTATACTCAACTTAACAACCTTTTTTGGAACATATAATAATAAGTTGTTAAGTATGATTGTTTACAGTTCTAAGTTAATATGAAGGAACTCGTAAGACGGACGGACAAACAGATGGACGGACAACGTCAAAAACTCTCCCTTCCGTCGGAGATTATAAAAGAAGGGAAAATAGTTCTTCAAATTCAATTAAAAAAAACAATACACATTTTATATACCGTTATAGACTGACAATAAACGCTTTGAGTATGATACAATCCGTCGATTGTATTAAACATGTTCATATATGCAAACGTGTGGTTGTGCTCCGTTAAAACAACACCAACCGCGTCTTAAGAAATTTGAAATGTCAAAATAACAATGTCTTAACAAAAGCATAAAACTAAACAACCGTATATATGATAATCATCAGGTATATACATGGTATATAATAATCATCAGGTATATACAAGAATAAACAATACTTATAATACTAGTATTATTAAAAGTACTGCAACTACTACTTCTATTACTACAACTACATTGTGTACTACTAAAACTAGCTCGAGTGCATTGAAAGTACTTACTACTTATTTGAAATGCTCTCGAGTCCGTTACCTGGGCCTAGAACCAGTATTATATGTCTATTAGGAAAATCTACTACTACTACTACTACTACTACTACTACTACTACTACTACTACTACTACTACTACTACTACTACTACTACTACTACTACTACTACTACTACCACTACTACTACTACTGCTGCTGCTACTACTACTACTACTACTACTACTACTACTACTACAACTACTACTTTTACTTCTACTACTAATACCACTACTACTACTACTACTACTACTGCTACTGCTACTACTACTACTACTACTTCTACTGATGATGATGATGATGATGATGATGATGATGATGATGATGATGATGATGATGATGATGATGATGATGACGATGATGATGAAGATGATGATGATGATGATGAAGATTGTGATGATGATGATGATGATGATGATGACGATGCTGAAGATGATGATGCGGAGGAGGAGTAGGGTAATCGAACACATTATAATAATAATATAACAAATATAATAATAAATGAAAAAAACGAACCCATAAACACAATGGCACCAATAACGCTGATAACAATAATTTGTGAGTAATTAAATGGAATTAAATTCAGCTGTTTTTGTATACAGTTGTGTCCTGTTCTGTGAAAACTGGGCATAATGCATGTGCTTAAAGTGTCATCCCAGATTAGCCTGTGCAGTCCGCACAGGCTAATCATGGACGACACTTTCCGCTTTAATGGTATTTTTCGTCTGAAGGAAGTTTCTTTTTACCGAAAATCTAGTATAAGCGGAAAGTGTCGTCCCTGATAAGCCTGTGCGGACTGCACAAGCTAATCTTGGACGACACTTTACGCACATGCATTATGCCCAGTTTTCTCAGAACGCGACTCAGTTGTGTTCATTCGACTTCCTCTTCTTCAGGTGGATCCACATCTTTCTCAGACGGCTCACTGATGAACTCAATTATATTTTTCGGTTTGCCGTAACAATGCAGTATGAAGTCCTCCATGGTGTTATACAGATGGATTTTGGTGCTTTTCCCGTTTAGAAAATGGTTCTCATCGGGGTATATCTGCATTTGTAACAAAGATAATGAAAGTTTGACTCACAATAAACATGAACAAGTTGCGCCAGTTGTGTTTGATTTTAGTGTTTGAATGATATTACGCTATGTTCCCTGCATAGACGTGTTGTGCTTTATCAGACTGCATGCAAATTGGCTATGGGGAATAAGTTAATAATTATTTTATGTAGTACACCATCTGTTTGCTGATTTAGCTGAAGTTTCACTTTATTACACGGTCAGCATGTTTTATTATCTGTGTATACAGTTACAAAAGATCAACAGTACATGTTAAATAAATGTCATAAATGCATGTATTTACAACGATGCTTTGTCGTATGGTAGGCATACTTGCTGTTGTGTGCCTCTGTTGAAATGTACGTATGTTCAATTATTTCATGCGAACTCTGCTGATTGTGTGACATAATGTTTCCATTGTTACACATTTGCGTTAAGATAGGCGTTCTTATAAACAACCTTTACTGTTCAAAACCTGTTTAATTAAAGGATGGGTTCAGTCCGTTTATCAAACGTTTGAATGTGTTAAAGCTACATTTCGATTGTCATGAGCATTATGATTGGAAACGCGTGACTTACCGTAATTAATCTATGATATTTGTGGGAGCAGTGGTCTAATGGTTGGACGCTGGCTTGGGGATCGAGAAATCCCGGGTTCGAATCCCGCCCTGACCACTGGAATTTCCTTGAGCAAGAAATTTATCCCACATCTGCTCCTCTCCACCCAGGTGTATAAATGGGTACCTGTGTGGGAGGTGCAGGCTATTCTTCATAACAGTTGGGTAATTTCATATCCTATTGTGAACAACACTGGTCATGAATATTGTTTTCTGTAATTATAATATTTGTGTACATCAGCCGCTTCTATCAATCGTTAACTATTTCAAGAATTATGTATTCCACGTTTTTAAACTCTGACTTTGTACAATAATGTACGCGGCTGTTTTATAACTTTTTGTTATTGTTATTGGTCGTGTTAATTAAGATATGGTAATTGTATAAGTGTGTGTGTGTGTGTATAGGTGTGTGCAAGCGCGTGTGTGTGTGCGTGCGTGCGTTAGAGTGTGTGCATATGGGAAAATGTAATCAACAATACATTTATATTCTTAAATACTTTCTGTTTATAAATATTTGTTCCTTGAGACCATTTCAATATCGGAAGAGAAATTAATAATATAAGAGAAGTCATATAATATACTTGCTTTTTATGACACTTCTATTACACTGTTACAGTACTCTTATGTCCGTCAAAGTCTACATGTTTGCATTATACTGTAGAAATGCATTATACATACCATAGTTGTTTGAAGGCCTCATTGAAAATAAGATTGCCATTGTTAAACTGTCTGCATGACTTTGTATCAATGTGTTGTCTTAATGAGTTACCTTCGGAAAATAAAGAGATTATTATTATTATTATATTATAAATAAGCCAATGTGCCGTGGCTGCATAATGCGCCAAGATGTTAACGGACGACTTATGACCCAGTGATCAGGGACAAAATATAAAGCGCCTTTGAACGCACATCTCGAGAATAAAATACGTGTCCGTACGTGATAATACGTTGCAATCAGTCCACCACCCTATGTCTGATTTTCAGTTCAGATACGATTAGCAACGGTGCGATTGGAGTGCTTTCGATTTTTCCACTATCGGATATTAATTTGACACGAAAGGTTTCTTCGATAAGTTCATAAAACATCCATGCGCTACGATACGATGCGAATATGGTTGCAATATCTGTCACGATTTGACCGATTGTATTCACGATAAAATTCACGACTTGACATAAATAATATCATACAGCCCGGATGACTATCAATTTTGTATTTAAAATACCAGTTTAAATTAGAAGTACATGTATTTAAAAAAAAACCACTAACTAACAAATTGAAAAGTATATAAATAAACATTCAAGTACTACCAATTGCAAAATCTACTTAGTTCAATCACTACAATAATGTGAACCTTATACCGACCCATTTTTACACCTGCTTCTTACTGCTTTAATTATAAAGATAATTGTTGATATTGCATTTGTTATGTTGTAACGATTTTACTTTAAAACGTGATATTTAGTTATACTCTTTTCTTTTTGTAACCAATTGTTTTGTGCAAAATGCTTATTTCGTATTTCAGCCAAATTCATTATAACAATTATGTCATAATTAATAAAAATGCTCCAAACAAAAAATGTTGTTTGAATGAGGATACGCGAGAAAAACTGCAAAGCCAATACCGGGTATTTATTATTCGGAACTCTCCAGTCTGGATTTTCTATATTTGAGCACGCGCGGTAGGTACAAACAAAAGCCTACTAGCATATTTTAAGAGAGTGAATCAATAATTTCTCTTATCGCTGAATTGTAAACACCACTTTTTCTGCTCAAACTTTCTTTAGAGTTAATAAAAATACCATGATTCAATCATTTTTCTTTAGATGAACTAATCTCGATCGTGTTTAATTGGAAAGAATACTGTGTAACACGATATAATGCTGCATGTACATGTAAACAGCTTTGGTCACGTAACTATGTCATTGCACATACTGTGCGTAAGCCTGGGCATACAGTTTTAATGGAAGTATGTAAACGAAACTACCAAGACATTGACTCCATCGTATAAATATATATAAACGAAACTACCAAGACATTGACTCCATCGTATAAATATATATATATATATATATATATATATATATATATATATATATATATATATATATATATATATATATATATATATATATATATATATATAATAAAAGTAAAAACACGTGTCTGGGATTTTAAATATATTTTGATTTAGCCAACGCGTTTCGCATAGCTCATCAGGGCATAATACAATATATTACAATATTATGCCCTGATGAGCTATGCGAAACGCGTTGGCTAAATCAATATATATTTAAAATCCCAGACATTTATATATATTATACTATTCAAATATATTTAAAATCATATACATGTAGACAAGTACCAAACAACAAAACCCTTTAGTATCCTCAGTCCATTCGTAGTACTAGAACAAATATATCGTTCCATATCAATTGGATATTTATATGTCTATTGATATAGCTCTATTGTGATGCTTTTCTTTAATCTTATCTGAAACGTAAAGATAATTATTCGCTAAAGGCTACGACCTTAATATAAGAAGGCACATCACTAACGAGCTTTAAACATTTTAAAAATCCCTAAAGTTGCATTGTAAAATACATTGAGTTTTGCGATGGATAAATAAAGCAAACATGAAAAGTTGTATGAATAAACGTTTATCAACTTTTATCAATTTAGCTAACTCTTCGTTGATAAATTTGAATAACAAAAAATAGCTTAAATAAAAAAAAAAGTGAAATAAACATATTCCTTTTTTGCTTTATAAAATTGTATATGCAGTATTGTATGTGTGTAGCTAATTCAAGTTCAGCACATAAAACAAAGTCCTAATATAGCTCAATACATTTCAATCTTGAAATGTAGATTATTATTTTTTTACATTGAATGAATTTTCGTTTCGTTTACATTTAATGAAAATATTTATAAATTTAAGCATTCAACTTGAAAAAACACCTGCATATTTTGCAAATTGAACTGTCTTTGCATGTACATGTATATTGAAAACTCTTCTGTTGTGATAATGAGCGATACAAATCTAGCATTTTATGATTCCATAAATCTACACATTTAATTTATTTTACGCAAGTATTTTATATCCCTATAATGACCAAACGCGATTGTTTGTTTTCATGATGATGTTTCGAACACTGCAGTAACGCACGATCTTTACACATTATAGCAGAGTTTACATTTGCAGGTACCCGTTAAATACGTTAATTGTGTAGCAGTAAATTTGTACAATATTTAAAATGTATAGTTATTAAACACTTTATTGTTATGTTTAAACTGGCTAATATATATATGGTTGTTTAAAATAGTATAAAAGTTTTGAAGTTCATGGGGAAATTTTGTCCAGAAAATAAAGCAATCGTCTAGAAATCTTTTCCAAAATGTTTTTATAAAAGAAAGAAATTCATCATTATAAATTGATCCAATTCTTGCATAAAGTTTTTGTTCTAAAAATCCCACTACCAATGTAGCGTATGTTGGCGCGAATTTAGTACCCATTGCAGTCCCTTTAGATTGGTTGTAGTACTTATCATCAAAATTGAAGTTATTATTTTCAAGTATTATTTTTAAGTCTTCTTTTATAAACCGTTGCGAAAACCTTTCATTAACCGAATCTGGATATTTTTGAAGCCAATAATCAATAGCTTCTAAACCAAGAGTATGCGGTATATTAGAATATAAATTAATTACATCAAATGATACTAATGTACTTGACTCTGGAACTTGTGAAGGTATATGTTTTAGGAAATCTATGTTATTTGTTATATTGCTATTGACATATTTTACTAACGGTTTTAACAAGATATCCAATAAAGAACTTAAACGACTTGTTTCACAGTTAGTTCCAGCGACTATTGGGCGAAAGTTTAAATCGTCTGGATCCATTTACTCTATATATTCTGAATTGCTATGTTTAATTGCATCCTGAATGATTTTACTTTTATGAATTTTTGGAAGACCATAAAATAGACTTGTTTTCCATTCGAATTTTACTAAGAAATCGTTTTCCTGTTTAGTTAGTTTATTATTTTCCTTTAGTAAATTGCGTATTTTTGAAAGTGTTATTTGACTACCATTATCAGGGATTTGTTTATAATATTCAACGTCATTTAACATTGCTAATAATTTTCTTCTATAAAAGTCTGTATTCATTATAACAATTCCGCCACCCTTATCTGCTTCTTTAATAGTTATGGATTTGTCTTCTGCTAATAAATCTATAGCTTTTCTTTCTTTTAATGATATGTTATGTTTAGTGTCATTTTCCATTTGAGAATGTTGAAGGCAAAGAGTTCGAGTAACATTTATATAATGGTCTAGTGTATTATTTCTATGTTTAGGTGGATAAAAGGACGTTTGATTTTTTTACAATAGAATTGTTTGTATTATTATGATCACTATTATTAAAAAACTGTTTAAGCCTAAGTGATCTATGAAAATCATCCACATCTTATATTTGATCATAAGAATCATTTTTATATTTAGGTGTTGGTGTAAATTTAAAACCCCTCAATAAGACGTCAATTTCAGTTTGAGATAATGATCTTTTTGAAAAATTGTAAATTTTTGTAAATAATTTTGAATTTTCAGCTAGGTTACCTAAAGTTTCTATGTCGGACTGCTCCACTCCCTGCCTCCTTCTAAAAAATCAACGTTAAATTCGCTTGGTTTGTCGTCGTTATCTTGCAATATGTCGTCGCTCGTATTGTTGTTGTTTCTATAGTTTCTTAACGACGACAAACCAAGCGAATTTAACGTTGATTTTTTAGAAGGAGGCAGGGAGTGGAGCAGTCCGACATAGAAACTTTAGGTAACCTAGCTGAAAATTCAAAATTATTTACAAAAATTTACAATTTTTCAAAAAGATCATTATCTCAAACTGAAATTGACGTCTTATTGAGGGGTTTTAAATTTACACCAACACCTAAATATAAAAATGATTCTTATGATCAAATAAAAGATGTGGATGATTTTCATAGATCACTTAGGCTTAAACAGTTTTTTAATAATAGTGATCATAATAATACAAACAATTCTATTGTAAAAAATCAAACGTCCTTTGATCCACCTAAACATAGAAATAATACACTAGACCATTATATAAATGTTACTCGAACTCTTTGCCTTCAACATTCTCAAATGGAAAATGACACTAAACATAACATATCATTAAAAGAAAGAAAAGCTATAGATTTATTAGCAGAAGACAAATCCATAACTATTAAAGAAGCAGATAAGGGTGGCGGAATCGTTATAATGAATACAGACTTTTATAGAAGAAAATTATTAGCAATGTTAAATGACGTTGAATATTATAAACAAATCCCTGATAATGGTAGTCAAATAACACTTTCAAAAATACGCAATTTACTAAAGGAAAATAATAAACTAACTAAACAGGAAAACGATTTCTTAGTAAAATTCGAATGGAAAACAAGTCTATTTTATGGTCTTCCAAAAATTCATAAAAGTAAAATCATTCAGGATGCAATTAAACATAGCAATTCAGAATATATAGAGTAAATGGATCCAGACGATTTAAACTTTCGCCCAATAGTCGCTGGAACTAACTGTGAAACAAGTCGTTTAAGTTCTTTATTGGATATCTTGTTAAAACCGTTAGTAAAATATGTCAATAGCAATATAACAAATAACATAGATTTCCTAAAACATATACCTTCACAAGTTCCAGAGTCAAGTACATTAGTATCATTTGATGTAATTAATTTATATTCTAATATACCGCATACTCTTGGTTTAGAAGCTATTGATTATTGGCTTCAAAAATATCCAGATTCGGTTAATGAAAGGTTTTCGCAACGGTTTATAAAAGAAGACTTAAAAATAATACTTGAAAATAATAACTTCAATTTTGATGATAAGTACTACAACCAATCTAAAGGGACTGCAATGGGTACTAAATTCGCGCCAACATACGCTACATTGGTAGTGGGATTTTTAGAACAAAAACTTTATGCAAGAATTGGATCAATTTATAATGATGAATTTCTTTCTTTTATAAAAACATTTTGGAAAAGATTTCTAGACGATTGCTTTATTTTCTGGACAAAATTTCCCCATGAACTTCAAAACTTTTATACTATTTTAAACAACCATATATATATTAGCCAGTTTAAACATAACAATAAAGTGTTTAATAACTATACATTTTAAATATTGTACAAATTTACTGCTACACAATTAACGTATTTAACGGGTACCTGCAAATGTAAACTCTGCTATAATGTGTAAAGATCGTGCGTTACTGCAGTGTTCGAAACATCATCATGAAAACAAACAATCGCGTTTGGTCATTATAGGGATATAAAATACTTGCGTAAAATAAATTAAATGTGTAGATTTATGGAATCATAAAATGCTAGATTTGTATCGCTCATTATCACAACAGAAGAGTTTTCAATATACATGTACATGCAAAGACAGTTCAATTTGCAAAATATGCAGGTGTTTTTTCAAGTTGAATGCTTAAATTTATAAATATTTTCATTAAATGTAAACGAAACGAAAATTCATTCAATGTAAAAAAATAATAATCTACATTTCAAGATTGAAATGTATTGAGCTATATTAGGACTTTGTTTTATGTGCTGAACTTGAATTAGCTACACACATACAATACTGCATATACAATTTTATAAAGCAAAAAAGGAATATGTTTATTTCACTTTTTTTTTTATTTAAGCTATTTTTTGTTATTCAAATTTATCAACGAAGAGTTAGCTAAATTGATAAAAGTTGATAAACGTTTATTCATACAACTTTTCATGTTTGCTTTATTTATCCATCGCAAAACTCAAAGTATTTTACAATGCAACTTTAGGGATTTTTTAAAATGTTTAAAGCTCGTTAGTGATGTGCCTTCTTATATTAAGGTCGTAGCCTTTAGCGAATAATTATCTTTACGTTTCAGATAAGATTAAAGAAAAGCATCACAATAGAGCTATATCAATAGACATATAAATATCCAATTGATATGGAACGATATATTTGTTCTAGTACTACGAATGGACTGAGGATACTAAAGGGTTTTGTTGTTTGGTACTTGTCTACATGTATATGATTTTAAATATATTTGAATAGTATAATATATATAAATGTCTGGGATTTTAAATATATATTGATTTAGCCAACGCGTTTCGCATAGCTCATCAGGGCATAATATTGTAATATATTGTATTATGCCCTGATGAGCTATGCGAAACGCGTTGGCTAAATCAAAATATATTTAAAATCCCAGACACGTGTTTTTACTTTTATTATATATATATATATATATATATATATATATATATATATATATATATATATATATATATATATATTTATACGATGGAGTCAATGTCTTGGTAGTTTCGTTTATATATATTTATACGATGGAGTCAATGTCTTGGTAGTTTCGTTTACATACTTCCATTAAAACTGTATGCCCAGGCTTACGCACAGTATGTGCAATGACATAGTTACGTGACCAAAGCTGTTTACATGTACATGCAGCATTATATCGTGTTACACAGTATTCTTTCCAATTAAACACGATCGAGATTAGTTCATCTAAAGAAAAATGATTGAATCATGGTATTTTTATTAACTCTAAAGAAAGTTTGAGCAGAAAAAGTGGTGTTTACAATTCAGCGATAAGAGAAATTATTGATTCACTCTCTTAAAATATGCTAGTAGGCTTTTGTTTGTACCTACCGCGCGTGCTCAAATATAGAAAATCCAGACTGGAGAGTTCCGAATAATAAATACCCGGTATTGGCTTTGCAGTTTTTCTCGCGTATCCTCATTCAAACAACATTTTTTGTTTGGAGCATTTTTATTAATTATGACATAATTGTTATAATGAATTTGGCTGAAATACGAAATAAGCATTTTGCACAAAACAATTGGTTACAAAAAGAAAAGAGTATAACTAAATATCACGTTTTAAAGTAAAATCGTTACAACATAACAAATGCAATATCAACAATTATCTTTATAATTAAAGCAGTAAGAAGCAGGTGTAAAAATGGGTCGGTATAAGGTTCACATTATTGTAGTGATTGAACTAAGTAGATTTTGCAATTGGTAGTACTTGAATGTTTATTTATATACTTTTCAATTTGTTAGTTAGTGGGTTTTTTTTAAATACATGTACTTCTAATTTAAACTGGTATTTTAAATACAAAATTGATAGTCATCCGGGCTGTATGATATTATTTATGTCAAGTCGTGAATTTTATCGTGAATACAATCGGTCAAATCGTGACAGATATTGCAACCATATTCGCATCGTATCGTAGCGCATGGATGTTTTATGAACGTATCGAAGAAACCTTTCGTGTCAAATTAATATCCGATAGTGGAAAAATCGAAAGCACTCCAATCGCACCGTTGCTAATCGTATCTGAACTGAAAATCAGACATAGGGTGGTGGACTGATTGCAACGTATTATCACGTACGGACACGTATTTTATTCTCGAGATGTGCGTTCAAAGGCGCTTTATATTTTGTCCCTGATCACTGGGTCATAAGTCGTCCGTTAACATCTTGGCGCATTATGCAGCCACGGCACATTGGCTTATTTATAATATAATAATAATAATAATCTCTTTATTTTCCGAAGGTAACTCATTAAGACAACACATTGATACAAAGTCATGCAGACAGTTTAACAATGGCAATCTTATTTTCAATGAGGCCTTCAAACAACTATGGTATGTATAATGCATTTCTACAGTATAATGCAAACATGTAGACTTTGACGGACATAAGAGTACTGTAACAGTGTAATAGAAGTGTCATAAAAAGCAAGTATATTATATGACTTCTCTTATATTATTAATTTCTCTTCCGATATTGAAATGGTCTCAAGGAACAAATATTTATAAACAGAAAGTATTTAAGAATATAAATGTATTGTTGATTACATTTTCCCATATGCACACACTCTAACGCACGCACGCACACACACACGCGCTTGCACACACCTATACACACACACACACACTTATACAATTACCATATCTTAATTAACACGACCAATAACAATAACAAAAAGTTATAAAACAGCCGCGTACATTATTGTACAAAGTCAGAGTTTAAAAACGTGGAATACATAATTCTTGAAATAGTTAACGATTGATAGAAGCGGCTGATGTACACAAATATTATAATTACAGAAAACAATATTCATGACCAGTGTTGTTCACAATAGGATATGAAATTACCCAACTGTTATGAAGAATAGCCTGCACCTCCCACACAGGTACCCATTTATACACCTGGGTGGAGAGGAGCAGATGTGGGATAAATTTCTTGCTCAAGGAAATTCCAGTGGTCAGGGCGGGATTCGAACCCGGGATCTCTCGATCCCCAAGCCAGCGTCCAACCATTAGACCACTGCTCCCACAAATATCATAGATTAATTACGGTAAGTCACGCGTTTCCAATCATAATGCTCATGACAATCGAAATGTAGCTTTAACACATTCAAACGTTTGATAAACGGACTGAACCCATCCTTTAATTAAACAGGTTTTGAACAGTAAAGGTTGTTTATAAGAACGCCTATCTTAACGCAAATGTGTAACAATGGAAACATTATGTCACACAATCAGCAGAGTTCGCATGAAATAATTGAACATACGTACATTTCAACAGAGGCACACAACAGCAAGTATGCCTACCATACGACAAAGCATCGTTGTAAATACATGCATTTATGACATTTATTTAACATGTACTGTTGATCTTTTGTAACTGTATACACAGATAATAAAACATGCTGACCGTGTAATAAAGTGAAACTTCAGCTAAATCAGCAAACAGATGGTGTACTACATAAAATAATTATTAACTTATTCCCCATAGCCAATTTGCATGCAGTCTGATAAAGCACAACACGTCTATGCAGGGAACATAGCGTAATATCATTCAAACACTAAAATCAAACACAACTGGCGCAACTTGTTCATGTTTATTGTGAGTCAAACTTTCATTATCTTTGTTACAAATGCAGATATACCCCGATGAGAACCATTTTCTAAACGGGAAAAGCACCAAAATCCATCTGTATAACACCATGGAGGACTTCATACTGCATTGTTACGGCAAACCGAAAAATATAATTGAGTTCATCAGTGAGCCGTCTGAGAAAGATGTGGATCCACCTGAAGAAGAGGAAGTCGAATGAACACAACTGAGTCGCGTTCTGAGAAAACTGGGCATAATGCATGTGCGTAAAGTGTCGTCCAAGATTAGCTTGTGCAGTCCGCACAGGCTTATCAGGGACGACACTTTCCGCTTATACTAGATTTTCGGTAAAAAGAAACTTCCTTCAGACGAAAAATACCATTAAAGCGGAAAGTGTCGTCCATGATTAGCCTGTGCGGACTGCACAGGCTAATCTGGGATGACACTTTAAGCACATGCATTATGCCCAGTTTTCACAGAACAGGACACAACTGTATACAAAAACAGCTGAATTTAATTCCATTTAATTACTCACAAATTATTGTTATCAGCGTTATTGGTGCCATTGTGTTTATGGGTTCGTTTTTTTTCATTTATTATTATATTTGTTATATTATTATTATAATGTGTTCGATTACCCTACTCCTCCTCCGCATCATCATCTTCAGCATCGTCATCATCATCATCATCATCATCATCACAATCTTCATCATCATCATCATCATCTTCATCATCATCGTCATCATCATCATCATCATCATCATCATCATCATCATCATCATCATCATCATCATCAGTAGAAGTAGTAGTAGTAGTAGTAGCAGTAGCAGTAGTAGTAGTAGTAGTAGTAGTGGTATTAGTAGTAGAAGTAAAAGTAGTAGTTGTAGTAGTAGTAGTAGTAGTAGTAGTAGTAGTAGTAGCAGCAGCAGTAGTAGTAGTAGTGGTAGTAGTAGTAGTAGTAGTAGTAGTAGTAGTAGTAGTAGTAGTAGTAGTAGTAGTAGTAGTAGTAGTAGTAGTAGTAGTAGTAGTAGTAGTAGTAGTAGATTTTCCTAATAGACATATAATACTGGTTCTAGGCCCAGGTAACGGACTCGAGAGCATTTCAAATAAGTAGTAAGTACTTTCAATGCACTCGAGCTAGTTTTAGTAGTACACAATGTAGTTGTAGTAATAGAAGTAGTAGTTGCAGTACTTTTAATAATACTAGTATTATAAGTATTGTTTATTCTTGTATATACCTGATGATTATTATATACCATGTATATACCTGATGATTATCATATATACGGTTGTTTAGTTTTATGCTTTTGTTAAGACATTGTTATTTTGACATTTCAAATTTCTTAAGACGCGGTTGGTGTTGTTTTAACGGAGCACAACCACACGTTTGCATATATGTATTATCAATACTACTTATCCGGTGTTTGACGGAAAGGGCCGAGAATGTGCGATTGCGCTCTGAGTTAAAGATTACTAAGTGGCGTAGGTGTGATTTGTGAATTATAATTTTTAAACACACAATCAATCATCAGGCCGTTATTTGTTAATTGTTAATTATAATGTATTATTATAGTTGATAATTGAATTAATTATTTGTGTGAAGAGTGACTTTTTGTCGTTTGATATTCATTGTCGGTCATAGAATAGAGTCTGGGCGAGAGGGAGTTTGTAGTGTGTTGGTCATTAATTGTAATTAGCGGTCTATTTATCCGGTCTAATTGTCAGTGATTAAAGCGGCTTTTCGTTCGCACCTCGCCTTTGTGGTAGGCCGTAGTGGCCTAGTGGGTATAAGTAGCAATGCAAAGGTTCATTTCTGACATCTTTTAGCATTCGTAAAAAATGACTACCGCAGATACTAAGATTGCGTTTTTCGGCGATGGTAACGTTACTCAACTGGCAGAGTGGGGCGTTGTACCCGATGTAAGTATGGAGTTGTCAAGCTTATTCTAATTTTACAATTTGTGTTGATTAGAGCGATCTCCGGACATTTGGAATTTATCAAGTAGATGACTTTGCTCGCGAACTAGTTTTTACCTAATATATGTACTCTTTGTAAGATAGTTTTTCTATTTTCAGTACCCTGGTTGTTACGGGATGTTTGGAGAGAGTGGAATGCGAGCGCAATACGTGAATGAGAAGTTATTGAAGGAGATGTTTGCCTGGGGTTGATAATCTGCAAGGGGTACCGAATGCTCAGAGCGTTGACGGTCACGCGCAAGATAACGTCATTTCGCCGAAGTCTCGCTTTAAAAAAAATCCAGTTATTTAATAAATTAACTGAATAATAAATTTTATTATTAACATAGGATAAACCAAAAATAAAACTACACATTCATAAGAGGCCTATTTATTATATCATGATAAATTAGCCAACAACGACTAGTTATTACCCGGACAATACCCGTTCTGTTCCAGAACAATACAAAACAGAAAAGAACCACACTTTATTAATGCCGTTATGCTTGATACAAACATGGGGAGCATATTACGAGTACAATATTCAAATAACGATACAAATACATATGTTAATCTCTAGATAGTTTACATAAATCTCCACGCAGAGTTGTCGTTCCTTGCTCTCGCATACAACTCTGCGAAAGGCTCAGCACGCCATTTTGTCTATAAAATAGCTAAAACCCAACAAACGCATTCAATGTATATTTGATTGGATATTTAAGATAGCATGCATTAAATTAAGAAATATGACTTTTAAATGTACGATAAATCGTGCAAAAACTTGCGAGTTTTAATGCAACTCTTTGGAACTATTTTATTGCCCATTTACGCAGATGGAATCATTCCACGCACTTTACAAATGTAAACAATTGAACATAATGTTCATTGAGTGACGTTAGGAAGTGCTTCGACGTGTGTATGTATGTTGGTTTCTTAACAACATACATCGAGTGCATTGAAAGTACTTACTACTTATTTGAAATGCTCTCGAGTCCGTTACCTGGGCCTAGAACCAGTATTATATGTCTATTAGGAAAATCTACTACTACTACTACTACTACTACTACTACTACTACTACTACTACTACTACTACTACTACTACTACTACTACTACTACCACTACTACTACTACTGCTGCTGCTACTACTACTACTACTACTACTACTACTACTACTACAACTACTACTTTTACTTCTACTACTAATACCACTACTACTACTACTACTACTACTGCTACTGCTACTACTACTACTACTACTTCTACTGATGATGATGATGATGATGATGATGATGATGATGATGATGATGATGATGATGACGATGATGATGATGATGATGATGATGATGATGAAGATTGTGATGATGATGATGATGATGATGATGACGATGCTGAAGATGATGATGCGGAGGAGGAGTAGGGTAATCGAACACATTATTATAAAATTATAACAATTATAATAATAAATGAATAAAACAACGAACCCATTAACACAATGGCACCAATAACGCTGATAACAATAATTTGTGAGTAATTAAATGGAATTAAATTCAGCTGTAACATGTTTTTGTATACAGTTGTGTCCTGTTCTGTGAAAACTGGGCATAATGCATGTGCTTAAAGTGTCATCCCAGATTAGCCTGTGCAGTCCGCACAGGCTAATCATGGACGACACTTTTCGCTTTAATGGTATTTTTCGTTTGAAGGAAGTTTCTTTTTACCGAAAATCTAGTAAAAGCGGAAAGTGTCGTCCCTGATAAGCCTGTGCGGACTGCACAAGCTAATCTGGGACGACACTTTACGCACATGCATTATGCCCAGTTTTCTCAGAACGCGACTCAGTTGTGTTCATTCGACTTCCTCTTCTTCAGGTGGATCCACATCTTTCTCAGACGGCTCACTGATGAACTCAATTATACTTTTCGGTTTGCCGTAACAATGCAGTATGAAGTCCTCCATGGTGTTATACAGATGGATTTTGGTGCTTTTCCCGTTTAGAAAATGGTTCTCATCGGGGTATATCTGCATTTGTAACAAAGATAATGAAAGTTTGACTCACAATTAACATGAAAAAGTTGCGCCAGTTGTGTTTGATTTTAGTGTTTGAATGATATTACGCTATGTTCCCTGCATAGACGGGTTGTGCTTTATCAGACTGCATGCAAATTGGCTATGGGGAATAAGTTAATAATTATTTTATGTAGTACACCATCTGTTTGCTGATTTAGCTGAAGTTTCACTTTATTACACGGTCAGCATGTTTAATTATCTGTGTATACCGTTACAAAAGATCAACAGTACATGTTAAATAAATGTCATAAATGCATGTATTTACAACGATGCTTTGTCGTGTGGTAGGCATACTTGCTGTGAATGTTGCGAATCGTGATCATAAACAAAAATTGAAACTCAAGAAACACACTCTGCATAAATCTGTTTGTTACCAACTCCTTGTCGAAAAGGCAAGTAAACAATTGAATACACCCTACAGGGTTTATAAAATCAATACAGCAGTGTACATGGATGAAATGTTAAGTATTGACGATATTTTGATAAAGTTCGACAAATTTGTGTATCAATAAATCAATCGCAAATCAGTCGCAGGCGTAGTTTCTATGCTGTGTGTTTCGAATTTTTAAAGTGTGCATACCTGTTGGCGGAAGTATACATCTTCTTCCACTAATGCTTTTATAAGTTGAGCAGAATTCTGGAAATGTACGTTATCTGCAATGCCAGTAAAGCAAAGTTAATTTTAATGAAAGACATTTCGCTACGGTAAGTGCCTTGAAATTATCGGATCAGATTTTGGTACTTATGTATGAACTGCATTTGGACATAAACTAAAAACGAACGTACAGCAGATCAAGCAAAAAGGATATGAGGCTAACTCAATTATGCCTAGTGGCCTCTCCCATCCTTCTAAATTGGATCAATTTATTTCCAAAATTAGGGATGTCTAGCATAATTTTTTATATATTTAGAATATGTTTTACAGAAATTCCATTAAGCAAACAGCGCAGACCCTGATGAGACGCCGCATCATGCGGCGTCTCATCTGGGTCTACGCTGTTTGCCAAGGCCTTTCTTCTAGACGCTAGGCATAAATGGGTTAACTCAAACTGTTCCCATTGACATTGAAATTTTATATCTATCTCACGCTATTACAGATTGTTCATTTTAATATGTATTCTTTACTACATAATTTCGTCTATAGTATAACCATTTTTTTAAGTCAGAAGTATTGTTTTGGTAAATAATGCCAAGTAAGTATTTCGACATTCTCTGAAAAGAGCCTCATGTTTTATCAATATGTCTGCATAATCGAAATACCCGCAACACAAACATTTGAACAGCAATGTGTATGCACGTATTGTAAAAATGCACACATATACATGTATAACGATAATTGTATGTTAAAGCGATTGATCATCATATCTTACCATCACCGGTTCCATGTATAATCATAAATCTAGCGGACTTGAAGTTGGATGCATATTTTGATATGTTCGCCGCCTGCAAAAGAATTTTTTAAGAATTCCGATATTTCTATAGTGATGACAGTGCAAACACATATAAGGGCAGTGTCCTTAAGAACTACTGCATGTTTTATAAAAAAAAGACCCGCTTTATAAAATGGGTTTCATGTCATTTGCGGTCAGCAAAGCTCCAAACCAGTCGACACCTCGACACAGTCCGGTTAGGGTCTACCCAGTCCACTGATTAAACATTTGGACCTTTTGAAAAATAATTGAGGATAGCTCACGCTTGCCGCATATGGCAAAAGACCCATTTCCTTAGATTCGGGATATATTTTTTTTTCAATTGTTTACAACTTGTAGGTCCTTAGCGATTCTTACAATTCTATACTTTGAAATGCACACACAATATCAATGTAAATGACTTTGTAATATATATATGCAATAGGTGCTGATTTCTTTTCTTTCGAATGATAACGTAAATTTGACAAAGGTATTCTTGAAAATTAAAAAAAATGTTAATCAGCTAACAAGCAATTGGTTCTAAATATAAATTGTCACACATTTTTTGCTACACACAAATATTTCAAATGAGTTTCCTTTGTACTTAATAATATCCGGAATATGCAAGACGTCCTGGTTTCGTTTAGTTCTAGTTCACTGAGACTTTATGGCGAATGTCATTATTTAAGCGTACGTATTTAGCATCCAGACTTATTCCGATATTTTATACCATAATAGTATTTTGTAAATGGTTTTGATTTGATGTTTATCATGGACGCGTCTTTCTTTAACGTCTTCCAGAAACAGCATGACGTCTCAAAAAACGAGAAAATGTTTAAATGTAGATATTTGCAATTCATGTTAACACTGTCTATACACATTTTATTTAGATTTTTTCACTTATCACATACCAGTCTGGTATATGTATAAAACACTGTTTACACCCTACATCATTGTACACGTTTTTTAAAGCAAAGGCGAAATAATATGGTAAATATAGATATCGATTTAGATAAATTAAAAAACTTACATTATAGCCTCCAAGATTATCACTGGCTGTAGGAAGTCCCATGTAACGCTCAGTAAAAACGGAATCTAAAAACAATCAGTTCAATGCAATGGTGTATGATTCGCAATATAACGATTAGGTAACCAAGCAATATAATCTATACTCATAAATGTACTTCATCACAGTTCATACGGTCAGTGCATATGATATACCATGTATTCCGACTGCTTTGTTATACCAGTTATCATAAATTGTGATTGATAGTTGATTAAAAAAGCATATTGTACATGATATACAATTTGGAATACGTGTATCAGCGTATTTATTCATTATTTATTTAAATCTATTTATCTACTTTTGTGTATGGAAAGCTCAAGATTTATTGAGAAACTCTCGGGTCCGTTTTCTGGGTAAAACCAATCATTGGAGCATTTAGGTGACTTCTAAAAAACGCTCCTGAGGAGGGGATCAAATCACTTTAATAACACTTTTTATCCATTACACGGCTTAGCAGTCAAAATATTTGTATATACTTAATACAATAGCATACATTTACTAAACGTATTTAAGCAAGTCAATTACAATTAACTATTTGCAGTTGAGAGTTTTACCATAGTAACGCCAATCTGTTACCGGCGAAACAGCCATACCACAACGAAACGCATTCGATGCGCGCGCTATAACGGACGCCGTCAGAAACCCTCCGTAGGACTGTAAACATGCAGTTTCAATTGAAAACACACCACTTTTGCATTAAGTTTAAATGCGCGTCATTCGAATATGGGTCTCATGTCATATGAAACCCGCGTACCCTCAGCCTAGCCTGAGATCTCCAAATGAGAAAACGAAAACTTTATTGACTTTATTGAGATTGTGCTGGCTTGTCAGGATATGGAATTAGGCCCATTTAAGCATGACGCGGTTAATAACTACTGATTGTGACAAAGGCCCATTTAAGAAAGACGCTGTTAATAATGACTGATTGTGACAATATTTTTGTTTATCTTATCACAGACATGTCGACCGACTGCAGATGATACTTTTTCGAAGCAATTTAACTGGTGTTATTTTTAATATGTATCTGTGTATTAAGTTGATTTGATTCTAATTATTAGTGTAAAACAGTCTGACGTTATAGATCGCTTTATGTTCGATGTTTCCGCAAGACACATACATACTTACTGCGCCCCATACAGTGGTATTTTCGTTCACATAATGTAGGTTATTAAAGTGACTGAAAATGTAAATAAATAATAAATGGTATTTGCTGAGTAAATATCTTGTTCTTATTTAAGTTCATTAAATATTCACAAAACAGCGCGACTTGTTTGTAAGTGACATTAAATACTAGTAGGCAAAGCTCTTATTGACTCAAACATAACTCTTATAAAATGATACTATTTGAATATCATTAAAAATGCCTTGATGCCGTTAGTTTGTAAAGTAAAGTACAGTTAATGTTTAAATGAAGCACACGTGATACACGTTCTTACATGAATTAGCAGGAAAAAAAACAGAAAATGTCCACACTTGCTATTTAATTAATTTACAGACATATAGCATGATTACTTAATGGCCAATCTTTCCTTTGCCTTCGTGTGTAATCAATGGAATTTTCTATACTGTAGAAATTGTATCTTTAATAACTCGTCTCAATCATAATCATCAACATGAATTTGTACTTAAAAATTACATGTTCATAAACTGGGTATATATCAAATATGATCACAATCATTTTAATTTATTATTAATTGAGTCGTGTTCTGAGAAAACTGGGCATAATGCATGTGCGTTAAGTGTCGTCCCAGATTAGCCTGTGCAGTTCGCACAAGCTAATCAGGGACGACACTTTCCGCTATTAAGACAGTTTTCGTTTTAATGAAGTCTATTCTAAGCAAAAGTCCAATTTAGGCGGAAAGTGTCGTCCCTGATTAGCCTGTGCGGAAAGTGTCGTCCCTGATTAGCCTGTGCGGACTGCACAGGCTAATCTGGGACGACACTTTCGCACATGCATTATGCCCAGTTTTCTCAGAACACAACCCAATAATACCATTTAACGACCTACTTAGCAGCGGTAATGATATCATCCGCCTCCAGTTGGCCCAGCTGTTTATACACGGCATGCATCCACCTTTTGCCACGCCCCCCAGAACCACGCCCATCGACAAACACAATTATAACGCTATGACAACTGCACAGGTACTGCTCCCAGCCAATATTAAACTCCTTGGTGACGAGCTGCGTTCCAGGTGAACCATTACTGAAGTAAAATTAACCCATTTATGCCTAGTGGACTCTCCCATCCTTCTAAATTGGATCAATTCATTTCCAAAATTAGGGATGTCTAGTATATATTTCTATATTTATAATATTTATTACAGAAATTCTTTTAAGCAAACAGCGCAGACCATGATGAGACGCCGCATCATGCGGCGTCTCATCTGGGTCCACGCTTTTTGCCAAGGCATTTTTTCTAGACGCTAGGCATGAATGGCCTAAATACACTTTTATACTGTGTACCACAGATATTTATCAACAACACACAAGGTTGTAGTTAATACTTGTAATAATGTAAATTGTCGATAAACTTTATTTTTAAGATTTCAAACTGGTGTTATTAAATAAAGTATACTTACAATGGATCAAACACATTATTTATCTATAAATGAAACAACAACTTACACTTTAAATAAAATGTTGTATGTCGTTATTTCTTCCTTCCTAAGTACTGGGGGTAATAAAACTTTCACCCACATGTCTGGAAAACAACGGAAACAACATGGAGCTATTAAATTACCTTTATTCCGCGCATACACAAATATTATGTTTTTAATCACACACTGTTTTAGGTAAATGAGATAGCGGATTAATTGCCTTTAATTAAAAAAAAACGAAGATAAAAACTAGCGGCTAGTGCGACAGGTTGAGTTACCACAAGCATCAAATGTTGCTCATGGTCATACTAAACTAAGTGTAAACAAGAGGGCCATGATGGCCCTGAATCGCTTCACTGTTTTTATGCGAAAAAAAAAGCGTGCAATGCGCATGGGTTGAAATGTACTCAACCATGTGACTTTCTCTTTCTATCCCTCGTCCCACTGGGCGCTTTAAGTTGGAAGGGTGAGCATTTTCATATATGGAACACGTTACTACAGTGTTAACTAAACAGACTAAAAAGCCCGGGAATAGTCGCACAGGTCCTTTGCTTATAATGTAGGTACATTTATCTCTCCAAAAGATATTGTCGTTCTTTCTATTTCACATATTTTTAGATGCTGAAGATCAAATCTACGCATGTTCTACAAGATTAATGAAAGTTCCTTCATTCAATCATGAATATTGTTCCAAAATTCCAAAAAGTGTTTGTAGGTTTCAAAGTTTCTGTTACTTATATAATTCATGACATACGTAAAATACCTAATGACGTAGATTACCTGAACTTTACTTCATTCTTGGGGCATGAGTTAGTGTAGCAGGATTGTTAACGTAGTGAAGAAATTGTTTATTGTACAAAGAAGATATTTGCCTGAGGAAACATAAAGTTACGAGTTTTTCAGGTTCATGAGATACCGAAGGCAGTAGGAATGATAACTTTGTAGAGGTTGTTTTTTTAAACATAGTAAATGTTTATGAGACAAAAAATTGAATTATGATTCATCAAGATGTTGCGATCATGGCAACACTACTTGCATATGGCGTGAGGTTTAAAGAGATATCATAGCAAACAATTAGCTTGACCTAACTTTCCTTTACTTTTTCCATCTGACGTTCCAAAGACCATAACTCCTTCTGAAGAGTTTGTTTTCGTTTTGAAAACAGGACTTCCGGTTTCAAAAATGAGATAGTGCTCATGATGATTTGATTGCTCAAATTTGACCCCAGGGGCATAATTTGAACAAACTTAGTAGAGAACTCTTAGATGTCACTACATACCGAATTTGGTAGCCCTAGACCCTACGGTTATGGACAAGAAGATTTTCAAAGCTTGCACAATATAGGCTTTATATAAGCATATGCTCATTTTTGTGACCCCCGGGGCAGCGTCAAATTTGACCCCAGGGGCATAATTTGAACAAAGTAGAGAACTATTAAATGTCACTACATACCAAATGTGGTAGCACTAGACCCAATGGTTATGGACAAGAAGATTTTTAAAGTTTGCACAAAATAGGCTTTATATAAGCATATGTTCAATTTATTGACCCCCGGGGCGGGGTCAAATTTGACCCCAGGGGCATAATTTGATCAAATTTGAAAGAGGTTCACCCCAGGAACATTTGTGAGAAGTTTTATCAGAATTGGCCAGTGGAGCTAATGATGTAATCAATTCAAAGACTTCAATGAGATTTAAACCTCAGATCGCGGTGTCACCAAGGCCACGACTTAACAGAGAATCATACGTACGATTGCGGTGTCACCAAGGCAACGACTTAACAGAGAATCATACGTTCGATTGCGGTTTCACCAATGCCACGACTTAACAGGGAATCATAGGTACGATCGCGAAGTCACCAAGGCCACGACTTAACAGAGAACCACAAGTACGATTGCGGTGTCACCAAGGCCACGACTTAACAGAGAATCATACGTACAAACGTACGATCGCGAAGTCACCAAGGTCACGACTTAACAGAGAATCATACGTACGATTGCGCTGTCACCAAGACTACGACTTAACAGAGAATCATACGTACGATCGCAAAGTCACCAAGGCCACGACTTAACAGAGAATCATACGTACGATTGCGGTGTCACCAAGGCAACGACTAAACAGAGAATCATACGTACGATCGAAAGGTCGCCTAGGCCACGACTTTACAGAGAAACATACGTACGATCGCGGTGTCACCAAGACTACGGCTTAACAGAGAATAATACGTACGATCGCAATGTCACCAAGACCACGGCTTAATAGAGAATCAAACGTACGATCGCGGTGTCACCAAGACCACGGCTTAATAGAGAATCATACGTACGATTGCGGTGTCACCAAGGCCACGACTTTACAGAGAATCATACGTACGATCGCGATGTCACCAAGGCCACGACTTTACAGAGAATCATACGTACAATCGCGGTGTCACCAAGACCACGGCTAAACAGAGAATCATACGTACGATCGCGATGTCACCAAGACCGAGACCTCACATGAATTCATACGTATGATCGCGAAGTCACCAAAGCCAAGACTTCACAGAGAATCAAACGTACGATCGCGATGTCACTTAGGCAAAGACTTTACAGAGAATCATACGTACGATCGCGGTGTCACCAAGACCACGGTTTAACAGAGAAACATACATACGATCGCGATGTCAGCAAGGCCACGACTTTACAGAGAATCATACGTACGATCGCGATGTCACCAAGGCCACGACTTTTCAGAGAATCATAGGTACAATCGCGGTGTCACCAAGACCACGGCTAAACAAAGAATCATTCGTACGATCGCGATGTCACCAAGACCGAGACCTCACATGAATTCATACGTATGATCGCGAAGTCACCAAGGCCACGACTTCACAGAGAATCAAACGTACGATCGCGATGTCACTTAGGCAAAGACTTTACAGAGAACTAACGTACGATCGCGGTGTCACCAAGACCACGGCTTAACAGAGAATAATACGTACGATCGCGATATCACCAAGGCCACGACTTTACAGAGAATCATACGTACGATCGCAAGGTCACCTAAACCACGACTTTACAGAGAATCATACGTACGATCGGTCTCCTCTTTGTCGATGGGAAGCTTAAGGAACTCCTCCACAGCCAAGGAGTAGTCTTCCAGTTTGGTCCGCAAGTCCGCGTTGTCCTCGAGGACTGACACTGTTATCAGAGGACGTTTATAAAAATGAACCGTGACATGCGAACACGTGTCGGTTTTCATATGCTACCAGCGTAGCTCCAGGCCAGCCTTAAAAATCGCACAGTCTGGTCGTCAGCTTAGCTGTCATCAATTAAATCACGCAAGGTTGCATGGTTTTATTGGCGGACAGTGTAGCTCCTTACAAGCCAGTGCGAATTCGCAGGCTGGTCTAAAGTGTCGGTTGCCACACATGCCATAAGACTCATTTTCGCATGACACAAGTAAAATGCGCATGAACTTGCAAACCGCTGTTTGGTTCCTGGTTGTGAACTGCACTAAAGGTATATTACTACAATATACGAAACAGACATACAACGTTAAAAACTTCTGTTTCGGTATTTGCATAAACACGCATTCATTCTTAAACCAAAAGCGTGTTTTACGATCATGTTTTAACATGTTGATTACAATTGTGGTCCAAAATAGGCGTACCTAATCCATTTTCAGTGGAGTAAAGATAGTATATAGGAATCCCGGGCCCTTTGCAGGCAAGTATGTAGTATTTTCCAGAGGGCGTAAACGTAGCGTCAACGTACTTGCAGTCATTCGAGATGTCACAAGACAAGCATTTAATCGATTTGAAGTAAGGGCTGTCTTTTTGAACCGTCGCTCTACAAGCATTTGCAATATATAACAAATTCTAATAGCTTTGAAAAAACTCAAAGAGAGTTTATTGCCGAACGTGTCTTGTATCAAGAACTATAAATTATAACTTAGTTATTGCGCTCCGGTATAGATAATTGTATATTAAAAGTCAAACAGATGGTTAAACTTTGGTATAAACCATTTTATAAAATGTTCAATAATATCCCCAAACATAACTTCAAAATTTCAATTAGCCGCGATCTTTTTGAAAACAGGACTAAGTGCATGTGCGTAAAATGTCGTCTAAGCTTGTGCGCTCCGCACAGGCTATTCAGGGACGACACTTTCCGCTTTTTTTGTTCGTTTTAAGGAAGTCTCTTCTAAACGAAAATACAGTATTTGAAGACTGTGTCTTCGCCTGAACGGATTGCTTAATCTAATCAGATCAAAATAAAATTGAAAATACAAAGCAAATGGAATGTATTGTACCCCTACCTATATAAATGCTTCTCCGTCGGGTCGTCCATATTTGTAGCGGTAAAATATCTACAAATAAGAATCGGTTATTGTTCTGGGAAAACTGTGCTTAAAGCGCGTGCGTTTAGTGTCCATTTAAGCCAGCGCAGTCCGCACAGGCTAATCAGGTTCGATACTTTCCGCTTGCATTGGATTTTTGATAGAAGATATTAACTTTTAACTAAAACCAACAAAAAGCGGAAAGTGTTGTCCCTGTTGAGCCTGTGAAGACTGCGCATGCGCATCTGCGACGGCCTTTAACGCACATGCATTAGACCCCGTTTTCTCATTACATGGCTTATATGATTTTTCTCGTTGCATTGCGACGATGAACACTAATTTTAAAGTGCATATGATAGTTTATATAATGCACATATAAAGATAGAAAGTCTTAGACCATATTTAGACTTCTTTGTATAATTTTGTACACATTTAGTTTCTATACGCATCATACTCTTAGCGTAGTTTTGTGGATTGGTGTCTCAATGATTGAAAGTAAACCTTATTATGAACAGGTCCAATACGTTGATAAGGTAAAAGATATTGCACATAGAGAATGCAATACCGAAGTTCGGGCGAATTCCTAGCATTTGGTATTTGAACTATTTCTAATATCGAGAATGCATCAAATACCAAACTGGTATATCGGTCAAACGATCTGTAGCAAATATAAAGACCAAATCGAATATATAGTTTGGAATAAAGTATATGAACTTATGCGAAATTCAAGTCAATGTAGAATATCAAGCCATGAATTTGGTATTCGAAACGTAGTAAATATCGTGACCAGAGATGGCTCTTGTTCGATATTTACTAACGTTAGCAAACCTTATTCTGAACTAGATATCCATTTTGTTTTTGTTATTGAAATCCTATAATCGTATACCAATCAAATAGAAATTCACGTACATCTTTAGAACATACAGGACATTGGAAACATAAGCTAGACAAGCGACGCTTTGAGAATATCAATATCTTACATTTGCTCGCGGCTATTGACGCTTTGAGAATATCAATATCTTACATTTGCTCGCGGCTATTGACGCTTTGATAATATCAATATCTTACATTTGCTCGCGGCTATTGACGCTTTGAGAATATCAATATCTTACATTTGCTCGCGGCTATTGTCGTATCCAACAATGTCAAATACATCCCACTGTCCTGCTGTTATAAATGTTTTGGAACCATCGCTATATTTTCCCTGAAAATGAAACAATGGACATGACAATGGATAGGGCTTGGCTTTACTCGAAAACAGTGTTAGACTTTCCCAGCTCTATGTCATTTGTTTGTCAACACATTATTCATAATATTAAACCATTTATGCCTAGTGGACTCTGGCATCCTTCTAAATTGGATCAACGTATTTCCAAAATTAGGGATGTCTAGTATATTTATTTCTATATTTAGAATATTTTTTTTACAGAAATTCCTTTAAGCAAACAGTGCAGACCGTGATGAGACGCCGCATCATGCGGCGTATCATCTTGGTCTACGCTGTTTGCCAAGACTTTTTTCTAGACGCTATATAGGCATAAATGGGTTAACTAATTGCAAACATGAACACAACATGACGATAAAAAGAAAAGTTTCACTTTCGTATAATACCTGTTATAAGAACAGTCACACAAATATAAAGACTTTAAATCTCACTGTATTTTATTTTCATAATTAATATTTACAACCAAACTTCATCCAAGACCTGATAACGTAAACATAAATATTCAATACATGTGTGCTGTGCTCTGTGAAAAGGGGTGTAATGCATGTGCGTAAAGTGCCATCCCAGATTAGCCTGTGAAGTCCGCACAGGCTTATGAGGGACGACACTCTGCGCCTAAACTGGATGTTTGCTAAGAATATACTTTCTGTAAACAAAAAATACCATACAATTGAGAAGTGTCGTCCCTGATTGGCCTGTGTGGACTGCACAGGCTTATCTGGGACGACACTTTAAGCACATGTATTAAACACCCTTTTCACAGAGAACGGCCCATTTACATGTTGATCCCTAACAATGTTCTTGTTTAAACGATTGCAATTATCGTTGGCAGCACTGTTATACATTCGCTGTTAATACAAAGTAACATACGTCGAATTATTAGGTGCGCATTCTTAGAAATATGTTGTCAATGTTGATGTACACAATAATAGGCTAAATATAACATCACAGACCAATATAAGGACATGGTTTTATTATTGTAGTCGGGTGGTGAAAGTGTGCAGCCAATCCGGGACTCGAACCTGGGACCTCCCGCTTATAAGGTGAGTTTTCTCCCAACTAGGCTAAACGTGCCTCTCACCATCTTCCCACCAACCCAGCATAGCCCATTTAAGCCTAGTGGACTCTCCCATCCTTCTAAATTGGTTCAATTTATTTCAAAAATTAGGGATGTCAAGCATATTAATTTCTATATTTAGAATATTTCTTACAGAAATTCCTGTAAGCAAAAAGCGCAGACCCTGATGAGACGCCGCATTATGCGGCGTATCATCTGCGTCTACGCTGTTTGCCAATGCCTTTGTTCTAGACGCTAGGCATAAATGGGATAAGTTCGGTAACTTGGGCGGGATTGGTGAAAATATTTTTGGCGGCACTGTTAGCTCAGTTGGAAGAGCACTCGCCTTGTAATCGGGAGGTCCCGTGTTCGAGTACCGGACTTGCTGCACACATTTCACCAGCCAGCTACAGTATGCTTGATGGTTATAGTATAGTTAACAAGGTCTTTGGTGAATACGCTGTTGTGTCAGGCTTGTGCGAAAAATCAGAAATTCGTGCTTTCGGTTTAGCTATCAAACAATAGCTTTGATCTTTGTCAAAAGTCCATTTATTTTTGCTGCGTTCTCCCACCAATAGTCCCACGTTAATAAATACTGATATTTCATGGTGTGACTGAAGAGAAATCCCCCACAACATAAGCAACATGTCCCATTTTTTAAATGAATCGGAAACCATTTGCAAGACATACCTCTCAACTTTGATTTAAACCTTACTAATATGTGTGTTGCGTCTTCCCACGGAACGTTTATTTCTCATATAATTACCGTATTTACCATCGACTGAAATATAGTCAGTGCTTCGTTAATTTCATAGGCAATGCTTGATTGTTATTTACTTATATTACTAACAGTTTACTTAAAACCGCACAATAATAAGTTTGAATATGTATGTGATTTTTTTACAAATAATAATGGCCAATTTTAAATAGTATTTGCAAAACCAATTAGGGTCACTGGAACTGGTACCCCAATGAGCATACACATCTTACAACCTATAAACTGTACGCATTGAAACGAGGCTTAGTTTCTGATTCCCTTGAAACAAGGGGTCTCGGTAAGCTTCGACACATATCAAATAACTTTCTCTAATTATGGTAGAAAAAAATGTGCACTGAAAACTCCATTCATGTCGGTGAGCCTAGTTCTGATATTAATTGTGTTATCTGTATAAGTGTGGTGTATGAAGAGTCCTTGTATGTGTATGCAATTAGCCTCTTGCTTAAAAGATTGAATAAACTGTTCCAATAATTTATATGAACGGCGTTCTGCGAAAAGGGGGCTTAACGCATGTGCGTAAAGTGTCGTCCAAGATTAGCCATGCAGTCATCACAGGCTAATCTGGGACGACACTTTGCGCACATGCATCAAAGCCCATTTTCACAGAGCGAGGCTCAATACAGGTAGTTTGCCCGGAGTTTCAATGTTGCTACATTTAATATGATATGAATATCACACCGTTATGTCGCTGTCGTAGTCAACCATGGCGATGTGCTGAAAGCTGCCGGCGGCGCCGTCGGTTTGCGGCAAGAGCAGGAAGTACTTGCTACCATCCGGCTTGAACACCACGGGGCGAAACTGTGTAAAAATAAGAATAACAAGATGTGTTTGTAAAACACTATGTCCCCCATATATTTGACCTTTGACCTTGAAGGATGACCTTGACCTTTTACCACTCAAAATGTGCAGCTCAATGAGATACACATGCATGCCAAATATCAAGTTGCTATCTTCAATATTACAAAAGTTATGGCCAATGTTAAAGTTTGACGCAAACAAACAAACCAACAAACAAACCAACCAACAGAAAGGGCAAAAACAATATGTCCCCCAGTATAGACTGGGAAAATAAAAATGAAGACAGCGCTGGGAGAACAGGGCTTAATGCATGTGCTTTTTGTGTCGTTTCAAATTAGCCTGAGTAGTCCGCACAGGCTAATCAGGAACGATACCTTCGGCTTTTTTTCTTTAATGAATGTCTCTTCTAAGCGAAAATTCAATTTAGACGGAAAGTGTCGTCCCTGATTAGCATGAGCGAACTGCACAGGATCTAAAATATAAAAAAGTATCATTGTCTTTCGCTGCTATAGTTGTTTGTTTGTGGCACTTTATGTTGTGTTGGTAAACAATAATTCGAGGAAATAGTACACCTATACATATATATTTGTTGAAATGATGAGTGTCATAAGCGTCAATACATAACATCTTTGAATCATTCGTCATAGTAATACTATTTTATGGTATTGCAGTCGTTTTAAGAGATAATTAACAATAAATCTATGTTAGTAATCTTTAAATTTTATTATTTATTTAGCTCTATTTAGCCGGGTTGCACTTCACACAACATGAATACGTCACGAAGGTTATTTAATATATCCATGCATAATGCTCAGCACAAGGGTTATAGAGGCGAGATCATGACATTGTTAGATCTGTGTTTGCACATTTAATGTCGTCAATGAGTAAAGCAGGTTTTATTATATAAATTAACACAAATTGATGCAGCTAAACAAGTATGGTGTGTTACATAAGACAAACTCAAATGGTTAAATAAGCTTATATAAGCAATCGCTACATATTTGGCCGAATTTCATTTATGAACAATTTAAGAATAATTAATTTCTTACCAGGTCGACCCAACCCGTTGGTGATTCCACTCTCAAATTCTGAAATACAAAAATGCCTGAAAAGTGTATGTGAAACCGCGATTCTATATGGAAAGTAATTTATATAAATTTTGTAAAACACTTCGATGATAAATGCTTTTGACAACCCATTTTTACAAATTCGATTTGGCAAATTACCCTTTTTAATAAAACTAAAGCGATTCGATCATATTTGCAACGACGTTTAATCGTTTCCGTTTTATGCTTGATTACAAACATATATATCGTTTATTCATATCTTTATATTCTTTGTGGTTGTAGCGGTGACAAAGCAACTATTCCGTAGTCTTCAACAATAATATTTTATAAGTTAACAAAGTTTAAACAGCAAATATATAAATATTAAACATATTATATTCAATACGCCAAGTTAATTAACGTTTTTTATGTTACTTTATGGTTGAAGTATTTCTGGAAGCCTTTCAGCCCATGTTTGCAGCGAAGTCGCGTCGCAATATTACACGAAAGTGCAACTTGAAACCCGTACAACGATTAATAGAAAATTCAGAGGTTGCAAATGTATACGATTTTTTTTGTCTTTGAAATTGAACGTTAAACTTCGCTGCAACCAAAGATGCGTTGATCGTTGAGCTTTGCAGATTATCATATTTTCTGAAGTGTTTTTTTTATATTCTTAAACGGCGTTTTTCGTAACAAAACAAGATTATTTTTTCTGCAAACTCATAGCCACAAGCGTTGTAGCATTTAGAGAAACCCTAAGTTGTAAATGCCCAATATATGCCATGCTTGCAGCAAAAGCTTCAGACAGACAGACAGACAGTTTATTTGAGTCTCACTTTTATGCATTCATGGTAAATAAAACATGTAGCAAATTAAACAAGTTCATGTATAAAACCACTCTAATAGAGTTTCATATAATCAACTACCTTTTTGCACGAGGCTCCATTAGCCTCACATAGTGATAAAATTGACATGTTCTGCGCACGATTCATCCACGCGACCAGAACGTGACTATCATCCTGCCACGTGACGGCAGTGAAGTAGTAATCGCTGAAAACAAGACGCTTTTATTATGGCATGTCATTTACTTGGACTTGCATAAAAAATGCAATATTAGGACAAGTAGATAAGGGACTGAGTACCACACGCGATAATAACGTCCATGTCCGTGTGTTGTGATTTTTTTGTAAGTAGTAAATTGCCATGTCAATTTGTTATGGTTTAATAACCGTTATTCAGAACCTATTTCAGTCCATTTATTGAATCATATTTAAACGATGCACTTGTCATTCGTTTTGCAACTGACACCCAGCATTGTTTAATCAACATTATTATGTAAATGTAAAATGTTATACACATTTTTAATCGTTTATGAACTATTTGGAAAAAACAACAACAACAAATTAGAGCTAAAACAGCATGACATATTCTAACATTTAAAGGCAACTTAATTAGGCATACATCTGTATAGGCATGAGCCATCTTATTAACATGATTAACCCATTTATGCCTAGTGGACTCTCCCATCCTTCTAAATTGAATAAATTTATTTCCAAAATTAAGTATGTATAGTATATTTATTTCTATATTTAGAATATTTCTTACAGAAATTCCTTTAAGCAAACAGCGCAGACCCTTTTTTCTAGACGCTAGGCATAAATGGGTTAATAATATTTACATGTTTTGGATCTCAGTTGGAACCGGAATCGCTGATGTTGTGTTAGAAATTAAATGGACGACCTTTAGCACTACTTTCGGGTTTGGCGTTCCTGGCTGAAAACATAGTCCCAATTAATGAATGCTCTCGCTAATGTGTCCGGCATGTGATATGGAATGTTACAGGGTACTATGAAGATATGTATTAATTAAGTGCCCTTAATTAAACGGTAAATTGCTAATACTATTATGTGTACAGTCCTTTGCTAAAACAATACTGTAAGTTAACGTTAAATATTCGTCATCAAATAAGCAACAGAGAATAATTATTGATTTAAGTGTCAATATCTTCATTTTTTAAAGCAAAAATCTCAAATTTATTCTAGTAAGATTCAAAAAAATAATTTCTATTGTTTTACTAAAGAACATTATTGGCTGATATTGAACCATTGATTCAACTGGTACGCAATCGAAACTTGAAATTATGCTATATTCGTCCAAACCGCAAACTTGTTTTCAAAACATATGAGTCGTGTTCTGAGAAAAACTGGGCTTAATGCATGTGCGTAAAGGGACAGCACGTTTCGCCTTGCTAAGAAAAATGTCATAAAAGCGGAAAGTGTCGTCCCTGACGGACTGCACAGGCTAATCTGGGACGACACTAGACGCACATGCATTATGCCCAGTTTTCTCAGAATACGACTCATATATTGTCTTACATTTCGAAAAACCTCACCTTCGGATAAGACAAATGTTCAGTTCTGCCGAATTCGTCACCAGTGACGTCATACATTGAAATTTCGTACGTCATCACATCTCTGTCGTCAAAAGAGGCGTAAAGGATAAACGAGCCGTCGGGAGAGAACCAGAAGGCCGCATTGGAACGCAGTATTTCCTCTGTAAGCAAACACACCAAACCTTAAAGGGATCTTTTCACGCTTTGGCAAATTGACAAAATTGAAAAAAGTTGTTTCAGATTCGCACATTTTCGTTTTAGTTATGATATTTGTGAGGAAACAGTAATACTGAACATTTACCATGGTCTAATATAGCCATTATATGCATCTTTTGACGATTTTAAAACCTAAAAATTATAAAGCGTTGCAACGCGAAACGATTGAATAATTTGGAGAGTTCTGTTTTTGTCGTTAAATTTTGTGAAACTACGAAGATTGCTTATATAAGGTATAAAATACGTCAAGTATGTGTACTCGGCGGAATAGCTCAGTAGGCTAAAGCGTTTTTACTTCAGGACTCTGGCAGGACTCCAGGGGTCACTGGTTCGAAACCTGCTCCGGGCAATGTTCTTTACCTTTTTTAAATTTTATTCTTGATTTTTTACTGGAGCTTTTACGATCCAATGTTTACATTTATCAATATAAAGCATTTAATGAATAAGTTAAAAAATGCCAAAATCTGTGAAAAGGCCCCTTTAAATGCTGTTAATCAACCAACGCTAGGCTACTTTTTATTTTGACATAATTAATACGTGAATATATGTGAAATAAATGTGCTCCATCCTTGATATACTTAAAAGTAATACGAAGGAGAAATACGTGACCTTGATTTCTTAGCGATTTAAAACAGTTGACATTGTTTTAAATGTTACTAGTTGTTAATGACACCTTTAACTAGTTTTATTGGCGTCGCCCTGGAGGGCGGCGACTAGTATGTAATGCATTTTTTTCGCTTATGGGAGAAGTTATTTTACGGATCAATGTATATATTTTTGTTTTAAGAATATCTTGCATAGTGGTGATTTTTTTGTGTAAATTCGTGTAAATAAGTACTGCATTTGTGCCTATTACATTTATTACAACATTTATTGCCAATAATGCAAAGCTAATTGTTTTAATTAATAACTGATTCACAACTGATCACAGGGGAAAGATTACAGGGACTGGGCAAATACGCGAAACTTTCTGGTTTTGTATAAAAACAAATAATGTTTTGTATAAAAACAAAACATAATCAAAATATATTTATTTTGTGGTTTTTCTAATTTGCTTATTTAGTGGAGAATAAATGTAGTACGATATTGACGACCTATCGCGCAAGCAAGTTTATTGGAAGGCGTAGTGGTACGAAAACGTACAATGTATTAGTTTATTAATAGACATATAATAACGATCGCTATACACAACTTCACCAAATAGCAGTACATAAGTGAATGTCAGCCGGAATAGCTCAGTTGGGAGAGCGTTAGACTGAAGTTGTTTATGCAACAGTCATCTAAAGGCCCCCGGTTCAATCCCGGGTTCCGGCACGAACGGAACAGTTCGGCGGCTGACAATTTTTTCAGTCAGGTTAATAAATATAATAAAGCTTTATTTTATGTAGACATTTTAAAATCCATTTTACTACAATTGGACATTTTTATTAAAATTTATAGATGCAACGTGGTGACAACGTTAATTAAAATTTCTTACATCACTTAAAAATCTTATAAAAAATACACGCGTTTATATATTAACAAATTAATGCAAACAACACATCTATTATCCGTGTATTTTTTATGGTTGTCTATCATAGGCCTATCCCTACCACATATAGAGCGCGAAGCGCGACACGTATTATTGATTGTAACAATGAGTTGCGATAAAGGAAGCAACCGCTTATCAAGGAGGAGCTGTGTTCCAGCAACCCGTTTCCCTAGAGTCAAGCACTCCTCGGAGTTTTTTTTAAGAACCACATATAGAGCGCGAAGCGCAACACGTATTACTAGCCAGATGGTATGGACCCTTTAGCATTATCCGACCATTACGTCCATAGTTATCTTCCTTAGAATTTGAGAAATTTTGAAATCCTTGTTCGAAGTCCAAAATTTTCATCCGATTGTTCCCAAACGTCCACAGGTTTTTTTATCAATGAGGACCCAACCCAAACTCTATATGAGCAATATCGGACCATAAGTCCAGAATGATGTCTCTTTGAATTTAAAAATAAAAGTGAAAAACTGCTTGGTTAGGTGATTATGTCACCATTTTTTATCAGATTTTTTCCAAACTTACAGTGTCTTAGCAGTTTACCTCATTTTAAATGAGAAACATCGGGACAATAAGTCCAGAATTTTTTTCTATTAAATTTGTCAAAATAAACAATTTCCACTTGTCTGAATCTTTCCAAACTTGTTAAGTGTATTTATATCAATATTACTCGAACCCTATTGAAAATGATGAATATCGGAGCATTACATCTTTTATGATCGTTTACTGAATTTCGAAGTATTGTGAAATGCAGCTTCTTTATACAATTTACAGTTTTCATTTATTTTGTTTTCAAACTTTTACAATGTTTTCATATCAATGAGTACTCGACCCCTATCGTAAATGAGCAACGTAAGAATAAGTTCAGAATCATCTCCCCTTGAAGTTGAGAACAATATGAAATAACGCTTACAAGATTAAGCAGATTTTTTAAAACCTACACAGTTCTGTTCCATTAATGAAAACTACACACGGATACCAGTAAAGAAAGGAAACAAATGTAAATAAAATGAACTATGAAATATTTGGGAGTTACAACACAAAATCATAGATAATGGTTATTTAGGGGTTATAACACAACATCATAAATCATGGTTATTTGGGGGTTATAACACAAAATCATAGATAATGGTTATACCAGTATCTTTCGCTATTTAGTTTAAAATAATCGGCCAATATATTTACAGTAGAAAAAAAATCGTTCCATTTAACTTCATCGAGTGCCTTTTACACTGAAATTCGCGACGCCCGTTGATGCTTTGCATCAATACTTATCTTGTAATTCCTATATAATCAAAGTATGGTTCATACGATAGAAAACACATATTTGGTAACTAAGCTGTTAAGCTTTAAATACATACTTGTAACTTGATATTACGAGTAATCACAATTCAAAGGAATCAAAAATCAATTACGTAGGTATTCAGTTACGTGCATTACGATTTATTGAAACCAATATAGCATATCATAAAACATTTGTAAATATTTACAAACACTGTCTTATGCTTTTAATGACTTAACTTTTTATATTGTTTTATTTTCTACTCACATCCGAATTCAAAAGTTAATGCCAATACTGTTTATCCTGAACATCACTAGCAGTATATAGATACATAAGTGACGATGTATTGAATCAACACCTAGGTAAGAGAACTAACGTATATAGATACAGTAGTGGTGTTGTATTGCACGAACACCTGGGTCAGAAAACTAACGTAAAAAGATACAGGAGTGACGTGGTATTGAATCAACACCTGGGTCAGAAAAGTAATGTATATAGATACACCCTATGCATTAAAACCTAATACTTGTAATGCCATATTACCATCGAACCTTCAACATATGCATTCGTTTCAATACAATTTCGTTATCTTACAACCTGACATTCAATACAAACTAAATGTACCCTCATAAACCCAGTCTGGAACTCCGTTGAAAATTCTCTCGATGTCTTCAAAACCATCAAACGTTAAGCGGATGACGTCTCTGCGTGTTGGGTCCCGCATATAGTACAAGTCGTTGTATTGCACGAACACCTGGGTCAGAAAACTAACGTATTAAGTTACAATAGTGACGTTATATTGAATCAACGCCAGGGTCAGAAAACTAACGTATATAGATACAGTAGTGACGTTGTATTGAATCAAAACCTGGGTCAGAAAACTAACGTATATAGATACAGTAGTGACGTTGTACTGAATCAACACCTTTGTCAGAAAACTAACGTATATAGATACATGAGTGACGTTTTATTGAATCAACTCCTACGTCAGAAAACTAACGTATATAGATACATTAGTGACGTTGTATTGAATCAGCATCTTTGGCAGAAAACTAACGTATATAGATACATAAGTGACGTTGTATTGAATCAACTCCTAGGTCAGAAAACTAACGTATATAGCTACATGAGTGACGTTGTATTGAATCAACACCTTTGTCAGAAAACTAACGTATATAGATACATTAGTGACGTTGTATTGAATCAACTCCTAGGTCAGAAAACTAACGTATATAGATACATAAGTGACGTTGTATTGAATCAACACCTAGGTAAATGAACTAACGTATATTGATACAGTAGTGGTGTTGTATTGCACGAACACCTGGGTCAGAAAACTAACGTAAAAAGATACAGCAGTGACGTGGTATTGAATCAACACCTGGGTCAGAAAAGTAATGTATATAGATACAGTAGTGACGTGGTATTAAATCAACATATAGGTCAGAAAACTAACGTACATGATACAGCAGTGACTTTGTATTGAATCAACACCAGGGTCAGAAAAACTAACGTACATAGATAGAGAAGTGACGTTGTATTGAATCAACACCTGGGTCAGAAAACTAACGTACATAGATACAGAAGTGACGTTGTATTGAATCAACATCTGGGTCAGAAAACTAACGCATACATTGCAGGTCGTTGTATTGCACCAGCAACTGGGTCAGAAAGCTAATAGTTATACCAGTAAATATAGCAGTGACGTATTGACTGAAAATCTGAGTCTCAACGCATAATGGAAGTAACTTTGGAATAACAAGCGCACGATGGGTACTTATAAAGCGACCACATTACGACGTTAATACATGTGTCGCACTGGTGTAGTTAATATGGTGTCCGCCTAGCGATCGGGACCTCACGGGTTTGATCCACATTGTGGGAACGTTCTTTAGATCTACCCCATAGACACCAAGTTCTGGTTCTAGTCACAGGAAACGGACTCGAGAGCGTCTCAAATATGCCTTAGGCTTTCTATGAAATCGAGCTAAAATAAATAGGTTTAAATTAAACTAATACATTTGTGATACTATATTTGTGTGTAAGAAGTACTTTATATAATGGAAAAAAATGAAAAATGTCTCAAATAAACGAATACCTGCAGAAGTGAAATTCAATGATATACATGGCTAGCATTGCGAGTCGGAATAAAATATATCGATTAAGTACTTGTCGACCAAATACAACAGAACATGAATATGCAAAGACTTTTAAATTAGTTGTTAATTTCAAAATGTATGTACTCAATTTTATTCAATTTGTACTAGCTTTATGTCCTGTGTTAAGTGACGCAAAACCCCACATAGACATACAACTTACCAAACTATGACCGACCGGGGACCAACGCACCGTCTGAAACTGGTCTCCATGGACCCCAACAAGGCTATGTGATTGTCTTCAAAAGTAACATTTCCGTATTAAAAATTAACACAAAATATAATGGTGTCATTGTATTTAAAATATCTATTTCTTAAAGTAAATGACATTTATTTTGTAGAATCTTTGCATGGTTGCGCCCTGCCTTCTTTACTTATCAAGCATCACATTTGCGTTAGGATACATTATATCCCTAGAAATTAGAATGCACAGAAGAAAAAGCTTACTTTGTGTACATTCAGCTTAAATCAATGTCAAACATAAAAATGTATTTACTCTCGTGATGTATGGACTTTTTAAGTAAAACATACTTAAATGTTGCTTTACTTGTTACCAAATTTCTTGATGTTGCTAATCTTGTTGATTGTTATTGCCAATCCAAAACAACCATAAACAATGGCAACAAACCTCAACATCAACTACTTAAAGCGAGGCTATACGATTTTGTCAAATATTTATGAATTTATATAAAATTTGTAAAAAAACATATTATACATATATTTCAATATATATTAAAATAAAAGTTAAGAAGAACATGTGTCGAAAATTGCGAAATAAGCCAGATATTTAATTCTGAAATAGAAAATGCCTGTACAGTCGAATTCGCCAGCATGTATATCATGCACGTACAATGTGAATCTAAATTTGGTTTAACGGTTCATTTCAAATTCCTGCAAGGATATCTACTCCTACGACACTCGAACACTAACTCCCATCCTAATAAAAAGACGAATGCTTCGGTTATTGTAGGAAAATATGTACGAATTATCTTCGTCACAAACGGCTAAGGGCGCTAATGTGTCTTTGCTGCATTTTATGAAATTCGTCTTCAATGTATACTTGGTCTTGCCTATGCTGTGTTATTGTTACATATTTTATCAATATATTACAATTTAACTCATATAAAAATCGCATAGTCTCGCTTTAATCTCAGGATTTACTTTGACTTCTAAATGCTGTATCCGTTAACCCATTTATGCCTAGTGGACTCTCCCATCTTTCCAAATTGGATCAATTTATTTCCAAAATTAGGGATGTCTAGTTTATTTATTTCTATAGTTAGAGTATTTCTTACAGAAATTCCTTTAAGCAAACAGCGAAGACCCTGATGAGACGCCGCATCATGCGGCGTCTCATCTGGGTTTACGCTGTTTGCCAAGGCCTTTTTTCTAGACGCTAGGCATAAATTGGTTAATATTCACATTGAATTACTTTTGCGAAAACATGTATACAAGGGGCTTTCATTTGAACACAGCAGCTATGGAATATGAATAAAAAAGAATAGAACAATATGTAAATGGGCCGTGCTCTACGAAATGGTTGTTTAATGCATGTGCGTAAAGTGTCGTCCCAGAGTAGCCTGTGCAGTTCGCAAGAAGAGACTTTCTTTTAACAGAAAATATCATAAAAGCGGAAAATGTCGTCCCTGATAAGCCTGTGCGGACTGCACAGGCTAATCTGGGACGACTCTTTATGCACATGCATTAAACCCCCTTTTCACAGAGCGCGGCTCGTATTTAAAGCTTTATTTTATCACTAAATGTCGTTTAGCAAAAGGATTTAACTCTTCTTACTTCGTGGTTATATTGATGACTTTATACTTGGATAATGTGGAATGTCTGTATACCTGCAATAAATATACATTACATGTTACGAAGATACGCTTATGGTCGCCAAGTTGTTTATATGTTAAAACTATTTTACATCGATCCTTAATTTATCATCCAACTTCAAAATACGTTTTTTACACGATTAACTCCATTATACTATGCATATTTAAAATAGTTGGTAAATATCGTTAAAATAATGTATTAGATAAGCTCACACAACTCACGTGATAAATGTTATACTGGAAAAGGGCAATCATCCCGTCGGCAGATATGCTGAACTGATCTGTATTCAATACTCTCTAAAATGAATATGCATACGCTCATTTCACGGAATTAAAGGAATGTAGGATATATCATCATAAAAAAGAGGGGGAGAAAATAAGAAATAAGGAGAGAGGTTGATACAGTGAGATTGAGTGGGTGAGTGAGTGAGTGAGTGAGTGAGTGAGTGAGTGAGTGAGTGAGTGAGTGAGTGAGTGAGTGAGCGACTGAGTCAATGAGTGAGTAAATTATTAAGTGAGTGATTGAGTGTGTTTAAGTGTGTGAGTGTGTTTATAACTGAGTGAGTGACTGAGTGTGTGAGTAAGTGTTTGAGCGAGTGAGAAAGGGTGTGTGTGTGTGAGTGTGTTAGTGAGCGAGTGACTGACTGACTGTGTGAGTAAGTGTTTGAGCGAGTGAGAGAGCGTGTGTGTGTTTGGCGTGTGTGAGTGAGTAGATTGTAATACAAATTCAGAATACGTATTTACAATAACACCGATATTTGCTAAATATGTAAAATACTTAGTATTATTAAATCGTCATTTCCAAAGCTGGGTGAGTGACTTCAATAGCGATTAGATATTGCTTATATTAATTTATATACTTGTGTAAGGTTTTCCTTCGCGAAAAAGTTTGATGTTTGACATGTATTTCAATCGGTTAAACATTTATGATTTACACGGAACATATTAAGTCAGTGGCCACAACTTTAACCTTTGTGATGTTTAATGCCGGATTTATGTATTGTACTGCGCTGTATAGTCTATTGATCACTTGACTTAGGTATCGTCTAAACACTTGCTCAATCGTTTCTTGAGTTTCAGTGTTCTCATACACAAAAACAAAAACGTTAGTGTACTTACGAATGACGAATTATCAAACAAAGGCTGCGTTATGTTTGCCGTGCAATCATACTTATGAACCCCGCCATCTCTGGATCGATACAAAAATGCATCCTCGCCTATAATTGCAAAACAAAACAATTACATCAATACATGCATACATACAAATTAGAAACCCTATATGCGTCTGCAGCTTTAAAAAAACACACGCTTACAGCCCGCTAAAGTTAATTTCGGAAACACTTCGTTTTCAGTAAATGAATGTCTGTAAATGTGCATTAAATAATTAAGTTTGTGAGTTTTGCGTTTCCAGTAGGTCACGCGTCTGTATTGGAGAAGACATTTTAGTACTGAATCGCAACATTAATAAATCAAAGCGCTGAAGGCACTAAATATGTTCGCTTTTGCATAATTTAAGACGCAACTCATTTTTCAAAATTAATCGCAAGTTTGAAATGAGCACAAGCAATTAAAATTTATAAAGAGTGTGTCACAACGCACGGGTCGAGATAAGTGTGCACTTGTTATCATCCTATTTATTTTATAGAGATAACTTAGACAAAATAACAACAACATGACCCATTTTTGACGTTCTGAAAGCATGGAAAGTATGATGAAAATTGAAATGAGAACTGAATATAAAGACAATTTGCAATCACCATCATATTAAATGAAAATCGAATACCTATCTTACTAAAAATATAATTTCACGAAATTCCCTGTACAAAACTCAACACCATATGCAAATTCAAAATATACAATAAAATAATTGATGAAAATAAATTAAACAAGAAATATCTTTAAAAGAGATATACGGTGTTGATAGTTCAATGAATGAGATCAATGATAGCGAATGTCTTTTTCTGTGCAGTTCTTAGCTGCATCACACGCAGTACGGGATGTTACGCGGGGTTTTCGCGGTAAATACATTATTACATATTTCTGGTCATAAACTTATAGATACAAAACAGAAAACCAACAGAAGAATGGAAGTGAAATTAAAACATATGAGTCAACCGACCACACGCGAAGTATCCGTATTTATAGGCGCGTTCTTCGAACAAATCTGTTTTAGTGGTTTGTCCGGCGTTGCTATTTGATTCGATTATTAACAGTATCGAGAATCATCGCGCTCATGCTTAATACATTACAATATGGTGGAATAATTATTGTTAAATTAATCAAAAATAATATTTATCATTGTATTGTTGAAAACACATTAAGAATCTATTATTGACATACCATAATTATATTGCTGAATATCTTCATTTAACATATTTCTTGTCTAAAGAAAATTCCTGGTCACCTAGTTCACGGATATCGTCTTTATTATATAACGATTATTTTACTGGCCGCGAACTCCGGTGATGACCTGTATATAAACTCTGACATCCAGACACACTTACCGCGAATTGACCCGATATCTCACGGATTGAAATGCAATCCATTAAAGTGAGGCCTCGCTTCCACTGCTCTTTATACTTTTACATGTTAACATGTTGACCGGAATATGGAAGTAAGTACTAAATATGAGAACATAGCCTTTAAGTATAAAAGCTTTTGCCATGGCAATCCTCTGAAAATAAAAGGTGCACGCAAAAACTGTATTGATGTCGAGAAATGAGTGTAAAACTGTTTTATCTAATAAGCCTTTTCATTAGAGATAAAATTGTTTCATGCAGTAAAACAGTGTTACAAAGACGCGTATATGTTTCCAATGTTCTGGTGGTTTATCAAATCAGCGAATGGAATAATTGAAGTGTATTCATTCGTACCTAGCAGCGGGAAATTTTATTTGAATTTTTATTGACACTTACAAAGGTCAGGTAAGGTGAAAAGCTGGCTTAATACAGCACGCCGAAAAAAAATCTGCAACCAATAATTTTTACTCACGAATTAGGTAGTCACAAAGACAGCTCTGTTGACCAGTACTTTTTGTTTATGCATTACTTGTTTCCCTAGCAGTTCACACGGGTCAACAACTTTAACTTAAACATAGGTATAGAGCACTAATGCGCTTTTTTGGCGAAGCTGTTTTACCCAGCTTTTCACCTTAAAGGAGCCTTTTCACAGATTTTGGCATGTTTTGAAGTTTGTCATTTAATGCATTATATTGACAAATGTAAACATTGGATCTAAAAAGCTCCAGTAAAAAATCAAGAATAAAATTTAAAAAAGGAAAAAATGTAGCCCGCAGCAGGGCTCGAACCAGTGACCCCCGGAATCCTGGAGTAAAAACCAACTAGACCGCTCGACCATCCTGTCAAGTTTGAATGAGAGACGTATTTTATACTTTATATAAGCAATCTTCTTAGTTTCACAAAATTAAACGACAACAACAGAACTCTCAAAATTATTCAATCGTTTCGCGTTGCAACGCGTTATAATTTTCATGTTTTTAAATCGTCAAAAGATGCATATAATGGCTATATTAGACCATGGTAAATGTTCAGTATTACTGTTTCCTCACAAATATCATAACTAAAACGAAAATTTGCGAATCTGAAACAACTTTTTTCAATTTTGTCAATTTACCAAAACGTGAAAAGATCCCTTTAAATGACTTTTACATAACGCCAGCATGAATAGTTTCGAATATTTCATATGCTGATTCGAGATAAAACCTCTGAACCAAGGCCACATCACTGTGTCTGTGCACTGCGCAAAGGATGTAGCGCTGTTCAGTGTAATGAATTCCTGACTACTCTCTGTATGTTCAATCGACACAAATTGTGGCCCAGTGACAATAACGCGTTAAAATCCATCTCGCAGAGTTTCAGGTCAGTACTCGTTCACAAAATCTTCCGGGTAATATATAATTGAGTATCGATAAACACAGTTTTGCTTTCAAGATGAGAAAAAAAACATTACTGAAAAAGTATGGTGTAACGATAAGAGGAAAATCGTTAAATTATCCACCCACAAATGTTTGCCGTACTCGGTCAGCACGTCTGGAAATCGTTTCTAAACGCCTGAATAGGCTGCCCTTATTTACAAGTTTGCTATTTTGAATTCAATTTTATATCGAACAGAATTGTGCTAAATTGTGCCATTTACAATTCGCAATGAGATTTTTAATGACCCTCGTCATAAGGAAATGGGTCTTATTCCATATGCGCCCATCATATGTATAGCCCACACAGCCTGCGCATCTCTCAGTCTAGTCAAATGATACATATTGAGGCCATAACACATTGAGTGATTTTATAGCGAACAGCATCGCCTCTGACCAGACTGCGCAAATGAACATGTAGGGCTTACGATACGCTGGTCGAAACGCATAAGACCCATTTTCGCATGACGCAGCTATGAAAGTGTGATTTTAATTTAAAGAAAACTTCGTGTAAATCAAATTTTAACATACGAAATATTTCGATGGTGAAGAAATATACTCATAATAAGGCATGTGAGGACACATATGTTGTGCACTCCCGTAGTATAATTTTTGTCTACTTACACGAATGTGTGGTTTGACAATGATAACACACATTTCATGCGGTGAATATGCGACTTACAAGTGGGAAAAACACAACAGTTAAACTTTTGTTTTCAATTGAATAATTTAGAAACGTAAATTGCAAACTTTATTTCAAAGTCAGCATTTACGCCGACTACCTTTAAAAAAAGATATTTCTTGTTATATTTAGTTGTTTTTTATATTCGGTTTTAACAATTATAAATATTTTTTGTGGTTGTCTATAGTATACCTGTAGTAATTGGTGAACTCATGTTCAACGTTTTATAAATTAAGAACTGTGAATATAAACAAGCTTAACCTTCTACTATTGCGTTGGTAGCACCCGTAAATACAAAAGATCACCGCAATCTGTTGAGAATAAAATAATGTTTCCCAGAAATATCAAATTAACCCCGCTGTAGTACATGTAGCATGCACTATGAACGAGGTTACGAAACATCCCACTATACTTATTTATGTCCCCTATCTATTAATAGCCTCAGATGCGGAAGATGCGTAGGTTATCGTTCTTAGCGTAGTTAAGAGCAGACCGACTTGCAACGCGTAGTACTAACCTTAGTTGTTCGCAAGAGAACAACTAAAACTAAAATACTGTTTCAATTCACCCTCGACTTAACTTATACTTTTTATATTATTAATCAGACGAACAGTAATAGGTGTTCCGTTTTAAGCGATGTGAATTTTCTCAAAGTGTCTAATGAACCAGCTAATGGAAGCATCGTTAATATTTTAAAAGAATTACGCATGCGATTCGTTTAAAACTTTGTATATTCAATCATAACACTTACACCAGAGAAGGCGACTGGCACATATGCAATATTGATGAGATAATCTCTTACGAGGATTTACGCGTATACATCAGCGATCGTGTGTGTTAAAAATTTGATATTTCAAAAGATTACAAGATAAGTATTAGTGCAAAGCATCAAAGGGCGTCGGGAATTTCAGTGTAAAAGGCACTCAATGAAGTTACATGGAACGATTTTTTTCTACTGTAAATATTAATATATTTGGCCGATTATTTTAAACAAAATATAAAAAGATACTGGTATAACCATTATCTATGATTTTGTGTTATAACCCCCAAATAACCATTATTTATGATGTTGTGTTATAACCCCCACATAACCATTATCTATGATTTTGTGTTGTAACTCCCACATATTTCATAGTTCATTTTATTTACATTGGTTTCCTTTTTTACTGGTATCCGTGTGCAGTTTTCATTAATGGAACAGAACTGTGTAGATTTTAAAAGATCTGCTTCATCTTGTAAGCGTAATTTCATATTTTTCTCAACTTCAAGGGGAGATGATTCTGATCTTATTCTTACGTTGCTCATTTACGATAGGGGTTGAGTACTCATTGATATGAAAACATTGTAAAAGTTTGAAAAAAAATTGAATGAAAACTGTAAATTGTATAAAGAAGTTGCATTTCACAATTCTTTGAAATTCAGTAAAAGATCATAATAGATTTATTGCTCCGATATTCATCATTTTCAATAGGGTTCGAGTAATACTGATATAAAAACACTTAACACTTAACAAGTTTGGAAAGATTCAGGCGAAAGTTGTGAAATCTTTTTAACAAGTGGAAATTGTTAATTCTGTCAAATTTAATAGAAAAAAATCTGGACTTATTGTCCCGATGTTTCTCATTTTAAATGAGGTAAAAATGCTCATTGATATGAAGACACTGTAAGTTTGGAAAGAATCTGATGAAAAATGTTGACATAATCACCTAACCAAGCAGTTTTTCACTTTTATTTTTAAATTCAAAGAGATATTATTCTGGACTTATGGTCCGATATTGCTCATATAGAATTTGGGTTGGGTCTTCCTTGATAAAAAAAAACCTATGAAAGTTTGGGAACAATCGGATGAAAATTTTGGACTTCGAACAAGGATTTCAAAATTTCTCAAATTCTAAGGAAGATAACTATGGACGTAATGGTCGGATAATGCTAAAGGGTCCATATCACCTGGATAGTTATACGTGTTGCGCTTCGCGCTCTATATGTGGTTCTTAAAAAAAACTCCGAGGAGTGCTTGACTCTAGGGAAACGGGTTGCTGGGACACAGCTCCTCCTTGATAAGCGGTTGCTTCCTTTATCGTAACTCATTGTTACAATCAATAATACGTGTCGCGCTTCGCGCTCTATATGTGGTAGGGATAGGCCTATGATAGACAACCATAAAAATACATGGATAATAGATGTATTGTCTGCATTTATTTGTTAATATAAAAACACGTGTATTTTTTATAAGGTATTTAAGTGATTTACGCAATTTTAATTAACGTTGTCACCACGTTGCATCCATTAATTTTAATAAAAATGTCCAATTGTAGTAAAATGGATTTTAAAATGTCTACATAAAATAAAGCTGTATTATATTTATTAAACTGACTGAAAAAATGTCAGCCGCCGAACTGTTCCGTTCGTGCCGGAACCCGGGAATGAACCGAGGGCCTTTAGACTGTTGCGTAAACAACTTCAGTCTAACGCTCTCCCAACTTAGCTATTCCGCCTAACAGTCACTTATGTACTGCTATTTGGTGAAGTTGTGTATAGCGATCGTTATTATATGTCTATTAATAAACTAATACATTGTACGTTTTCGTACCACTACGCCTTCCAATAAACTTGCTTGCGCGATAGGTCGTCAATATCGTACTACATTGATTCTCCACTTAATAAGCAAATTAGAAAAAACACAAAATGAATATATTTTGATTATGTTTAGTTTTTATACAAAACATCATTGTTTTTATACAAAACCAGAAAGTTTCGCGTATTTGCCCAGTCCCTGTGATCTTTCCCCTGTGATCAGTTGTGGATCAGTTATTAATTATAACAATTAGCTTTGCATTATTGGCATTAAATGTTGTAATAAATGTAATAGGCACAAATGCAGTACTTATTAACACTAATTTACACAAAAAATCACCACAATGCAAGATATTCTTAAAACAAAAATATATACATTGATCCGTAAAATAACTTCTCCTCCCATAAGCGAAATAAATGCATTACATACTAGTCGCCGCCCTCCAGGTCGACTCCAACAATCGATCTAAACGTATTCAAGTAAGTCAGTTTAACGTTGTCAGGTATGCTTGAATACATGTCCTTTTGTTTTGACGTCTCTTGTATAAATATATGCAAATACCGGAAATAAAACTTATAGCAAATATTTTAGCATCTTGATACTGTTATAAGTATCGTATCTTAACCCATTTATGCCAGGCGTCTAGAAAAAAAGGCCTTGGCAAACAGCGTAGACCAAGATGAGACGCCGCATGATGCGGCGTCTCATCAGGGTCTGCGCTGTTTGCTTAAAGGAATTTCTGAAGAAATATTCTAAACATAGAAATAAATATACTAGACATCCCTAATTTTGGAAATAAATTGATCCAATTTAGAAGGATGGGAGAGTCCACTAGGCATAAATGGGTTAAGAGTTTTTATTTTATAATTCACCGTATTACATTTTCGGACCTGAAGGGCTGTTACTTGATGAGCATTACATTTTGTTCATTGTTCTCTTTATTGGTAAATCCATACATACCAAGCATTAGAGCCGTGCTCTGCGAAAAGGGGTTTTAAGGCATGTACGTAAAGTGTCGTCCAAGATTAGCATGTGCAGTCCGCACGGGCTAATCAGGGACGGCACATTCCGCCTTAACTGAATTTATGTTAAAGAGACTAAAATATCCTAAAAGCGGAAAGTGTCATCCCTGATTAACCTGTGCTAATATACATATATACAATATGTGCAATATTATATATATATATATATATATATATATATATATATATATATATATATATATATATATATATATATATATATATATATATATATATATATATATATATATATATATTGCACTGATTGCTGCTGATTGCTGTAATCTTTCAGAATAAGGCACTGTGTTAACTTATCACTGTCGTAAAAGTGAACGTACAGGATTATACAATTAGCTCATTAACCTTGAATTCAACATGATCAATTAAAATACATATAGTATTACTAGACAACACACTAATACTAGACGCACTGCAATACACATGGGATTAATTATTCAAATACTTTCGAAATTCGATTGTAAGCAAAAACTACAAAGTGTATTGCACATGCAGTGCTTTTATTTTTTTAACATTTTGAAAAAGCATGATGCTGTGTAAACAGTAAGGTTTTCATGAAGTCCACTGATAAGGTGTTCATGACATATACACTAAGTGAACCTTCAGCTGCACCAGCATAAGAAAAACCATCTGATACAATGCAGATTTGTTTTAACCCATTTATGCCTAGCGTCTAGAAAATAGGCCTTGGCAAACAGCGTAGACCCGGATGAGACGCCGCATGATGCGGCGTCTCATCTGGGTTTGCGCTGTTTGCTTACAGGAATTTCTGTAAAAAATATTCTAAATATAAAAATAAATATACTAGACATCCCTAATTTTGGAAATAAATTGATCCAATTTAGAAATATGGGAGAGTCCACTAGGCATAAATGGGTTAATTCACGGTAAACAACAAATTCCCAAACAGTTAGGCAGCAAATAATGCACTAGAAAAAACACATACAATTAAAACGAACACTAAAAATGGGAGTTTCGTGAGAGGACATATCTAAATCATGGCGCCCCGCAAGACATTTTCAATTTAAAAGATGCAATCATACCTTTAAGCATAATAGGATTGAACGTTTTTGGTTCGTAATCGCCTTTGATGAATCCTCTAAAGTCTAGCTTCTTCTTTACGATCTCATCCACTGTCTCTGTAAACAGTTAACTGACATTTACAACGGAGTTGATCAGTGCATCGAATAATATTATATTAGCTGTAAAATGTATGCAGAATAACTGATTTACCCCATCCTCATGCACGCATTATTGTAATAATAATTCTTTGTTTAATGTCGGTGTATTGAACAACGACGACCTACATCAAAAACGCGCAAGCAATACCGTCATTTTGCTTATGCCATCCGCACAAGCTAAACTGGATTTTCGTAAAGAAGGCTCTTCATTTAAACGAAAAATGCAATACACGCGGACAGTATCGTTTCTGATTTGCCAGGGCGGACTGCACAGGCTAATCTGGGACGACACTTTACGCACATGCATTAAGTCCTCTTTTCACGGAGCGATGCTCAACTGTCAATGTGTGCAAAGGCGCTTGGCTTTTGTCCTTACCAATTGAACAGAAAGGTACACGAATTACTGTTGATAGCGTTGATATCAGATTTGCTATTGATAGGCTGTCTTTACGTGCCCTTATGCAACCGTGTTCGATATTCACCAATCAATTCTTAGACTTGTCTTAGACTTAAGAATAAGAATACAGAACATTCGTTTAATAAAAATATTGAAGAGGTGCTTCAATGTTGAGTAATACTTGGAATTTATCACCTCTTACAGCACATAAGTTGTTATGGACATTGTGTATTTCAGATAGGAACCGTTGGTAGCCTGTTCATATGGACATTGTGTATTTCAGATAGGAACCGTTGGTAGCCTGTTCATATGGACATTGTGTATTTCAGATAGGAACCGTTGGTAGCCTGTTCATATGGACATTGTATATTTCAGATAGGAACCATTGGTAGCCTGTTCATATGGACATTGTGTATTTCAGATAGGAACCGTTGGTAGCCTGTTCATATGGACATTGTGTATTTCAGATAGGAACCATTGGTAGCCTGTTCATATGGACATTGTGTATTTCAGATAGGAACCATTGGTAGCCTGTTCATAACCGAAGTGAGAATGTTCTTCGGGTGCTAAGTATCTTGTTGTTGTTGTTTTTTAAGTGAAAGAAAGGGTTGGTGAATACGAGTCCGTATCCAGTCGAGGATAGTATAGAAACGACATTCACTTTTTTTTTATTATATTGATATATTAGCCCATGTATGCCTATTGGACTCTCCCATCCTTCTAAATTGGATCATTTTATTTCCAAAATTAGGGATATCTAGTATATTTATTTCTATATTTAGAATATTTCTTGCAGAAATTTCTTTACGCAAACAACGCAGACCCTGATGAGACGCCGCATCATGCGGCGTCTTATCTGGGTCTCCGCTGTTTGCCAATGCCTTTTTTTCTAGACGCTAGGCATTAATGGGTTAATAGGTTGTATTTTACTTAATACCAATCATCCTTTCTCGGTGTGACCATAATGGTTGAAGTACTTACTCGGTGTAACGAGTATGGTTGCAGTAACTATCAAGGCTATGACGGTCAAGATGACCAGCAGTGCAATAATGATGCCTCGCCAGTTCTTCTTCTCTTGGGTTGTTCCCACCAGTTCCTAAAAATAGATAAAATACAAGTTTAATTTTTAGTCCATTAGAATATAAAATACATAACAAATAATCATATCAGTGATTTTGTGCATGATAAGCATTCACTCATCACTATTATAATAAACCAATTCGTATGAGTCGCTTTCTCGGAAATCTGGGCATAATGCATGTGCGTTAAGTGTCGTCCCAGCTTAGCCTGTGCAATCCGGGGCGACACTTTCCGCTTTTATTATATTTTCGTTTCAAGGAAGTCCCTCCTTACCGAATCAAGTTTAGGCGGAAAGTTTCGTCCCTGATTAGCCTGTGCGGACTGCACAGGCTAATCTGGGTCGACACTTTACGCACATGCATTAAACCCAGTTTTCTCAGAACAGGACTCATATAAATATCAAAATCTTTGAACGCGACTCATACTGTCTTCAGCATCCACTTCAGTGACATACTTCTTATCGTCAACATTGCTCTAATAAACACAATTCTCGTCATGATGGTCATCATTATTGTCATCGTCTTTAGAAATGTACTCGTATATGCATTATTGCTGTTATCATAACAAACAATCTGAATCATTTATAACATTTTCATAATCGTCATGGTCGCCGTCGTTGTCTTTCTGGTGTTTCTCATCAGCATCCCTGTCTTTTGCGGAGTGGATACCATTTAACCTATTTATGCCTAGTGGATTCTCCCATCCTTTTAAATTGGATCCAACATTTATGCGGCGTATCATCTGGGTCTGCGCTGTTTGCCAAGGCTTTTTTTCTAGACGCTAGGCATAAATGGGTTAATTAATGTCTTAACTGTCGCTGGAAGCAATAGAGCTTCCATTCCAATGTAATATTATTAAATTACACAAGACTTTTTTTAAAAGATAAAACAAAATTGACTTAATGTTTTTTAGGGAGTAAAAACAGGATATCCATATATTTTATAATCTAGCTTAGTTATGTTTACGATTTATTAAGATGAACATTTAATTTAAGGTATTTCTGTTATAATTGAAACCACAGTTTTTGTCTGGCGCAAACAAAATTGGAACTTGCATATAGCAGGAGTCGGCGTTTTGTGTGTATCAGCCGTTCCCTTACTACAAATGTCAGGGTCACAACTAGATGTGAAAGGTCATATTTAAGAATGTGTGGAAAATCGTACCGCATTCACACGCGTCTCGTTTTGTTCTATTGATTATTATGCTATCTTTATATTAGACTAGAAATGGCGCGGCAGAGGCCGACGCGTATCACTACGCCGCATGTTTGTTAGTAAAATGTGTGAAAATCTCTGACATGGCACCACCCCGACCCCCATACCTTTTGACCCAGGGGTCAGATCAAAATTCCAAATAGAGTTCCGTCGCACATATGCTCATAGCTACCATGTGTTTAAGTTTCGAGGTTCTAGTGCAAATAGTGTAGGAGGAGATAGTGGCAGGACGGACGGACGGACGAACAGACGGCGGTGATAACCACATAATCCCCACGCTTTTCGATTCAAAATCGTGTACAACAAATTGTAATAATTTCCTTTCCTAAAAAAAGAAGATTGTACTTTACATGTCCTATTTGTACTTCCTATATGCAAGTACTGGGCAAAAGCAGTGTGTAATACTAAACAAGTGGATGCATCTTCCTTTAACCACTATAACTGAGTGACAATTACGAATACCGATCCGTACCATTTCATCGATTATGCATCGTTATCAATAACATAGGCATTTTGGCTTACGGTCAGGAAAATGTTTACTGGATATAGACATTATCACAGCAATATTTACCATGTTTTTACTAACAATCTTTAATATGGCACCGCGAGGATAAATGTTTGCGACACATAATCAATACATTTCTGTCGTGAATTTCTCGGCGGAGAATATCTCCATCACTTGCTGGCTGAGGTTTCATGTGCATAAACACTGCGGCTAAACGATATATTAGGATCACTGTTAACTTAAATGAATCTTTATCATGAAATAAGATGTAAATTGGGACAACCAAAGCGTTGCTTGTACTGAAAACGAAGCACGACGATCTTTGTTTATAGGCAAAAGCTTACTTGCTGTACATAAAGGTATTTTGATGATAAAACATGAAGATGAAATGTTGCTAATCTTTTAAGCAGTTGAACCGGTTGTTCCGAAAATTAATCTTCAAATCGTTTTGTTATTTTGTAATTCTTTAATATCTTGGCATTTATACTTGACATATTTACATTTGAAATTCAACACGTAGATATCTTGACATCAATTATTGATGCGAAATATTAAGTATTGCTTTCAAGTTGATAATACTTAATTTATATTTGGACATAAACTGGAAAGTCAGCTAAAGATGTATTTATAACCAGGTCGCTAATCTTATACAGTGTTTGTTCTTGTATTCCCACTTGACACAAGGCAAACTCTCATCTGCTATTCCAATAAGAAAATCAAGCACAGATGGTGAGTGTCGGTTCAGCAGTACATGAGTTATTAATGCAATCACGGATCGGAGATAAATTCTATATTAACAAGATTTTTCTAGTGTTTGGGTTCGCTAGCCATTGTGACGTTATCAATATTCCATAACTGGAACTCCGATTTGTATGTTTATACCAGATTGTAATCAGGTCTTAGTAGGTCATAGTTATGGTGTATATTAGGAAGTGTGTAGAGAGTACCGTAATCAAATATGATACTCATCTAGTAACGATATTATTCGTGAAACATGTTGGGCCATTGAACTAAAATCTATATTAACAACTAAGCAAGAAGTGTGTTATTGCATTAAATGCTTTAAATTGATAAATGTTAACATTGGATCTAAAAATTCCAGTTAAAATCAAGAATACAATTAAAGAAAGACAAGAGGGCCTGAAAGGCCCAAAGTCGCTCACCCGAGACAAAAAGAAATGACCTGTTTTTTGCAGCCCAAGATAGCAATGGAACAAATTTTCTAACCAAATTCCATGAAGAATGAACAACAAATGGCCCCCTGGCGGCCATGTTTTTCAACAGACCTGAACCATTTTTGAACTCGTCCAAGATATCATTGGGACAAATTTTCTGACCAAGTTTTATGAAAATCCGAAAATAAATGTGGCAGCTACAGTGTTAACAAGGCAAATATTCATGACGCACAACGGAAGACAGTCAAATGACAAAAGGTGATCACAAAAGTTCACCATGAGCAAAAAATATTATGCTCATAAAGATTGTCACCATGTTTGAAGATAATATTATTAAAACTAATTGAGTAAACTAAATCAAGATATGATAACAACATTTGCACTCAGCAAGTGTCATTCAGATTGAACTAAAAATGTGACTAAAAGTATTCACAATGTTTCACTATAAACAACTGTAGACATACAAAAAAACAACATGAGAGCCTTGTTTATAAACAATAATGAACTATTTTCAGACTCACCATGCAATTATATTTCCAATTAAAAAATTAATAAATCCGTTTTAAAACACAAATCTTTGATAATGTGGGTTATTGTATTAAACAATAAAACCCAGTTTATTTTATCAGAAATGTGGACCCTTCAAGGGAGAGCATCTTGAGCATACTAGTATGTTGATGAATAGAGTTCTCTCAAATTCCTGAGTAAGAGTTTCTGCCCATTCTATAAATTATATAAAGTTCTGAGATTACTTCCTTTCTGGCATTGGATTCCAAGGATTTAACCTACAGAAAAAAATCGAAATTAAAAAATCTACATTAATTTGCAGAGATATTTCTTAGTTATATAACAAAAGCATCACACAATGTCTGGAAGAGGTAAACCAGCAGGAAGGAAGAGGAAAGCTTAGACAAAACTGCCAGAAAATCAGGAAACTAGAGTGTTCACAAGCCTTTTTACTATATAAATATATGGAAAATGACCCCCCCCCCCTGGCGGCCACGTTTTTTTACCGATCCAAACCATTTTCAAACTCAACCGTCATATCTAGAAAACACATGTTCTGACCAAATTTCATGAAGATTGGACCAAAAATGTGACTTCTAGAGTGTTCACATGTTTTCACAATATACATATAGAGAAAACTGCCCCGCCCCCTGGCGGCCATGTTTTTTCACCGATCTGGACCATTTTCAAACTTATCCGAGATATCAATGAAACCAATGTTTTGACCAAGTTTCATAATGATTGGGCAAAAATTGTGACTTCTAGAGTGTTCACAAGGTTTCTATAAAGCCATATAAGGAATACTGGCGGCCATGTGTTTCAATGGACCGGAACCATTTTTGAACTCGACCAACATATCATTTAAACAAACATTTTGACAAAGTTACATGAAGATCGGGCATCAAATGTAACTTCTACAGTGTTCACAAGGTTTTTCTTTTTTTTACCTAGTGACCTAGTTTTTAACCCAGCATGACCCAGTTTCGAACTCAGTTGAGGTATCAATGAGACAAATGTTCTGACCAAGTTTCATGAAGATCAAACGATAAATGTGGCCTCTAGAGTGTTAACAAGGCAAAATGTTGACGACGCACGACGGACGACGGACAAAAGGCGATCACAAAAGCTTACAATGAGCACGTAACTAGGGTCATATCTAACTCAGTTTGGACACCCGTTACTAGGGTCGTATCTAACTCAGTTTGGACATCTTGTAACTAGGGTCATATCTAACTCAGTTTGAACATCCCGTAACTTTAGTAATATCTAATTCAGTTTGGACACCCGTAACTAGGGTCGTATCTAACTCAGTTTGAACATCCCGTAACTAGGGTCATATCTTACTCAGTTTGAACATCCCGTAACTAGGGTAATATCTAACTCAGTTTGGACACCGGTCACTAGGGTCGTATCTAAATCAGTTTGGACATCCCGTAACTAGGGTCATATCTAACTCAGTTTGGACACCCGTAACTAGGGTAATATCTAACTCAGTTTGAACACCCGTAACTAGGGTCGTATCTTACTCAGTTTGGACATCCCGTAACTAGGGTCATATCTAACTCAGTTTGGACACCCGTAACTAGGGTCGTATCTAACTCAGTTTGGACACCCGTAACTAGGATCGTATCTAACTCAGTTTAGACACCGGTAACTAGGGTCGTATCTAACTCAGTTTTGACACCCGTAACTAGGGTCATATCTAACTCAGTTTGGACATCTCGTAAGTAAGGCCACATTTAACACAACCACGTGCATTCTTTACACTATTTACAGTATTATGCGTAAAGGTAGGCAACTGTTAAAGTTTAAGAATAATTCATTTCGTATATACATGTGTTGTATCGTATATTAGATACCAGCTAGATTGGTTTCGTGCCTGACATCAGTTTTATTTACAAATGCTCAAACAGCCTGAATCTGTTGGAAATATATTTGAGCCTCGATCTGAGAAAATTGGGCTTAATGCATGTGCGTACAATGTCGTCCCAGATTAGCATGTGCAGCCGCACAGGTTAATCAGGGACGACACTTTCCGCTTTTATGGTATTTTTAGTTTCAATGAAGTCCCTCCTTACCGAAAATCAAGTTTAAGCGGAAAGTGTCGTCCCTGATTAGCCTGTGCGGACTGCACAGGCTAATCTGGGACGACACTTTACGCATATGCATTTTGCCCAATTTTTACAGAACACGACTTATGTGGTCTCGTTCTTTTTGAACATACATACGACATTATATTGTCAAGTTATATATAGAGTCGCGTGCAAAATGAATATATCCATGGCATTATACAGTAACGTGCTAGTAACATGTGTTACATGACAGAATACCGTCACGTGCTACAAACACATATCGATGTCAGAATACTGCCACGTGCGTTTTGAATATACCTATGGTACAATAGTATCACTTAATAGTATTACATAACATAATACAGTAAGTCCTATACGAAAGTATAAGTACCAAAACACGGTTACGTTCTATTTCCATTACCCAATTATATTGTTTTGGTGCGACTTTTTAATTGACTTGGTAACACTTTTGGCAATGTTTAAAAGAGAGTCTGGAAATTATTTTAATGACTGGATGTAACATGAGGAGCTGTAAGGCTTCATTATAATAACAAAAATAGAATTTAAAGGGGCCTTTTCACGTTTGGGTAAATTGATAAAATTGAAAAAAGTTGTTTCAGATTCGCAAACTTTCGTTTTAGTTATAATATTTGTGATGAAACAAAAATACTGAACATTTACCATGCGATTAAATGCATCTTTTGACGATTTAAAACCCGAAAATTATAAAGCGTTGCAACGCGAAACGAATTAATAATTTGGAGAGTTCTGATGTTGTCGTTATATTTTGTGAAACTACGAGGATTGCAAATATAAAGTATAAAAGACAACTGCAATTGTATTCGGAAGAATGGCCGAGCGGTCTAATTGGTAGACTTTTTACTCCAGGACCCCACGGATCAGTGGTTCGAGCCCTGCTGAGGTTTACCTTTTATTTTTATTTTTTAAAATGTTATACTTGATTTTCTTGATTTTTTACTGGAACGTTTTGTATCCAATGTTTACATTTATCAATATAAAGCATTTAATGACAAACTTCAAAACATGCCAAAATCTGTGAAAAGGCCCCTTTAAAACTTAATCAAAGGAAAAAGACACTGTCTCTAGTAGAATAAAAGCCTATCAAGTTAACAACATGGTCATCTGGGCTTATAGGCCATAGCGTTCATAGAATTTTCGATATATGCGATCCATGTGTCATATCATGCTTAATTAAAATCGGGTAAATTCCATACTATTAATTTGTTTCGCGTTTGTTTTGCTATCAAATGTAAATTATTATTATTTATAAACGAGTTTGCTTTATTAATTTATTGTTATTCTGCTCACTGATTTACAGTGTTTTTGAACTTGTTTAATTTGTTACAAAATATTGGGACAACTTTATTACGACAAGTTGTAAACAGTTCCCTTTAAAACGCGTAGGCTTCGAAGTCTCGTTTATTGTTGTAATTCTTAAGTAAACAGTTCATCGAGATCTACGAGAGAAAAGGTTGGCGGAATAGACGCATAGCAATTAATGCTAAGTGGTACATGAGCACGATACACGTCGCGGTGTCGTAAAATCTGTAAGAAGATGTTTGTACATGATAGGCAATCAATTGTGTCGCGGTCTGAGAAAACTGGGCATCATGCATGTGCGTAAAGTGTCGTCTAAGATTAGCCTGTGCAGTCCGCACAGGCCAATCAGGGACGACGCTTTCCGCCTAAACTTGATTTACGGTAAGGATGGACTTCCTTGAAACTAAAAATATCATAAAGGCGGCAAGTGTCATTCCAAATTAGCCTGTGCGAACTGCACAGGCTAATCTGGGATGACACTTTACGCACATGTATGAAGCCCAGTTTTCTCAGAACACGACTCAATAGTTTTCGTACGGTGTGTAGGCATACAGAGTGCGTGGACAGAGAATCAAGGAAAAATTCTCAATCAGCGTGCGTATTCAATCGCTATGATTTATAACTGGTTGCTAAGAAACGGAGCCTTGTGGTAACGCTAGAAAATGTGACGTTAACCAATTTATGCCTAGTGGACTCTCCCATCCTTCTAAATTGGATCCATTTATTTCCAAAAATTAGGGATGTCTAGTATATTTATTTCTATATTTAGAATATTACTTACAGAAATTCCTTTAAGCAAACAGTGAAGACCATGATGAGACGCCGCATCATGCGGCGTCTTATCTGGGTCTACGCTGTTTGCAAAGGCCTTTTTTTCTAGACGCTAGGCATAAATGGGTTGAATTCAGAATTGTTCGCACAAATGGTTGCTTTTTTAATTACCAAGCCGTTTCTTTCTATCAACTTAAACGTCATGCCTATGGCTGTATACTAGGTTTTAACAGTGTAATTGAAACGATACTTTTATTTTCTTGAAATACCCATTCCCGGCGAATATGCCTACCATAACGGATAACTGGTATTTCTAATCGTACTACGATTTTCTCTTTCGACAAAGGACCACTTTATTTTTTTCTCACAGATTCAAATGTATTTCCATGTTGTCTTGTTTTTTAAGTAAATACGGTTTTAATTTCGGGACACATTCGTTGTGCGAATATAATGCAACCTCAGTCGCAGAAGGACATCATACATTTTAAAGTCTTTACACAGTTAGATACTATAAGGTTAGCACGCAGTTTATTTAAATTTACACATTCGGTGAAAAACATATTCATCCCTGTTTGCATACGGCACGTAACAAGTTTCTTATGTCTAAACACTATTGTGGTGTTTCGTTTTAACTATTTTTTTGAACGTCGGAACATTTGTTTTCAGCCTCTTCGATAAGACGTTTACTAATGGACCGACAATTGCTAATTCAATAGATTTGCATTTCAAACTGCAGACGGACGTGGAAGATTTTCTGTTAAAACGAGTTGGTGGTCATTGCTAAATGCAGTACCCCTTTTAAAGTGTAATGCCAATGTACATTTATAGTTTATTCATCGGTAGTCTTTGTTATTTATTAATACACATGCTATTTGTATTTAAAATGTGTTATTTCCAATTCACAGGTTTTACTGATAATTTACAAGCATACACAATCATAATTATAAGCATGCCTTTTTAAAGCCCATTCTGTGTACACGTTGTATTTTAATTCCAGACATGTCAATACAAAATCAAGGCTTTCTTAAAGGCTAAACATATATTTTCTAAGAATTAATCAAATAAAGTGGCTCAGCGAGTTAAAGTGATATTATGGGCATCTACCAGTTTATATATTTATATTTGTTAATGCAGCATCAACATACTCAAACAATATCCAGGAAAGAGAAAAATAACCCATTTTATCCCACTTTTACACCGAAATCGGTTGATTAAAGCCCCGTTGATTAAATTTCATCTATAATCAACGGCAAGGCTATAATCAATGGCACGAAATGACGTCATCAACTGCCGAACCGGGACTACTTTTTCCCACGCACCTCGTCACCTGTATTTGCCAAGTGCATCAATAATAAAAACAATCTCAAATGTTTGTCAATCTTAATGACCTTAAAACAAAGGAAAGTAGCAAAAAACGAGTTTTTTGTCATTTATTGTCATTAAAACCTAGTATTAGGTATATTGAACACTATGCAAATAGGTTCTGTTGTTGTTGCTCCCCTTTGAAGAAGTCAGTTCGAGTTGCTCCCCTTTGACCGTAGAAAACAATCGTCTGGACCAAGAAATCCTGTGTTCATTTACAAGCTGTACTCGGATATGCGTCCATCTGATTTTTCTTCAAAGCATCTTTTCTACCTGGCAATACGCACAAATGACACTGCATCCCGGTGATTCTTGCGTCAACAATTGGGTGTCAACAAGTTAGGTCAGATGCTGAGGGCCATGGCAAAAGACGCCGGCTTTCTCAGGCACAAGAGAATAACGAACCACTCAGTGCGCAAATTACTAGTCCAAAAAGATCGAAATGCAAACATTCCACCCACTGAAACCATGGCCATAACAGGGCACAAAAATGTCCAGTCCATAACCAATTATTCCAACATATCTGTTGAACAGCTGCAAAAGTGTTCATTCTTGCTCAGTCCAGTAAATTTAACAATCCAACAGATTCCTCTTGTTCGCCTTCACGCACTGAAACAATGGCCGAAATGCAGCCTAGACAACCACTGTCTACCGTCGAACAAGTTGATCTTGATGTTTGCCCCACCCAGTCACTTCACCAGCAAATGTCTTTCTCTAGTTCGAACAACTTTGCCTCACAATTCTTTGGTGCCACTTTCAACATTTAAAATGTTAATGTATATAATTAGCTTAAATCCAAGTAATCTTTGTTATTTCGTCACGAATAACCACATATTATAACAAAGAAGCAAATATTGTGCACCTCGTGATCGACTCGATAGTTTGATATCGAAAGTGAATTGTGTGTGGTGTTAGGCTACGTTGTAAACAAATGTAGTTCCTTGTATATAACAACTTAATGTCATATTGATATCATAAAACTTAAAGATTTGCAATTCAATATGATTAAAATTGTAATTAATAACGCTCGACACTTTGTTACAGAACGATATTCTGATTAAAAAAAATGATTATTTGATCAGCGGTTATTTTTGGAACGCGGAGTAATACACTGACCTTGGTTACACTACAGTCATTATCAAAGTACGACAAACACTCATGAAAACTTATTTTGTTTAAATAAAAAAAGTTTACTGAATAAAAAGTGGGATAAATAGAATAATAGGTTAGTGTTGATTCTATATCAGGTTTATCATGCTCGGCACGAAAACGAAAAAGCACTCGCCAAGGCTCGTGCTTTTTGTTTTCTAAGCCTCGCATGATAAACCTGATCTATAATCAACACTAACCTATTATTCTCTATTTAATATCAACCGTACTTTCGTTTTGACAACTGACGACAGAAATGATTCGATGTACGATGTGAGTCTAAATGTAGTTTTCATGCAGATTCATACGACACAAAGACCCAATTTTGTTTTTCGGATCATTTCGGCTTAGAGGACTGGGTGAGTCATGCAAATATCGAAAATAATATATATATATTTTTATAAACAGCTGGTAGCAAGATGAGTTGTAGATAATTGGTCAATTACCACATTTTAACTATTTTTTTGACATGTTAATTCTTTTCAGCTCAATTCAACAATGAAAAATGCCCATAATATCACTTTAAACTCATTACTTTTCATTTACGTACGCACAGATGCATACAGGTTAGCGGCATGCATACGATTACTTGTTTTCAAATAGAGCGGTATTAACATGCGAACATTAACAAACTTTAGCATGCTTTTACAATTCCTCCAGGAAAAAGACAATTGTTGTTCAGCCGCAGAACACAAAGTAGCTGCACCGAATGTGTTTAGTCGGAAGTTAAGTGTTACACGTGACTCATGATTTGTTGAAGTTGTTGTTAAACCACACGTATGGAATGTGCGCACGCGATGTTTAACAACACAAGAAATTGTGTGCTAAACATAACAGGCTTGAGCTAAGTTTATCATTATCTGTTATACCCAATTATGCTTAGCGTCTAGAAAAAAAGGACATTGCAAACAGCGTAGACCCAGATGA